>NC_045163.1:4669653-5005487 GCF_900700415.2 Clupea harengus | reverse complement strand
AAATGTACACACGCACTTACAGATAGAATATACATACATACATTACACACACACATATAAACATTTGCATTGCTTTGAAAAGGAATGTGGTTCTGAATGTCATCACCTTGCTTGCTATGTTTATGTCATTCCTCACGTTCCTGCAATAAATCTTGCCTTCATGAATGCTATAATATTCAGTATTCGTTTAAACTAATTTAGAGAGCTGTTGATTCAACTGTGTATTTATTTTGGAGGCTGCAGTTTGTTGTTTTGTTTAATTGTATTGCATTGTACTGATACAGGTTTCTATTATTTTGAACAGAATTTTGGCTAAATAATAGAAAGACCGTTCTATTTAACTCAGTACAGTTTAACAGCATAACAACTACATCCTTAAAAATGATCATACAGTTGAATCACCACTGTTTAAACATAAACTGGACATTATGATAATCATGAAGTGGGATTTGTTGCAGGACAGTTACATCAGATATTTTTTTTGCTAGGTGTACCTATAAACTGTCAGTTGCCAGTGTATACTAGAATCTATGATTCAATACTTTTGCATTCTCAATTTTCAGGACATCATATGAGGAAGCATAGCATATGTCTTGTTAAAAGAGAGTACATGCACCATGGTCACTCTATCACCCCCCCCCCCCACACACACACACACACACACACACACAAGATTTACACACACCTTCAGTTTGACAGCACTCGTTAGGGTTCAACTGCAGAAGTATTGTTATCTTTCGTCCGATCAATACAGTGTAATGATTCAGTTTGTGTTGTTTTTGTTTGTGAGAGAGGAACAGAATAAGGACTGTACTGTGACAGATGTAGGATGTTTGGTATAAGAGGATTTTTTTTTTTGAGTGTTTGGAACACTTTAGTGAAACCAGCTAAAACGGAACCACATGGAAACCATACGGATCAAACTATATTTTACAGTCCATGTGTGCTGCCATCTGCCCCAAATATAGTGTTGGGTTTGCTTTTTGTGTTTTCTCACTGGTCTGTCTGACCTCTTCCAGTGTCCCTTTATGGATGAACGGATCCTTAGCCTCCATCAGAAGATCAAGACCCAGCCTGTGGAGTTGCCTGAGCAGTGAGTTCCTGCCCTCCTTCATTTCCTCCTCATCCAGCGCTGAAGGGCTGTCTCAGAATCACCTCCATCTTTTATACCGTACAACCCATTGGATCATGTACACAATCAGCTGGGCTAGCTCTATTGAGAAATGACAAATGATGGAGATGAAAAGGAAAAGATACGTGTTCCTCATAGTACCCCATGCCCCCGGTTATTAAATGCATCGATATGTTTAAGAGGTGTAAATTGGTTTGTTTAAAATTTTAAATGGTTTCATGTAAACCATTTGAATTACAGTAACATCAGAAGTGTGCACTGTATGTCCAACGACGCATTGAGTTTATTCGTCTTAATGACCATCTTCCCTGAACGAGAGTGTTTGGTCTTTACAGTGCCGATGTGGTTGATGATCTGAACGAGAGTGTTTGGTCTTTACAGTGCAGATGTGTCCGATGACCTGAAGGACCTCCTCCTGAAGATGCTCGACAAGAATCCTGAGAGCAGGATAACAGTGCCCCAGATAAAGGTGAGGACCCGGTCCTTTCCTTCTGTATCATTTCATCGCTTCATAAGAATTAATTAATTCATAATTAAATAATAACTTAATAAAATTGATAATACCACAAATTGTATGAAGAGCAGGTTTTTTTTTTACATTTTAATATAAGTGATTACATGGCAAGCTTATGTGCAATGCTTTTTGTAGCACACCTTATAACCTAAAACACACATGTTAAAGACGCAGTGTTAAATATACTACAACACCTTGATTTACTATCATAAATTGCATAATAATTAAGTTATGTACTAGATGTAGGCAGAGGTTGCGGTTAGTTGCCATGCGCTGCACTGTAAGTAATGCTGGCTGCTGTTGCCTGGCTGGCCCCCCCTGTGTGCCCTGGTGCCTGTGCTCCCTCAGGTGCACCCATGGGTGACACGGCACGGTGCTGAGCCCCTCCCCCCAGAGGATGACAACTGCTGCTCCCTCATCGAGGTGACAGAGGAGGAGGTGGAGAACTCAGTCAAGCACATCCCCAGCCTGGCCACCGTGGTGAGTGTGTGTGTGTGTGTGTGTGTGTGTGTGTGTGTGTGTGTGTGTGTGTGTGTGTGTGTGTGTGTATACCTGTGGAGACCCTGTGTCAGCATGGATAAAAAGACACTAACACAGTGTATCATTTGCTGCATCATTTTCAGTTCTTCTGACTGATTTAAACAGATTTCGGTCATCTGTGGATAAGTGACCTGAGGGCCTATCTTTAAATAAATGTATTCCGTTGGCTTTCCCTTACAAGCCTTCCTTCCTTAACCTCCCCTCCCTCTCTCTCTCTCTCTTACTCCGTGTAGATCCTGGTGCGGACCATGCTTAACCTCCCTTCCCTCGCTCTCTCTCTCTCTCTGTCTCTCTCTCTCTCTCTCTCTCTCGTACTCTGTGTAGATCCTGGTGCGGACCATGCTTAACCTCCCCTCCCTCTCTCTCTCTCTCTCTCTCTCTCTCTCTCTCGTACTCTGTGTAGATCATGGTGAGGACCATGCTGCGCAAGCGCTCGTTTGGCAACCCGTTCGACTGGAGCCGCCGAGAAGAGAGAAGCCTGTCCACGCCAGGGCCCATGCTGACGTGAGTTTGGCTTCACACCCCTGACTCACACACACACACACACACACACACACAAACACACACACACAAACACACAAACACACACACACACACACATACTGTTAGAATCCCACGGAGAACAGGGCAGGTTAAATGCTGCAAAGGCAAAACATAAAACCACAGCCACCCCCAGTGGGTTGTCGGAGCATGTTTATCCTATTTTTGTTCAATTTGCAGATAAAATCCGTGAGATTAAAGGAGGATGGGCTGTTAATAATCTCCATACAATACATTTTTTGGCTTATAGAGAGAAAGAAGCACTTTCTGCTTTCATAAGGATATTTAAGTGACACGATATTAGCGCAAAGCATCAATATAAGTACTAACCGACTTTCCAGGGCTTTGAACAATGATAGCGATAAAGTCAATCCAATTTAATAATCTTATAATGAGTCATTGAGAAAGTAAATGAGGTGCTGATTAGTTCTTCAATGGTTCTCCTTCTCTGTCTCTCCTCCTCTCCTCCCTGTCTCACACTCTCCAGAAAAGGCAGAGCAGGCAGTTTGAAATACTGCTACATTCATGGTCACTCCAGGTAACTGACCACTGGCCTGGTGGTGCCTGCCTGCCTGCCTGCCTGCCTGTCTGCCACTGCATCTGACCAATAACATGCATCGGATAAGTTGAATGGTTGAATGTGTGCACGGCATCAGGAGTGATGTGTTGAGGATGTCAGGTTAAGGTTTGATGAGAGAGAAATGCGGTGTTTTTATGCACGGTGTGTTTACTAAGGCTTGACCTCAGCTGGAATGCAAACTCAAATCGTGTCTGTGTTATCAAAGCATTTTACTTGCAAAAATGACTACTGAAATTCAGACTCATCGCTGAACCTGAATACACCAGGGTTTGTGTTTCAGTTGACTGGATTTATGCTTTGAAGAAATAGTTCAGTGCAAAAGAAATAGCAACAAAAATTCTCTTGCCTGTAATGGAGTAGATGGGCTGAGACATTTTTGGGTCCAAGTGTTGCTTCTTCATCATTTGGGTGTTGTTTCTTTACATCAATCATGATGTGAACAAGAAATGAAATCCATGAGTCACCACTTCCCCTGATGTGAACTATTTGCTAAAATAATGACACTTGCAAGTATCAGAGAGACCCAGAGGTTGTTTTTGTCACTTGTTTTGTCACTGTCGGGCAAACCATTACACAGTGACACATGCCTGAAGCATTATTCCAACTTAAAACTATAGCAAATTTGGCTAATCCTACTTTTGAAGTAAAAAGTATGTATTTTTTGATATCATACAAAGGCACCAGTTTAACTTAATAATAACTAAACTGAATTTAAGAGATTTGTTACTTCTTACCCTTTGCATGCTAACCACAAACTAAATATTGCTCTCTCTCTCTCCCTCTTTCCCTACCTCTCTCTCTCTCTCGGTCTCGCTCTCTCTCTCACACACACACACACACACACATTGTGAGCTTCACAAAGACAATGCATCTTTAGGCTCTAAAGTATGACACTTGTTTTTTTATTTGATTTACTGCTGCAAATCTATTTTTAGGCAAGTGTGTGATCATTTTAGCATGTCATTTACATAATGCTTTGTGGTTGGCTATAGAATTTCTTATCCTTTGTACTAAACTAAGGAAGAAGCATTCGGATACAAACCTTTATTTGCTAATTGACAGAATTTTAGCAAAGAAAGAAATCTGCAGGGCTGTTATTTTTCCCTTTAGTGTCATGGCAAGAAAGACCAAGATGACCATTTTGATTGCTGCAGGTTGGCCCCTTTGTCTGATAAGCACTTAACTTGAGGTGGATCAGTTTCAAACAGGCTAATCAACCCTGATGGAATAGGCAAACTGGACCAGTCACAGGACATCAAGAACGGCTTCTTGTCTAAACAAAAGTTCCTAAGACATTTCAGCCGTATGACATTTTGCAATTGCTTGGATATTTTGTGCTTTGTCTCATTTGTTTGAGAATGCCAACCCTGCACTACCCTACTGCATGAGTATCCCCATGAAGGGGGAATGTGCTGTTAGTGTGGTGGCAGTGTGTGTGTGTGTGCGTGTGTGTGTGTGTGTGTGTGTGTGTGTGTGTGTGTGTGTGCGTGTGTGTGTGTGCGTGTGTGTGTGTGTGTGTGTGTGTGTGTGTGTGTGTGTGCGTGTGTGTGTGTGTGTGTGTGTGTGTGTGCGCTGCCTTATAACACCAAGGGCTACCCACTTCAGCACTGACCTCTCTCACATTCTGATATCATTAAAGTCAAGTGTGCGCCGGATTGCAGTCTGACCTTTTTGTGTCTGTATGTGCTGCTGCTGCTGATGAATGCCACCAAGAGAGGGGTTCTCTCTCCGCACATGGAATTGTTCTCGCATGCGACACCGCAGTGTGGTTCTCAGGATCTCTACATAGACCCACCCCTCCACCAACATCACCCAATCACATGCCAGAGAATAACTCAAGTTTTCACTGACATGTGTTTTGCATATGATTTGCATAAGACATTGACATTTTATGTTGTGTTCTTTTTTTCTTACTAGTAGTCATAATCCTGAACCCCTTTAATTGATTGCCCATTCACTCTAATTCTGCCTCTAAATGATTCTATCCAGTAAACGCAACCAACCACCTCAATCAACCGGGGGGTTGTTGGATGGACAGACGGACACACGGAAGAACGTGGGCTTTAACTTGAGCTTTTTTCTCCTGTCTCCTAGGAAACAAGAGAGTGGGGACGGCATGAGAAGCATGGACCTGCCCTTTGTGGGCGAGGATGAAGTGCTGTCCTGATTGGCGGGCTCTCCGCGCTGGCTCAGGTCTGACAGAAGACGCCCTGGCGATAGGGGGAAGTCGAAGTGCTGCCATGTTTGCAATTTGGCAGGAGACGGAAAGAGACATGGCGGAGGGCGGCAGTGGGGGGGGGGGGACACATGGATGTGGTAATGGAGTTTGTGTGTGTGTGTGTGTGTGCGTGGGTAGGATTGATTTCTAAGAGAGAGCCATCATTCCCGCCCTCACCTCTGTCTCTCCTGTTAATGTTAGTGCTGCCACATCATGCATGTGTGTACAGACCTGCAGTAGCATGCAGCTTCCACTGCTCTGCTCCTCTGATCTCCAGGCCATCCAGTAACATCTAATGTCTTTTTCTTCTTTTTTCTTTTTTGTCTTGTTCCTTCCTTCCTCCATCTTGGGATTTCACACTGCACTTTCTTTGATTTCCTGATGCAGCACAAAAGAGAAATGCATCCCGCTGTCGCTGAAATGTTAAGGCTAGCTCCTGGACTTAGGCCAGTGTGGTCTGTTTTCTTCCTTTACAATGATCCAAAAAGGGAACTTGTGCGAGGTAAAAACTACAAATCCAAAATTCGTATTCATACTTCCTGAAGAGGTTTGTTGAGGTATCCAAATTGAAAATGAATGGCATTGATTAACAAAGTGACATATACTGTAAGTGTGATGTGTTGTTGATGCCTGAATATTTAGATTTGGTTAGCAATAGATTGGACAGTAATTCATTGTGTTATTTTGTACAGTTGACAGTTGAGTTTTATAATTCTTTTGAGGGAGAAAGAATTCAGGTAATCATGATAGTGTAGTCCTGTGCTATGAGGAGCTTCTGAATGCCATTTCTGAGCAGCATTTGTACGATACTGAAGCCCCAAACCAAAATAGTAAACATTGTGTATACACATTTACTAGGTTACTCTTATCTCTGAGTACCAAAACGGTCCAAAATGTTGAGCAGTAACACGTGCAGCCAACATGTAGTTGTTGTAGTTTAGGCATGATTCGCATACTCCTGTGTGTAAAGCTGACAAAAAGAGTATATTTTTGTACATTTCCAACTGCGTCATTGTGAGGTCTTGCAAAAAATTTCGACCAGATAATTGTTTTACTTAGTTTGCAGATCCTAAAGTTTTTGCAATCTATGCATGGTATCATGTAATGAATTGTTGAAGGTTTGACTGATAAATTGTATGCCTTACATTTCATATTTACACCTTTTATCTTAGGTCGTCACTACACAGTATCTTAGGTAATGCAGAAATGTAGACAGATAGATTAAGGAAGTAGGGGTGTATGGTAGTGTGTTAAGTAGTCTCAGATATAGCCTCAGATATAGAGTAAGGAATGAAGCCCATTCACATGAACCCGATCAACCCAAACCCCCACTGGGATACAGTATAGTATGGTCAGTGTGCCCACCGTACCAGTAGGCTTGGTTTCTTTATCTCCCTTGCTCTGTTTAATTTTAGCAGTAGTTTTAGGAGTTCCTTAGCGCAGATACAGTACAGCCACTGGATTTAGAGATCTTAAAGGCATATATTACACTCACTGTTAATGCTTCCACATACTGTAAGAGTTCTTTCAGCATGTAATGTGTTGACTGTATATAATGAAAGGAGTCTGCTAGGCAGTGACACAGACTTCAACCATCGTTTTTTTTATATTGTGACTCCAACCCACTCCCCCTATTCACACACACACACACACACACACTTGCTCACGCACAGACACACCTTTTTCCCCTCTTGCATGCTACATGGCTGTATTGGAAATATCTCTCTGACTTGTATATTGTGTGTTTTTTAAGACTTGTTACTATGCATAAGACATTTCACTCTGTGGTGCAATTTGGGATTTTGATAGTCTGTTGTGTTTTCTTTTTGTATTATGTTTTATTTTTGTTCTCTTTTTTTGTTTTGTTCTTGACACTGTTGGACTAAAGCTGTGTTTTTGGAAGCTGGTTACCATGGATATGGAAGATACGCAGGTGCATTGGCAAACAGTAAATGTACACAAATTATCAGGGGGAAACTCATTTGGAAAGTCATTCTTAAAAATAAAGAAGAAAGGTCAAAACCTAAGACAACTTTATCTTTTAACATTATGATCACATCTATTTTAAAAAACTACCTCAGGCCTACAAGCTTAAATTCAGCCAATTACATGAAGGCATTGATTAAAGAATTAAGGCATGACAACCCCACAACTTTTGTGAAGGATGAAATTCCCTTCAAATTACCAAATTATCAATCTGCACTGTTAGTTATTAACATTCACTGTTTCTATACATGCACAATGGGAAAGGATGTTTGACTATAGACACTTACAAGAGTGATTTGTGACGGACAGGGTTTGGAACCAACAGAATGCTGTAAAATACATGTATTTATGAACATTTTAAATTGAATCTTATTTGTTCATGGTTTCCGCCCAGTTTCACCCAAAGGGCTATGAAAATGTTGCTGTTTTATAACACTTAGCCAAACATGTTTGAATCATTGTAGTGAGAACCGTTTACAGTTAAATTACCACTTAATTGCATGCCATCTTAAACATTACATTTGAATTTCTAGCATGATTGAGCTCTTCAGTAGATCTGCAATGATCTCATGGTAAATCACTCAAGATATACTATATCCTGTTTAATATTTGAATAAATTAAAGTTGCCTTTCTCTTGTCTTTGTCTCAGTGGCCTCCTCCATTTTCCTGTAACATTTAGGAGTTTTCCACACATTAACAAGTTTCTTGTTCATCTTTTTAGGTCTGTTGTGACATTTGCACAGGTGCATGTTTTATGTTTAATATAAATAACACTTCAGTGTAGTGCGAACATCGTGGTGAAGGATGGAAACATACCCTGTACATAACAATAATGTTGTACATGAGTACACGAGTATAGTGAGTAACTGGTTCTGAAGTATGACTGAGCAACTTCATGTCATTCCCCTCTTCAGATGAATTTCTGCATAATTAATTCCTTAGTAAACTGCCAAGTCAAAGCACTTTGGTGGATTGACATTAGACTATTTCACATGAATGTTAATGTAATACACCTAGCATAGTGTACGTCTGATAAAGCCTATTCATTATAATCACACCTTGTGTCCATTCCACTCCAGAAAATTACGGATTTACTTGGATATAGGGCAACCCCTAGCACCATATTTGGGGGGCACTTTGAGTTTAGCCAATGTATAGATTTCTGAGGAGGAATGAGTCTACAAAACAGGACTTCTGTGAGCCCTGTCTCTGGTCATGCATGTTAGGTGAAAATTCACCCTAGTTACCTCAGGACTCCGGAGCTGCATATAAGTATATGTATTAGACAAACAACAATTGCAATCTGGCTCACTCCCAGCACAAGGCTGAAAGTGAAGCAATATTAAACACATCGCACAAGGATTATGTATACAGAAGTTTAGCGTTCAGCAGGGAAAACCACGTGGTGGATTTCTGACGTCAGGAACATGGCTTTTCTGTGTTTCTGTGTGTGTGTAACTTAGATTATTAGGTGCCACTTAGTCTGCATATGTACAAGAGCATGTTTAGACCAGAGGTGATAAGAAGGGTCGAACTGTGCTTCTTTCCGACCTTGTGCAAAACTTCCATCCTTGCCTCGGACGTCAGAAATCCACCACGTGGTCATCCCTGCTGAAAACTAAGCTTCTGTCTATATAAACCTTGTGCAATGTGTTTATCAGGGCTTCACTTTCAGCCTTGTGCTGGGAGTGAGCCCGATTGCAATTGTTGTTGTTGTTTGTCTAATAAATATACTTATATGTAGCTCCGGAGTCCTGAGGTAACTTAAGAGTGAATATTTTCACCTAACAGTCAGACCACAGCTGCTTGTGACATATGCACTGAGACATTCACAAAGTATTTGACTGAACTGAATCTGAACTGCCTGACCTCAGTGAACTCTAGTCAGGCACAGCAAACTCTAGTCAGGCCTCAGGGAACTCTAGTCAAATGTTCCAAATGCTCTGGGTGTGCCACACAGTCAACCCACCTCTGATTCCCTTTCCTGTAATGTTTGATGTTGAATTATAAACAGCAACATTTCGGAGTGCTGGTATGTTTTCCTTTTCAAGCAATGGCTGGCTTTAAGTCAGGGCATGGTTCAGGATCATTAAGCATGGTTAATAGCAGGCCTACCACGAGATTACAGCTATTAGTACTTGGCCAATTTTACCCAATGGTTAAACATTAACGGCCAGTCAGCTATCTACTCGCCAACATTAAGTAGTGAGCATTTTAAAACCTGCACTGCAAGAAATCACCACTAGAGAGAGTTGTAGGTCAATCCAATTCCTAACGACTTGTATGGCGCCTGTGAGCATGCTTCACTAAATTAGAAATAGTACGGAACTAAATAAGCTGTATTCAAACTTGTAAGATTCATTTGTGTATGGTTTAGCCTATACGTCTCAAATAATAACCACATAACAATGAACAAGTATGCCCTGTGGACTCCAAATTATATATAGCAAACAACGTGTTTCATTTCCCTTGAATATGAATATTGCTCCACAATTTTATATACGGTTACCAGGGTCTCTGTTTGAAGTATTTTCACTTTGAAAATGGCTGGCCCTGTAGACAAGTGATATCTCTCTGTACATTCTGTAGTAGGCCTCCTATTTCTTTTTTTTTATTTAGACAATGAAAAAACTAATCAGGACCACACCAACATAACAATGTCACTATACAAAAGCAACATACGAACACACTAGGTCCACATACCTGGAGTTATAAGCTGAAAAGATATAGGAAAGAAAATAAATGATGTTGACAAATAAAACACACACACACACACACACACACACATACACACACAACAACAACAAGCAACAGGGACAAAACCAAGACACAATAACGCTACAAATAAAGTTATGTCTACATCTGTTGATAGAGCAACTACACCTTGAGCGTTCCCAAGGCAACTGATCTAACATCTATGTCGTAGCTCACTGGATCCGAAAGCGCAGACCAGCGGAGCGCGCGCTCATTGGTCAGTTGATGTTGAAGAGTGAACTCGGACGCTTTTTCGGTACAACAGCAGCGGAGCCCGCCGTATTGACACGGAAACGCTACAGAAACCGATAATTCACATCGTAGCACTTATAACTTGACCAAAACGCTGGAGTCGTTGTCATCGATATCGATTTCCTCCAAGGAACTGTTGCATTTCACATCATTGCTGTAAGTAGGCGATAGGCATCTCTTGAGAGATTGCGAACGATGTGTCTGCCTGATTGTTGCTAGATTTTGATAGATTTGTTTTCTCCTAACGACGCTATTTATGTCTAGATGAAAAGGCTGTAAGTGTTTCTAAACGCTTATCCCTTCTTTTAGTCGAATATGTAGGCTACATTCGAATTTTTAACTGATTGCAGTAGCCTAAACTGATGTGTGCAATTGCAATGTAAGCGTTTTATGGTAGCCTAATGAGTGGTGCTGCCAATCTATTCCATTCTACATTCCAGCGAAGCTTCTGTTCAACATCACGGTGTAATATAACAAATGTCTAATATTGTATTATTTGTAGCAGATTTCTGTGTTTGTTTGTTTTTAAGTTTGTCACAGTTTATGGTTTAAGCATGGTTCTCTGGAATGTCACACTGTCTTACAGGCTGTTTCTGTCGTAGGCAGTCCCTCCAGGATTTTGCGATCTTGCCATTTCACAAATTGCAGACTTATCTTATTATCGCAATAGTTGGGAAAAAGTACAGTAAATTATTTTTTTTGCATTATTTGCGGTTGCTTATATTTTCTTTTTTTGAATGTATCCTAAATTTAACAGCAGGGTTTGAGAATTCCGGCAAATTTAGTAACTTTTGGGCCCCAACAGTCACGCAAACTCCGCAGAAAAAAAATCAATATTTATTGCATTTTTTGAGCGACAAATGCAGTCACTTTTGGCCACAGCAATCACAACAAACCCAGTCAAGATCCTGGTGGGACTGCTGCAAACGGTTGTGCAGTGCATGTGAGCCCCGTGCACAACTTGTTGTCAATAGAACTGTCGTGTGTGTGTGTACACTTTGTGATTTTAGTTGGCGAGCTTGATCATAATCACTTATTGTCCATGTTTGTTTGTGTGTGTGCGTCTGTGTTTGTGTGTGATGTTTCAGTCACTGCATCCCCTGAAGATGTATATGAACAGCTTGCTGAATCGCCGGAGTAAGTAGCCCCCTCCCAAAAAAAAGCCTCTTGCCAAACCAACAACTCCCTTTCCTTCCCTGTTCCACCCCTACCTGTGTACTTTCACATTCTTCAGAGACATTTTATGCCACTTTCATTTTGCCTGTCTTCATTCAGTGGTCATATGTACTTTGCACTATTGCATACACCAAGTTTGTTTGATGATATGTGATGTGGTAATGTCCATCTGTAGGGGCTGGTGACGTTCAGGGTGCTCACAGTAAAACAAAAAAGAAAAAGAAATGTGGGTTGTCTGAATGGCCCACTCTAAAATAAGATGTTATGTCAGTAGCTTTCTCAGAATATTGTGAAGAGGAGAAATTACGTAACTCAAGTGAGTGACTGCGTCAGGTCTTGGGCTTCGACTATCAGAATAAGAATATTTAAACACAAACAGCAGATATATGCACATCCACAGCTGTGTTTAATACATAAACACATGAACAGGAACAATACAGCTAAAAGACTGAAGGACCACTGGTTATTTTTTACTGCTAAAGTGGCCCAGTTCTCCTTAGCCTCTTGTCACAATGTAATAGTATAACAGTATGGCTGAGGATCAGCTCCCTACAAAGGAATCCCCAGTGTTTAGAATACAGTTCTGGAAAGTCTTTATAGAGAGTGTAGAGTATTTCAGACTCTGAGCCATTTTGGTGCCACCTTTTCTACAGTTTCAACTCAACATTTCATCGCCAGAATGGGATTCTGCCTGTGTTTGCGATCGGGGGAACTGTGCAAATGTTAGCTGTGTTTGACAAGACAAGGAGAGTGGAGTTTTTTTGTTTTGTTGGCATGGCAGGCATTGCCTCTGCCCTGGAACACTGTGAGCAGAGAGACGGCGGAGAGGCTAACAGGTTGTGGAGGTGGAAAAAGTGGTGGAGCTCCTCATAAATCAGTTATTTAAACCTGGCAGCACGAGGCTGAGAGACAGGGACACAGAGAGACAGACAGATGGGCTGTTACGCAGTTAAAGAGGGAATCGGAAAACAGAATTTATTGTCAGGCGTCAGTTTTACTAACACAGTAAATGGCTCTTTAAAGATTGTTATGTGACATATTGGATGAATATTACAAGTCTGACAGTTCTTAGAGTCTATATTTACTCTGGCGTTGCTTGGCACTTTTTAAAGTGTTGACTGTTTTAGCACATTCTGGTGTGAGATATGGAGAGAAACCCTGAGTGTAGTTTTTTGCATATGGTTGAGGTGCGTAGCTTCACCAATTCCTAAGAAATGAACTGTGTGTGCGAACTCTGTAGGTTCATGTCACTGCTGTCTTTCTGGTAAGCCTTTTTCAGCTGTTAGAGAATTCTCCTTTTTTGCTTTGCCAATTTATGCTGATGGGTTTAAGAGTAATTTCTCGTTCCAAAGATGTTCCTTTTCTTTGTCAGTTAAAAATCAGGCAGGCCAGAATTTTTTTGACATTTTCTGCCAGCACTCTTTCTGGTTGCCCCTCCTCTTTCTTTCTTTCTATCTCTCTCTCTCTCTCTCTCTCTCTCTCTCCTTCTCTCTCTCATTTTATTTCTCTTACTGACCACACATACAGTCAACAGCTTTGATGTAGATCTCAACCACCAGCAGAAAAGTAAGTGTTACTGCTCCCCCAGCCTCAGTAAGGGGACAGATCTATCTTCTGCCTGTCAGTGCCCTCATTAGCTGAGAGGCATGGTTGACATCAGAGGTTAGTGACTGTGAGAGAGGGGTGGTAATTATGAGTGATGTGGTGTAGCCTCTCTGTGTGCGTGTTTGTGACGGGAGTATGGGTCCCTGTGTGTTTGTAGGAGTAGGAATGCTTTTGCACTCTCACTCTGTGTGAATAGTGAGTTGAGTGTGCAATGTGTGACCTGCGGGGCCCTGTGAGCTGAAGCTGCTGCTGGGAAACACATCGAGGGGTGACCAAGGGGACTAGAATCATGAGGGGCTTAGTGCCCAGAGTTGGCAGCCAACTGGTGGTGTGAAAGAAGGGGTTGACACGCAAACCTCATGCCATTGCTGGTCTTATGCCAACAGTCTGATGCCATCTCTGTCACAGGAGAATCAAAGACTACTGGCCCTACCGCAAGGAAACACGCCACTGTAATTTGTAGAGGTTAGGGCTCTTTCTAGGTTCATTGAGTACAAGGCTGAACAGGTACAGCATGTGACAGAAATGTACCCTTCAGGAGTGAAGGTAGAAAAAACAAAATGTCAACAATGTAATGGCCTTATTGTCACATGTCAAAAGTGTCCCAGGAATGGAATGACTGATGAGGCTTACTGCCTCTTTAAAATTCCTTAGAACAAACTGAGGGAAACTACGGTGCCCCTAAGGGGACATGGGCAAAAAAAAAAAAAAATGTTTTCCGTTCTCCCTAGAAAGTATTGCGTGAGTGCATACTTGTGTGTATACAAAGGCTATTGGTGAAAATCCGAACGCTTTGAACAATATGTCTTATTCATATCGGCCATGTTGCTCCTTTGCCATCACGTGAGGGTGAGTAGCGTAATCTCAGGTTGCCACTCTGACTGAACTATTGGGCTTCTCCTTTGGGCTCCCTAGCCGTGGTTCTGTGCAGCACGTGAGGCTGGAAGTGCTGGCTGCCCCCTTCTTTTGATGGCATACTAGTTGACGTCAGCTGCTGTGAGATTCTTAAGCGCTTTAGCGTGTGATATATCGTGTGGGTCCAGGTGACAAGAGGAGTTTGTTCCAAACATCCCTGTTTCTCTTTCATTATCGGGGTGTGTTGTTTTTCACCCGTGATGTGACCTTGATGAATTCTTTCGAGTGTTTTGCTGACATTCGGTACAGTTAAGCCTTTTCTTTCTCCCTTTCTTCCTTTCCATTCATCCCTCGTTCTCTGTAGTGCTGAATATATTGCCAAGTGTGTGGAAGGACCTGAAGGACTTGAAGGATTCAGTCACCTGTCAGTGCTTGCTTTAATGGAGCTCTAGTCCTAATTAACGGTTTCTCCTGATTCTGTCATCATCCAAAAGACAGATAAATTTAAGGATTAGAAAAGAACTTAGGAAAGTAACTTCTTCTCTACAGATTACAGGCTTGTCCTGTTGCAACTGGAGTGAAAGAGAACAATCAAATGAAAAAAAATAAAAAATTCTAGACCCACCCAGAAAATACTGGATTTTAACTAGTGAAAAGGTATTCCAACCTCGCAACCATGCTTTTGTTGGCCAGTGTTGCCTTGAGTGTGTTTACAGTGCTGCCCTGGGCTCGGGTGTTAGGGGGGGAAAGGCTGAGGGTAGCAGAGCCGCCGTGCCGCGTGCAGGATGTGTAAATTATGCAGCGCTCCGCTCCTGATCCCTGGCTTAAGACAACTAATTCCAGCCATTCATGAGCGTGAGGCCTAAAGAACTCCGCTGGGGCAAAAAAGTTTCCAGGCAAACGGATTTCAAAGAAATGCCAGATTGTGGAGGAGGTCTATGCATTGCATCTGGGGGACCAGGCAGATTTAAGTGATTTTTTTTGTATCTTTTTCTTTTAAACTCATGCGTGAGTGAGAAAGAATGCTAACTGATGGGAATGGTTCTGATTTTGAGCTATTTATCTCCAAAGATTTATGTCAGCCTTTGTTTTAGCCTAGAGGTGCACAGATGAGGCTGGGGAGGAAATTAATTGACTCTATAATTAGTGAATTGAACTTCTTTCTTTCTCATTTTCCATGTTTCTTATTCACTCTCTTTCCTTCCTCTGTCCCTCAAATGCATTATGCATGTGTATAGCACAGACATGTACACACCGGATGTGACCCCAAACCGCTATTGTGACGTTTGGAAACTCAATAAACGCAAACTGAGAGAGCAGACATCTGCACGAGAGAGAGAGAGAGAGAGAGAGAGAGAGAGAGAGAGAGAGAGAGAGAGAGAGAGAGAGAGAGAGAGAGAGAGAGAGAGAGAGAGAGAGAGAGAGAGAGAGAGAGAGAGAGAGAGAGAGAGAGAGAGAGAGAGAGAGAGATGGAGGGATGGAGGAAGAGAGAGAGCACGAGAGTTCTCCCTTTACACTAAATAATTCACCATTGGACCCAGAGTGAAAATGAGATTTAGTTTTGTTCTTTTTGCCTTTTGTGATTCACAGCAGGAGTGTGAACGAATACCCCCCGCCCCCCTTCAAAACACAGCCTCAAGTGGATCTGTTTCATACTTACATGGATTACATATTTCATTCAGTTTGGACCTGAATTGCACTGAATTGTAAAATGTTATTTGTCACCGCACTGCACAAAGCATTCATTGTGTCAGACGGTGATTCTTCCTTGTTTTGTTGTTTTTCCTCTAAGAGGATGAACAAGTGTTATGAAATGAAGTGCTTCTGAGGGGAAGGGTTGTTGGGATTGTCTGGGGGTGGTGGATTGCCCTCTATGACCTACAGAAGCTTAGCGCTGCTTAACCCACCATTTTATGATCTCTCTCTATCTCTCTCTCTTTCTCCTTCTCTCTGCGTGCTGGAAGTTAATGTATGCTTCCCAACACCCACCTTCATCCACACACAGGCCTGGGTTTGGAGGCACAGGGACCCACACAGACACACAGTCATGAACACAGAAGGCAGGTTGTGCTGGAGCTGAGCACCATGCCTCCCACACAACCGCAGAAGAACTGAACTGCTTGTAGGAGTGACTCTGAGGAGGTCACTTTAGAAAAACCTTGATGCATGAAAATGGTAGAGAGAAAAAAGAGAGAATCAGAGCCAGTTTTCAGCAGGCCACACGTGTGCAGGAGTGAGGAGGAACTCGACACCAGGCACAGGGTAGCAGCAGAGGAGGTGTCAGGTGTCTGTGTTCAAAACCATAACGTCATGATGTTGTGCACTTGAGATGGCGTGTGTGTGAGTGTGTGTGAGTGTGTGTGTGTGTGTGTGTGTGTGTGTGTGTGTGTGTTTGCACATGTTTGTGTATCTATGTCTTAAGTTTGTGGCACAGAATAGTTGAGACTGTAGGTCTGCATCATCCCGAGAACAAAAGTGTTTGGTTGCAATGTCCCTTGACACCTTCTTATCTGAAAATCTTTACAGTGACTGGCTTGTTTACCACTCCCGAGCTGATTTTTTTTTGTAGATTTGGCATAGAAAGTGTTGAAATGTATCATAGTCAGTTGACTGGATCCATCTGATCGCTGGGCTTGAAAAGTGTTCCAATTGGTCACAGTCGGTCGGCTAAGCGCCCGTTGGCTGATTCTCAGAAGGGAGAGGATTTTATCTGTGCCATCTCCGCTGCGATGATAGATGAGTTCACCTCAGTCCGCGCTGCATGTGGCGAAGAGAGTGCAGCTGAAATGGGCATCTGATGGGCTGCTGAGCTGACCCTCCAACCCACACAAGAATATTCTAGAGTGTTTGCTGGAGGATTGGATGGGTAACTAAGGGGGAGGGTAGCGGTACAGGGAACAAAAGCACTTATGATTCCTCTCTCTGTTTTTCTCCCTCTCCCCTCTCTCTCTCTCTCTCTCTCTCTCTTTCTTGCTCTTTCACTATCTGTCTCTGTTCTCTGCTCTTTAAATCCCCTCATTTAGCCATGAACCCGTAATGACTCTGAACTCTGCATCGGTATTTAAGTATGTTATCTAACACTCAATAAAGTTGTGGTCTTAAGCGCACATATAGGCTAATTCTCCATCCACTTTCCCTTGTTTCGCATTCTTGTTTTTTCCCCTCTTTTGGGATAAGCTGTTCTGAGTGGAATTTTAGCCTACGCTGAAAAAGTGACAAAGTCCAACAAACCAGTCCCCTTAGCAATCCCTATTATCCTGGTGAGTAACAATGAAGAATACAAAGATTATGATGTCATGCATGATGCTTATCTCACTATGATTGAAGCAGATATTTGATTTTGTAACCATATAGATGAAAGGGATGATGTCATTGCTTATCTCACCATAGTTGAAGCAGCTGTTTTGGTGGTTTTGTAACTTTAATCTGCTTGCCTGTCTGAGGACTCGTCGGATTTAGGGAAATGGGCTCATTGATGGGATCTGGGAGAATGAAAGTGGGCCATCACCAAAAACAGTCGGGCCTGAGGCTGAGGTAACGAACCCAAAGCGGAGCTGTTAGTCTGGAGAATAGGGGGAGGCAGGCTGGGCTCTCCGAGCTGGACAACACTGAAAAGTTTGGAAGGTCAGCCTTTGTGTGTTTTTCTAATGATTTTGTGATGTAACGGGTTACAGACACAGAAAGCTGTGCGTGTTGACGAATATGGCGAAATGCATGCGTGCTCACACACAAACACACATGCTCACACACAAACACACATGCACACACACACACACACACACGCACACACACACATACACACGTGCACACGTGCACAGACACATAAACACGTGCACAAGCACATACACACACACACACACACACACAAAACATACACACACACAAAACACATACGCACACACAAGAAGACACACACGCACGCTTGCACACGCATGTACACACACATACAGGTGCCTGCATGCTTTCACCGTGTCCTCACTTTCTGAAAGTACTTCCTGTTTGATTAATTTTCTAAATAGGCCAGATTTCGCCTAAAAATGTTTAATGATGGCTCGTCACATTGAGATGCAGCATTTGAGAAAAGAGGAAGTCGATTTCAGTGCAGCCATGTTACAGTGAGTCATGAGCACATATCAACTTAGGTCTAAAATATAGGACAAATAATGCACATAGAAATGATGACAAACTACAGTATGTAGACTATGTCTATAGTTATCTGTTAAGTCAAACTACAGTACGAGTTATCTAGAGTTATCTGTTAAGTCAGACGCGTAACAGTAATATTGTTATTTCCATGGTGCTGTGGAGCAGAACAGTGGCCTTTAGGCAGAGTGGGCCACAGCCTGAACAGTCTGTCTCAGTGGTGACAGTGGTGACTTCATCTCAAATCTCAGGAGCTGTGGTTGACATGGGTGTGTGTTTGCGGTTTGGGGATGGGTGGGGGTGTACCACCACACACATGTAGGAAACCTGATAGATGGCTTAACTAGAGCAGTCCTTACTTTAGAAAGCCTCTTATAGCAACCAACTACGTCATGCCATCAGAGCCCCATGCATAGCTGGCCAGAGCAGGGCAGAATGCTCCAAAGAAAGGCAAACTGATCAAAGGAGACCATTGCTCCATGCAAACATGTCATTTTACTCCCCCGGCTGTCGGAGCCAGGCTCGTCTGACAGTGGCTCAGTGAGGTTGTTGAAATTTGGACAAAAACCCTCGTGTAAAAAAGGTGACCGAAACGATGGGATATATCATGTTTTTCTGCTCATGTTTGCAATTTGTAAACATAAAAACTTCACTTGGACATGTGGCAGTATTGCAGAATCCAGTGGGTTGCAGGACATGCAATGTACTTTTAAGTGGATGCATGTTATTTGAGTTTATATGATCATCAACCTGAAACACGTATTTGTAGGTAGATACTCCAGGCCTATTTTTATTATATACATGATATGATACACTAATGTGAAAAGTTGATTATATCAATACTATCACTGTTGCTATGACGATAACATATTTGCAAATACGCATGAAATAACTTTGCACTCCACATCCACATCACTTTCTTTTGAGAGGGTGGCAACCCAAAGGGAAAAACATCCTGTAGGAAGGTATTTGTGTTTAAAGCATGAGGAGGGTGTAAAGGTCACAGTTCTGTGGTTGCCACCCACAATCTCCCCTTATATTTAGCCTAGAAAAATAATGTCCTAAAACCAATCCGAAACCTGCACTGGGGTGCCATTTTCTGCATCAGGGTGTGAAGTAATTTAGAGACATCACTTCCAGTCAGAGAGAGCCCTCTGTCCAGGACAGCCATGACCTCTAAGGGCTGCAAATGCATGTCAGAGAGGTGGTGTCCAGAGCCAGGGGCCGCCGGGCTGGAGTTCATCCAGGTTCACCCACTCTCAGCCGGATGACTGTGGGCAGGGAGCCAGAGACTAGCCCAGGGCAGGTGTCTTTTCTGCCTGATCCATCTGTCCATCCATGCTGATGGATGCTAGTGTGGTTCCTGCACCAAGCCAGCTGTGAAATTGTTTTCCTAAATATATCTTGACATCTTGGTCTTGATTCCCAGAAGTGAAGGACTGCGTAGTGCATACACAGCATTCCCAGGTGTCTTCAGTGAAGTGGTTTAGTTAACAAACCACTGGCTGCACCAACAGCGCATTCCTGCAGCTTTGCATAACAGCTACATTGTAGTTACTGAGCTGGAAAGATTGAAAATAAACACAATACGCAACATCGTAGTCCTACTTCTGCTGATATACACGTAGAATATAATACAAGTGTCACAAATAAAGGAAATTAGATTGTTTTCCTTTGCTGTTGATTTTCCTGTCAGCGGTGTGGTTGTTGAGCAGAGTGGAAGACAGGGGCAAGCTTGCCTCTGATGGACAGCTTTGTCTAGTCTTTTCATTTTCTGTTGTGAGGCAAGTAAACATAACCCAGGTAAAGAAAAAAGCCAGCTTGTTTTATGGGACAACCTAAAGGAAGAATGTGAATGTTGGGTGACAGTTGATTCTCGAGTCTGAACTTGAGTCTGACAGACAAAGCCTCTGTTTGGTACAAAACAATGTCTCTTTCATGTCTGAGGTGGATGTTTGAGTTGGTATGGCCATTGACCCCTTGAAGCTGTACCCCTTTGTTTAGTAGTTTGTTTTCTCCCGAAATGTTTTTACACTTACAGTGTCATTTTCATAAGGGTTACAACTGATTGTAAAGGATCAAGTATTTGTGTTGCCAGAATGTTGCCTCTTTTAAAGGTCAGCACCTATATTTAATCATTTGAGAGGAGCTGCAGGAAAATGTCTGTATATTCCGTCCCTCTCCCTATCTGATGCTGTTTTGTAAACACCCTCATGGTTATTGTCCTCATCATGCAATTTCCCTCCATCTCTTGGCCATTCATCTCCTATCTTTCCATTGAATGCAGGTCTTCTGCGCACACACACACACACACACACACACACACACACACACACACACACACACACACACACACACCATACATCTCCTATCTTTCCACCAATTACTCCATCCAGAGGCTGATGCTTTTAGATAGGAGTGGAAACAATGGCCCCAGCATTGACGCTCAATTTCCTCCGTGAATCAGTGGCGCATGAGACGAGCGGACCGGAATTGAGGAAATGAAGATTTCTGGATGACTCTCATCATCCTGCACAGCTTCTGTAAACCTGCAGTGCAGCTCGTGAAGCTCCAGGGAGCGTTCGCATGGCGGATCGGGTTATGCAATACACCAAACCTGCAATTAGCCGTCCGACTGGAAAAGTGCTACTGGTGGAACGTTGAGTCCATTTCGAGAGGATAGTTTGAGCAGCAAATGAAGATTTAAAGCAAAACGGTCTAAACTGTCGGCGAGATACATGGAGAGCGGTACTTTGGAGGAATGTGGACAGAGGATTAACTGAGAATTGGTGTGTGGCACAAGAGGTGCATGCTGACTGGTGTGTTGCCGTGAGCCTTAGTGTTTGAGTCTGTGAGAGGAGACACGAGTGTCAGAGAGAAAGTAGGTATGTTAGTGGGTATCTGTATATTTCTGTATATATATATGTGTGTTTGTATGAGAGAAAGCAGGCCTGTGTGTGTGTGTGTTGGTGACCCATTGTGACCCTCCTGCCTCTCTCTCTCTCCTGTCTCTTCCCCCAGACGAGATCTCTAGGATGTGTGAGATGGATGTGGCTCCGGAGCCAGGGAGCCCTACGCTTCTGAGCGAGTCCACGGACAGCTACTGCCAGGTGGACCGCTGGCACCGCCTCCGCACCACCGTCCGCAAGCTGGAGTTCTGGGAGGACTTCAGTGCCGAGCTCATCGGCTCCGGCTTCTTCTCCAAGGTTTACAAGGTACGCATGACACACCACTCCGGGTATGCATGACACACCACTCTGGGTACGCATGACACAACATTTTGGCTGGGCCATCTGACAGTGGGCCGTTTAGTGTTAATGAGGAAGGCCTATTAAAAATCTTGTGTTGTATTCAGTTCCATAGGAGCCAAACGATCCATTGTTTTGGTCTGGGTTGCATAATAGCCTAGTGCCATGGGAAAATCTATTCAAAAGGCTTGACAAAGGTGGCGGTGTGGGGGTGGGGGAATAAATGGCTTAAATAGCTGAATTAAAAAAAAGTCAGGCATGCATGAGTAACAGTCAATGTTTTCATGTACCCGTGCAATTCTATCGAGGTTACGAAAACAGGTTAAATACAGGTGCTCTGAGATCCTTCAACAGTATCTAACGTCTGTGGCATGGACAAACAGATATGTGCAGGAAGTCTGTGACGAGAGGAGTTGTCTTTGAAAAAAGTTTCACACCTCTGTTCGTTCCTGCAGCAGACGTGCCAAAGTCTGGGTAATTACATGGCGAACATGCCCTCTCAGGCACACCAATTACCCTCACCGGAGCAAAGAAAACATTAGATCAGTGTTCTTGCATGTACCCCACCCAAGGGCACAGCAGCGTTTATAGGGAGGATTAAAACAGCCATCCATGTAAGCCAATGGGAGATAACACTTACTGATGAGACATTTTCTCATACTTTCCTAGAGCTAATCAAAACAGTGTTGATCCCTTCATTCTTCTAGTTTTCCTTGATCCTGGATAATTATTTCCATCTTCAACCTAATGGTTTGGAGAAACCAGTCCCTGACAGAAACCCGAACCTGAGAGTTTCAATCTTTGAAGTTTTGAGTTTCAGTGATTTGTTATTATTTATTTTTTTTGTTCTTCTGGCTGGCGTTTCACACGGGCTCCTATGTTACTTCATTGCCACTGCATCTCTGGCATTTACAGCATAGCAGAGATAAGTCATCACACACCCTTTTCCCCTCACCATGACCGCTCTCCACGAGGCAGAACAGGTCAGACTGCAGTGTTGGGGCCGCTTCAGGTCATAGTTAAACCAGGGCTCCACGGAGTCTTCCTGCTATTGTTACCTCGCGTATGCTCTGGAATGCTGCTACAGATTCCATGCCGGATAAGCATTGTTGATAGTGATAGGCGCTGTCACATCGAAACGGTATCTGATGTATGGCCGTTTGCTTGACTGTGACCGTTTACACAGGTCGGGCCAAGCGAGTGCACGCCAGGGGATGCCTGAGCTGGGGAGAGAGAGAGAGAGAGAGAGTGAGTGAGAGAGAGAGAGAACATGGTGTACAGCAGAGTATGTTTGGCATGTTCAAGAAACAGAACACTACTAAAGTGCTGTAACCTCATTCCACAAAGACACTTGAGAGTTTCACTTCACTGTTTCTTTGTATTCGATTTGTCCGGTTAGCTTCGTTCTGTTCTGTCTGTATTTTTTTCCTGCAAAGACTCAATCACTGAAAAGAAAGCCCTACTCTGTAAAAGAGAACTGTCCTTTGCCTCATTTGCCAGGACCCTTTTTGCCTCATTTCATTGAAGTATATTTTGAAATCTATGTTTGCATGTTGCCCAGGTGATGCACAGTACCACACGGAAGGTAATGGTGGTAAAGATCTACAAGAACGACGTGGACCAAGACAGCATCGTCCGTGAGATCAGCCTGCTACAGAAGCTCTCCCACCCCAACATCGTCAGGTGGGCCACCCACAAACCCACAAAACCCTCCCCATCCACACCGACCAATCCTATTCGCAATCCTGTGTCTATTTCAGTAGCACTGAGTAGCTTGTGGTCTATGTAGCCAGAAGGTTACATAGTGTTCTCTGAAGTCCGTTTATGTAACCTAATCTATACGCAGCTCTCCATGACCCTCAGCATTATACATGACTCAGCGCTCCATGAGCACACTTCTTCCTTCTATCTCTTACAGAGTGGTGTGGATCAGTAATTGGGTATCTTTTCTCTCAGTGGAGACAGCAAGGGAGAGCAGATAAATGTTTCAAACCCAGTTTGGTTGTCCGAACTGCTCTATTTACAAGTTGTCCCTTAACTCAATCTCTCAATCGTGCTAGACGAGGTCAAGGTGTTTATGTTGCATGGTTCTGTGCTGCATGATCGTACGGTTCTCCTATAAACTCCCCTGTAGCTTAGCCTAGCTGTGACTTAGTGGATAAAACTCAGCAACAAGTCTAGGTCGTAACTTTTTTATCAAAGCTATGAGTCAGTTTTTTTGCCTTGTTCTGTAAGTGTTTTTGGATGCAAATGGCAGCTAAATAAATAGCTAAATATACTGAGTCTGTTTGGTTTAGATATTGATCTCAACACTTAAAAACATAGCTAACAGCTAGCAGTTGGTACAGTGGTGGTGCAACAGAAAAATAGAGAGGGGTTTTAAAGGAGCTTACTAAACAGAGCCAACCTAAGCACCCCAAGCTGATGGGGAATCCCATTGCACCCCATATGATGCAGGACATGAAGAAGCAGATTTCCTTTTTAATTAGTGGCCAATGACTGCAGAAGAGCTCAAAGCATCTGAGGGACTTTTCTGAAAGCATGCTGAGGGGTATTCCCCTGGGGATCTGAATACTCACACACGTCATGTCTCTGTAGAGTACAGGTGCCAGCAGTCCAGACAGATAGCAATTCGTATGAAACACACACACAGACAGACACACTTTATAACTTCATAGCTAGTCTGCTGTGCCGACATTTGACTTAAAAGTCATTTTGATAGATTAGAATAGATATTCATTTCATCAGTGTCAAAAGCTCAAGAACAGAAAGTACTCAATAAGACATCACAGACTTGCAGTTAATCACAGCAGTGGCTTAAATGTTGAGATTCATTCAGCATTCACAGACGGCCTTGTTGCATAACATTTAAGAAGACATCTCCCCTGAGCGCCTCTCTTTATGTTCTGTATATATCATGGCGAAAGGCGCAAGTTTTATAAGACTGGCATGGAATACTTAATTAAGAGAGAGAAGAAACCCTTCTGGTTGTCTTGAGACCACAGACAGATCCTGATTATGTAATTAGTCAGATTCCTTTACATTTGAGTGGGTTATCAGACTCACTGCTGTGATTATGAATGTAGCTTGTCAAGTATGAGGTCCTTATTTTTTTCCTTCTCTGCAGGATGTGGAAATGGTTTCTATGAAATTAGACAAATACATTTTATTGCACTAAGGAAGCAACGATAAACTGAACACATTTATTAACAGAGATCATCTGCCCCTTTGCAGGTATCTGGGGATCTGTGTGAAAGAGGACAAACTGTACCCCATTCTAGAGGTGAGGGTTGATCTGTTCTGTTCTCCTTGGTGCCTGTAGAGCAGCAGGTGGTTGGAGTTGCACATCTGCCTGTTATAGAATGAGCTATTGCAGCCATTTGTTTGAACGGCTGAAACATCATGTGACTTTGTAAAGCTTACATACAGCAAGCGACAATAACATTAGTTATTCATAACTAATGCACACATACAGTATATGTTATATTTCATGATGCATGTGTGCGCATGTGTGTGATTCAAACTATTGGCCACTGAGGATGTCAAAATGGTAGAACATGGAGATTATTATACAACTTGTGTGTGTGTTTTTTTTTTCTCCTCCATCAGTATGTGAGTGGGGGCTGTCTGGAGGAGCTTCTTGGCCAGGATGACATCCCCCTGTGCTGGAGAGAGAAGGTGGACCTGGCCTGTGACATTTCCAGAGGGATGACCTATCTCCACTACAAAAACATCTACCACCGAGACCTCAACTCCAAGGTGAGCAAGCTTAGTTCTTGCAGTTGGGTTGTTTGAATTCAGAACCATGGAAAAGTCATGATATCATACAGCTATGTCACCATTCACATTCTACTCATACCATTTCACGGTTTCATTATGAATCAGCTTTTTTTGTGTGTTTGGGGTTCAAATCTCTTCATGGCATTCTGAGACTAGTTATGTTCTCGTCCTCTTTATATTCTCTTTCTCTTTCTCTCTATTACAGTCAGTTTTACCTTCCTAGCCATGAATCTAATTCCTGGAAATCCCTTTCTGTTTGCTGTTTAGTTGTGATGTACATGAGCTGCACAGGCTTTACTTCAGCTCAGCGGCTACTATCGGCTACTATAGCTGTTTCATCAGGGCACTAATTGCAGCCACACATTTTCCCTCATCTCAAAGAAAATATGCAGCAAATCTGGTTCTATATTTCTGTCTTAGATCTGACAGCCGAAGTGACATATTTAACTAGTGCTTTAAATGAATGGAACGAATTCCGATTTTCAGATTTCAGATTTTCTAATCCAATTAAATTCAGATTAGAGAGAAATGTGAAGGCACTGCATTGTCAGCACTGGGGGAAAAGCTGCATGAGCGTATAAATGGCCCTCAGACTGCCTGGTGTCTGTGTCCGTTCCAGAGGTTAGCCAAAGTGAGCGCGCTGCCAAGAAGCGTCCTCGGCGCATTCCCTAGATTCCAGTGGTCACTGACAGGCTTCCAGACGCTGCGCGAGGTCGCCATGAACGCGGCTGTTGTTGCGCCTCGGACCATCTTTCACACACTCCTGTCAGGCTGCCCTTTATCTGGGCTCTCTGGGTGACACACACACATGTATACACATGCACACACACGTGCACACACACACACAAACACACACATGTATACATATGCACACACACGTGCACACACACACAAACACACACATGTATACATATGCACACACATGTGCACACACACACAAACACACACATGTATACATATGCACACACACGTGCACACACACACAAACACACACATGTATACATATACACCCACACGTGCACACACACACACACACACACACACAAACACACACATACACATACATCTCTCTCTCTCTCTCTCTTGCTGTCTTGCTTTCTCTCTCTCTCTCTCTGTCTCTCTGTCACACACACACACACACACACACACACACACACACACACACACACACACACACACTTGGCATGCACACTAGTGTTTTGAGTCAAAGGTTAATTGGAATTCCACGCCTTGTGTTTTTTTCCAGTCGCTCTTTAACTCAAGAGTCAGTCCTGCGTCACAGTCATGTCCTGCAAGCATACTAACTAAATACAAAATGGTGTTGTCAACACAGAGAGAAAGGATGTATTCCTTGTTTCTTCTCTACAGATTTCCTTTGCATCCCTGTTCCTACAGATATACTGTCATCATTTCATTGTTGGGGTTCAGTGGGGCCGGTGCTGTGGTGTCTAGACAGCATGTGTTTACTGAGTGGCAGTTTCCAGGGTCCAGTTATGAGCAGCCGAGGGGCTCTGGGGTTTATAGGTGCTGGGAAATGGTGCACTGTGATGCTAATGTCTCACCGGCTGCAGTGATCCATCTGGCTTCCCATAACGAGCATTGAAGTCGTGGACTAGACACACACACGCACACGCACACGCACACACACACACACACACACACACACACACACACACACACACACACACACACACACACACACACACACACACACACTGGCTGTAAAGCTTCTCGTAAAATAGATCCCTTACTAGCTTTCACTCACTCACCAACCCACACACACACACACACACACACCTTGTTGACCTTGCTGTTCTCTCATCACTTTTCTTTAGAGCATGCGCATATTGGCACACACACACACACGCATACACACACACACAGACACACACACACACACACACACACACACACACACACACACACACACTTATGGCTCCCTTATGCATACTTCCCTCCCTCATTGACTTCAGCACAGCTTGACTCATTGACAGCCACATGCTTTGTCTCCTACTGTCTGGGCACAAACAGTCATGTACAGACTAAAGAAACTATGCAACTGTATTTCTATTGTACTCGTCAGCACAACCTGGCTAACTGCACAAAGCCTTTCACTCCACGGAGGTGAAGCAGAGGGCACTAAGTGTGGGGGAGGGAGTGTGTGTGTGTGTGTGTGTGTGTGTGTGTGTGTGTGTGAGTGAGTGCCACCTGGGCACACCACAGGGAGGGCTCTGCAGTTAGTCAGTTGTCACAACACAGAGCGATCAGGTTTCCTCCCCACAATGACAGGGCAAGCCATCACCAGGCCTCCGTGTGTGTGTGTGTGTGTGTGTGTGTGTGTGTGTGTGTGTGTGTGTGTGTGTGTGTGTGTGTGTGTGTGTGTGTGTGTGTGTGTGTGTGTGTGTGTGTGTGTACACGAATGCCGCATCCCGACCACCTGGTGGATTCAGTGTCTGTCCAAAAAAATGAAACACAACGCACACAGACGACACACGCGAGTTCAACCTACACTAACACACACACACACACACACACACACACACACTCACGCAAATGCCCCACACAGACCACAGTGAAGCATTCACTCATCAGCCCACTCATTTTCTCCTCTCACTTACACACACACACACACACACACACACACACACACACACACACACACACACGCGCACAAACACACACACACACGCACACAAACATACACACACACACACACACACGCAAACACACACACGCAAACACACACACACAAACACACACACACAAACACACACACGCAAACACACACACACAAACACACACACAAACACACACACACAAACACACAGGCGTACTCTCGTCATCACTACAGATGTCTTTGTCTACCTCCACTTTTTTTCACCTTCAACTCACACACAGACTTAATGAAATCTAAACGAGAGGGGGAGAGAGAGAATGAGAACCGTGGTTGCAGTGGAGAAACCCTCTCGAGCGCATCCACCACAGGGTGGGGCCACAGCAGTTTGGATCCTCCCAGGCTGGCTGCAGACCACTGGGCCGCCCGCAGGCCCCTGAGATTCCCAGACCTAATTAAAGACCACCTATTTCCTCTGCTCTCTCACTCACTCACCCGCTCACTTTCTTTTTCTCTTTCTGTTTCTTTCTTTCTCTCTCTTTCACTCTAACTCACTCTCTCTCTCTGTCTTTCTCTCTCATCCCTCTTTCTCTCCAGCAGTCTGTGTTGGTAATGCTCTATGAAATGGTGCTTCTACTGAAGAGCAATCACTCAACTCCCCACGCCCACGCCTTATTCTGCTGGGAAGGTTATGTACCACATAGGCTGTGAGTCATAGCTTATCTAGAGCAGTCCGTATCTAAGAGATGACTTGCCTTCTGATGAGGACAGTTAAGATATGGTCAGTTAAAACCACTTAATCTGAGTAAACAGCCCAGAACTGTACAGAGGAGAGCATATTTGGATGTAAACCGTACCCTTCAGTTTTGGTCTCTATATTCAAATGCAGGGTACTATTACAGTAAATGTGTACAGCAGCAAGGACAGTAGATGTAAAAGCACCCAAACACAAACCATTCAATCTTGTTATTTAGTTCTTTCGACCAACAGAGAAAAACATCAACCTCCTGCAAACCGTCTATGGTTTCCTTTTTTCTCGGCCACCTGGCTTATGCATGTGATGCCCACCTAGAGGCGTTGGTTGCTAGGGAGGCTTGGGTTTCCACTCGGTCTGTGTACTGACAAAGCGCTGACAGAATAGCTCCCCCCTGCACTCTCCATCTCAGTGGTCTAAATGAAAGAGTGGTGGTGATGTTTGAAGTATGAAATGTCAAAAAAGAGAAACAAAGTCCTCCCACTTCTTAGAGTGTGGTAGGTGAATGAAGTTTGATGTAATGATGTGATGGTTTTAGCGCCACTGTTAACATAATGTTTAAAGTGGATTTACATTACCTGTGTTGAAACAGAATATGCAATGCAGGTAATAGTACACTGCCCTCCTGTGGTAAAATGGAGGCATTGCATGTCTGTTTGCCACATTGTCAAAAGCAGTTGGAATTTTGTATCCACAATGCCTGTTGTGAAAGCCATAACACCACTTTGTCCCTCTGTAAAACTGTTGTGTGAAAGTGATGGCAGACACTTTCAAAACTATTTCAGTTAAGAATATTCTCGGCTGCTGTAGTAGTGCTTCTATTGTAGTGGCCCTGATTTCTGTAGATCCATTATCACTCCTCACTATTAATCACTATTAACAAGTTGTTTTCTTTGCATACAGAACTGCTTGATCCGAGTGACACAGCGGGGAAGGGAGGCGTTGGTGACAGACTTTGGTTTGGCCAGAGAAGTAGGGGAGCTGCCAGCCAACGACCCCGAGCGCAAGATGTCTCTGGTGGGCTCGGCTTTCTGGATGGCCCCCGAAATGCTCAGAGGAGAACCATACGACCGCAAGGTACTGAGGAGAAAGTAAATACAGCAAGTGCAACTGTGACACCTTGAGACAAACAACAGGGCGACCTTAAATTCCTGGCTTTGATGAAAGCTGTGGCAGATTTAAAAACAAGACATGTGATGCATGCATTTTAACTTTTCACCTCATTGCTTTTGTCCTGGTTCAGTGCATTACTTAGTATGGCAAGCACTTAAGGATTTAGTCAATCTGGATCAATACTTATGGAGTTAATACTCTGAAACCATTTTAATGGGGAGATGCACTTATTCAAGCAGGTCACCTGTGAAAGGCTGTGGTGTTTGCAACAAACAGTGTTTGATGGTTTTTGGTATATTCATGGGGGAATTTGATTTATTTGCTCTAAAACTCATAATCATGAAATTGCTAAAATGGACAATGCTGACTGACTGAAATTTCCTGAGAAGCTGTACCAAAGTAATGTTATACACTGTGATTGGATAAATGGATTTTCCTTTTGTTTCATGCACAGGTGGATGTCTTCTCATTTGGGATAATGCTGTGTGAGATTCTTGCCCGAATCCCTGCAGATCCAGAAATTCTGCCAAGAACACGGGTAATCTAAAACACACACATACAGTACATACACACACACACTCTCAAATGCTCACACACACACACACACACACACACACACACACACACACACACGCACACAGTCATTCAGGACACAGACTATACATTGACAAAGCTACATTTATTTTGTTAAGATCGCTGAACAAACACTGAATGCTACAGTTTTTCTACCACTCCATATACAATAGCAGTGTAATTAAGCCCGTCTTATTGCCACCACCATGAAGTCCAAAATGCAGTGTAAAACTGAACACAGCTTAGCACGCCTGCACGCCTGCACGCCTGCACCCCTGAATCATATGACTCATTGCCCACTGATGGAGCCTTAGTGGAGGGTGTGCAGATCATGGCGGTCTTTTTCCCCCCCCTTCTTCAGAAACTCTGATCGGGGAGACTGAGGGATGGGGGGGACGAGAGAGCGAGTGGCGTGCGGTGTGTGTTAATGTGGCCATTTAAGCATCATTATCAGTGATGGACAGCAGGTTTCCCCTGCAGGGAAGAGGGATGTGGGCTTAATCTCTAATGAAGGGAGAGAGAGGGGGGGGGGGCTTAGAGCCACACTGAAATAACTGCAAAACAGGAACAGGCGCCCGCCGCTTCTCACTGAAATGATTTTGCCGCTCATTGGTTTTCCCACTGTTCTTGGGCAGCACTGTGAGATTAGCACATTTGCTGTGGGAATGGCAAATGGGGAAATATAATGATGGAAATAATGCATTGCTTTCTGTGCATTAATAGTTGATTAGCTGCCTCCTTCCTCAGTTACGTGAATGAACTTAAAGAGAAGGGATTCAACAGGAAGTACTGACAGGACACAGAGTGTGTCTAATGCCGAGATGTGTGGTGTTGTGTTGTGTGTTTCCCTCAGGACTATGGCCTGGATGTGGAGGCCTTCAGTGAGCTGGTGCCGGGCTGTCCCAAGCGTGTTCTAGAACTCTCTGCCAGCTGCTGCCAGGTGAGTGTATGTGAGTCTCTAGTTTCCCATGAAGGGCCTCATGGTGACAACATTAAGGTGAAAATGATGCATTCGTTCCATGGAAAGAGCGCGGTTTACAGTGTGTGAGTGAAAGGGAGAAATGTAGTTTATCTTTGATTGGCTCCAAGCATAGAAAACAAGTTCTTCAACATACTTTAGAGCTCATAGCAAACACATTTAGTATGTGACCATTGAGAATCGCACAGAAAACTGGCCTTCCCTTTCAAAGATCCAGACTCTGGCCATTACTATTAGATGTGATTAAATGTTATTTGTATCAGACTAAAGCTATATTTGTCAAGGCGTAGATTAAAGATCCATTTTCTTATGATATTTCCTGTGAATTCAACAATTATGTTTTCTTACACTAAAATACCTGGGCATGATTTCTTGTGAACAGTAATGAAAAAATGCAGCCTCATGACTGACTGAATGAATAAATGGAGACCCCTCTCCTCTCTCCTCTTCTCCTCTCCCTTCTTCCCCTCTCCCCTCTTCTCCTCCCCTCTCCTCTCCCCTCTTTTCCCCTCCCCTCTTCTCCTCTCCCCTCCCCTCTCCCCTCTTCTCCTTCCCTCTTCTCCCCTCTTCTCCTCTCCCTCAGATGGATGCGTTCCGCCGACCGTCCTTCTGTGAGGTTCTGGACGTGCTGGAGGACGTTGCAGAGATACTGGAACCCCCCGACGACGTGGTGACCACCGGGTGAGGGATGCGCTGTTATCGCGCCCACCCTTCCCAAAATGGGACCCTCCTCACTCAAATGGACAGCTTGTGGACAGCCATTTTGTGTTGTCTGTGAAGGACAGTGGCTGGTCTCTCTCTGTCTTTATCTCGCTCGCTCTCTCTCTCTCTCTCACTCTGTCTAACTGCCTCTCTGTCCAAGGGGAATCTATGAAGAAAAGAGGGACGCCTTTTCTTTGTAAGCCTGGGCTGAATCTCAGGCAGGTATTTGGCACGTCCCCGAGGCCTGGCTGCTCACACTGCTGTGAATGTGTGCTTTCTGTGTGAGCGAGACACACACCTCTGGACGGAGGCCTTCAGTCTTTCTTGCCTTCTCTCCCTCTCCCCCCCCCCCCTCTCTCTCTCTATCCATCCTTCTTTCTCTAAACACACGGGACAGATGCCGTAGGTTTGGGTCCAGTGATAAGGGCTGATGGTTGACTTACATTTTAATGACCAAAATTATAGTTAGGACCATGGCTTTATTTGTTTTTTCACTCCAAGTTAGATCGACGTGATGGATGTTGAAAGGAGAGCATTTTGTACATATATCTGTAAATTGCATAAGAGCGACTCTAACGTGCACATTTTTCTAATTGCCTTTGAAAAAGAAACTTGACCTAAATGTAATATAATGGCTCAGTGGGAGAATATAGTGTATTACAACTGCTGTAACTGTGTTTGTCTCTTCAACACAACGCCATGGTTACCATACCATTGGCTCTTAAGTCTTAACTGATATTCAAATTGACTGACCAAAGTATTATAAGCACCAATTTCACCAGACTGAAGGAGTATTGTTTCAGCCTTGTCATTTTCATATAGTCATTATAATTAATTTCTCTCCCTTAATGACCTAGGGTGTGGTGACGTTCTAATGAATCACCTCATGCCTGGAGGATTTTTGTGGAGAAAATAATTAGACATAAATAAACCAATGCAAAACAGGTGTTGTGTCACATATTAGTACATAGAGCTTGTCCGTATCCATCTTGTGTGAACAGACACCATCTAATGCAGCTACACAGCACAAGAATAAGCCCCCATTCTTCTGGTCTTTAGGTTGCCCAGACTCTGAATGTTGCCTTCTGGCCCAGAAAGTTCTGGTACACATCGTGGGGTATTTGTAATGTCAGTCAAATTCACCCACTTGCAGTAGGTCAGAAAGGAAAAGAAGAGGCACCCATTCCTCTCTCTTCTTCTTCTTCAGTCATAGACAGTCACCTTCTTGTTCTCTGGGAGTAGAAGAGACACTCGATGCACTTAGCTACTACATCACAGCCCTCTCAGGGTTTACTTTAAAAAGAAACCTGAACCATGTGAATGACTCTAACCCTTTTGTTAGACTTTGTATTGTGGGCTGTCTTTAAACATGTTTGTATGATTCCATTTCTAAAGTTCCTTGTAAATGCTCAGCCTTGCATTTTGCAGGTAGAATATATTTTGTTTACTACATCAGATCTCTGTTTGTATTTTGTTTGTTATAGAACCCTGTTGGATATGATTTTCCTGTTTGTGCAGAAGGTGTTTGATTATTTTACAAATGCCAATAGATTGATATAGATTGTAAAGACAATAAAATAAAGTTACATAAACTTTGTGCCAGCTTTGTTCTTGACTTTAAATAGATGTACTGTTCAAAATTAACAATTACCATCTTAAATGACCTCAGTTTAAGTTTACGAAAGACGTTGACACATTTCAGCATGGTTTAATTTGATTAGAGTGAGAGTTTAAGAGGGCAAATCAAAATCTGTTTTTTCCCCCCGATAATTATTATATCAATAACTAAACCTGAATGCGTGGTTGCCAGTCGTAGTGTAACATCATAATTAACACTGACTGAGCATCTGACATATTGACAAAAATACAACATTTGTGAACAGATAAATATAGAATGGTATGTGTTTGAATCATTAGAGGTACTGATAAGTGCTAGAATGATGCAAGTAAGATCGAAACACCTACAATTCTTTAACAGGAAAGAGGAAATTAAAAATGCTTAAAACTTATATCAGGATAAAGTGGTTAATGTCTTTGATCTTACAGTCAATGCAAACATGTTGGTTTTCATCCTATTTAGTCATTAGGTTTTTAATCATTTCAGAGACTGGTTTTCTTTTATTTAATCGGTGACCCATGCACTATTATGCAAATATTAAGTTTCCATATGATAATGGCAACCTCAAGGATCACATGTAGGTCCACCGGTTTATTTCTTCATGTATGCTTTTATGTTGCTCTTAAAATGTTATCACTATTGTGTATTACTTCACGATTTTCCTTTTTACATTATTTCATATCGTTTGCCACCTTCTTTTCTGTTTTATTAGTCTAGGGTTTTTCGGGGCATAGAGAGAAAGACACCAAACTCAGCCTGTGAGGCCGCCTGCTAGAAACACTACCACACTAGACATAAGAACGACAGGAGTTGAGGAAAAATTGGATTTCACTTTCGTGGAAAGATCCATAAGACATTATGGAAATGATCGGAGGCTGAGGGGAACGTCCATCAGACAGCACGACCAAAACCCATTAGCATTCCACGAGAGCTCCACTTCACGTCAATAGCTCTGTCTCTTATTTTCTTTAATTGAAGTGGTGTGGAGGCCATGGAATTACCGTTCTGTCGATTTTTCACGTCCTAAGATAAACTGCGCTCGTTGACGGCCGGAGGACACACACAGGGATAGGGGAGGGCTGACATTGCACTCCATTACCAAATGAACATGGATCAAAAATCAATTTAAGGCCACGTGGGGCAACGGCTGCCGTGGAACTGTGAAGGCAGACAACAAGTGTGATTTGCGAAGCGTGTCTGAAAAATGGCTGAAAAAGCCGAAATTTAGTGGCCGGAAAGGCGACTACTAGACCTTGAGGAGATTTATGACATGAGGTAAATAGACATTAATCATGCGCCCGACTTGTACACGTCATGTCTAGTGCAATGTGCATAATGTTGTTGTGAATCTTCCAGTTTGTTGATTAAATAGCCCCTCGACCACCAAATAATGCTGTAAATACTGCGAGATTGACATGAAAGAAAAAGTTAAACTAACAGATGTTAGAATACTCAGGTACTTTGTTTTCTTCTTTTAACTGGGCAGATGACATCCTGAAGGAATGGAGAGACAAAGAGAGACGGATGGAGGTTGGTGGAATTGATTAGCTGTTAATCTTTGCACCTGTAATTTGCAAGACCTGTTAATCCATGAATGTATGCACTTGTAGATTGACAGTGCATTGTTTATGCAACAGCGGGTCTATAGAGATACAAATTTAAGAGTGGGACACGGACATTTGTCTGTTTTTCTCTGAAGTTGCAAGGTTGAGTGAGGAGAAGAGGATAACCTTGTAGCCTTTGATGATATAGAGAGGGGTAATGCAAAGACTGTCCACCGTTAAAAGGAAAATAAATTCTAGTAGGCTAGAGGAGGATAGAAGGGTCCTGTGATGCACAAAATCCTAGTTTTAAGGGATTTCACCACAGGAATGGTTGATAGGAAGCAGTGACTCCACCGAATACACATATTCGAATCAAGGCAGTGTAGACACAGGCTCTGTAACTCTACGCTACAACAGAAAACTCGGATATAATCATGCTTCTGTGCAATTGTCTTGGTGTGAGCCTGTCTGAATAGTTACATTTTTACATAACCAGATTGATAACTCATGATACCAATGATAATGGATTTGCAATGGAGGCTTAAATTGACTAGCCACAAATGAAAGTTGATGAAAAAAATCCTTATGGCACATGTGCATATTTTAAGAGCTGACTGTGTTAAGTGAGAATAGCATGTATTCCTTTGGGTTGTGCGAGGTGCAGAGGTTCAGGTACAAGTATAGTATACTTCAGGTTCAAGTATAAGTATAGTATACTTCAGGCTCAGGTATAAGTATAGTATACTTCAGGCTCAGGTATGAGTATAGTATACTTCAGGTTCAAGTATAAGAGGAACAGAATATGTGCAATGTATGGAATCAGCAGAACCAACCAGGCCTACTGTAAGTCTTTACTCTAGTTTGCAAGTTTCAAACTTCAGTTCTTCATGAAAACAAATAGCCTGCACTCAATCTGAAAAGGTGTATAGAGTTCTATAAATAATATAGTCTGCTGAGTAGACAAACCCGTGCTTCTCCACAAGACTCTGAACAAAATTACAGCAGGGCTTTGCTAGGTGGAGGCACATTTTCAAAGGTGGGAAATATGTATTTTCTCACAGATAAAAGGCTAATTCTTCTATTCGGCGTGACATGAGTATGTAAGAGCCTTATTCAATTTAGCTTATTTTGGTTCACAAACAGTGTTATCTGAGAGAAGGCAATACATTCGTTTTTAAAACTACAGTTATTGAACAAATCACCATATGAAAAACATTATCAGTAGCGTCATGCTTCATGCAGGTTCATATAATAAACCTGATATGTTTAGCTGTGTTGGTACCTTTAATACATTCTATCCTATACTGTTCTGTGTACATCCAGAGGATCGAATAGATTGAGACCCTCAGAACTGCTAACAGTTGAGCCACACACACACACACACAGACACACACACACACACACACACACACACAATTGCAAAATGAGATGAAAGCCATGCCACATTGGTCTGCTGTGCACAGAGCTCAGGCCCCCTGGCACGTGGGGCCCAGAAAGCGCTGAGTCAGCAGACGGGAAGTGCTGATTGCAGAGGGCGCGCTCCAGCTTTGCTCCGACTTTAACAGTTTATTAGGCGTCGAAGATATAAACAAGGCGCTGTGGATGGGAGCTGAGGCGGGATGTAAACAAAGGTGATGAAAGGGGTCTGAGTCAGCAATAGCAGCATTCTCAGAACTCTGAACCTCCGCAGCCACGAGTGTGTGTGTGTGATTTTCCCTTCTGTTCTCTTTTTCTCCTTCATTCTCTCCATCTTATTGGGTTTTTTTCACTTGACCTCAACTGGACTTCTTCATTTGAAGTTTCCGTAGATTGAGCCCCCATAAGAAAAAGAAAATGAATGGAGGGCTGACAAAGCAGAGAGAGAGAGAGAGAGAGAGAGAGACAGAGACAGAGAGAGAGAGAGAAAGGGGTGAAAGTAACAAAATCTTACACTTACACTCTGACATAAAAGATTGCATTTCACATGGACACACAGAGCTGTGTCCTATCACAGCACAGCAGTGTTGATTTAAAATCCTGCTTCATCCTGCTGTGAAGCATATAAGAGAACATTTTGTATTGTCTTTAGGAATATCATCAATTGCAATCTTCCTAAGTACTTCACTCTTAGACAGGCAGCAAACTGTGTACAAACAACCTCTTCTGACTACATTTACATGTATTATTGTACTCACACACACACACACACACACACACAGCGTACACACAAAAAGAGTGTGAATATGAGTGAGCTAGAGAGAAAGCAGGAGAGAGAGAGAGGGCATACCTAAAAGTGACAGCAGTGCAGATGAACTGCCAAAAGCCGATATTTAAACAGAAACCAGAAGTTATGATTCTTCCCCCTGCATGTGTCCTCCGTGATGAAAACCTACAGAACCATGACCAACCTTTTAGAGATCAGCAGATAAAAAAGGATGGCATCCTTGATGGTTGTCAGCAGCCAGTAAATTGAGGTTGGCTGAACAGATATCTTCCCTGCATGCTGGTATTCATAGATTATGGAATGGATTAAATATGGATAAGTATATCAGTTAATGGATGACATTTTGAAGTGAGCACAGATGCATTGATGATTGGCAGTGGTGATGTTGGTTTGTGGGTGCATGCAGCAGTGTATGACATTTTCCAGTTTCTTTTCCTTATGGTACTGTACGTACAATAGAAAGTCATCAGTCTTACCCACCCTGACCTCTGGGTGGCAGTATAACTAAGAGGAAGTTACAGACCAGCAGACCGCAACATCCTTGGTGACTGAGGCAATGGGTAAAGGAGTTAGACTTTGCATTACAGTCTGTCCCATTGGCAATTAACTACGTTTTACAGTTAAAGAGAAAGCAAGAGTGAGAGAGAGAGAATAAATGATTAGAGGACGTTTGCGTTTGCTGGGAAATGAAAAGGAACCACCTCATTAAACAAATGTTTCCAATCAAGTCAATGATTTGAAGAATGTAAATAGTAATTAAGCTACGACAGAAATATGCATATTTGCTTAGCCAACATGGGTGCCTACCAATCAATCCTTAACAGGCTGCCTGACTACAACAATGCTGTTTTAATTTAGTGAAAACTCATACTACCCCTCCTCCCATGTCTTCCAAGGCCTGGTATGCAATAGGAACTCTTTATTCAGCCAGGTTGAAGAGATAGAAGGGCAGAGCTACAAAAAAGACAGAAAGTCTGCTGTGATGCGATGACCTTGGCGGACACGGTGAGGGACTGCAGCTGGGACGATGATGGCTCGTCAGAGCACACCGTCTCTCTTCCTGAGAATCGTGTCTGTGTCCCGTCAGGCAGTGGAGATTTATCGACCCATATCGCACGCTTCAGCTCACTGTGGTTGAGCCGCTGACTCAGTCCAATTCAAAGTTAGGGACACAAGGAAGGTCGAGGTGGTACGACGCTCCCACTCACTCTAACAAGCGTCGCCGTCGCCCTCCCCAGGGTCAGCAAGACCCCCACCCAGATCATAAAGATGTTCCTTACTTGCAAGCTACAAACCATCAATAATAGTGTAAAATTAATGCTTTGCTAATAAATGTTTTGGATTCAACTTCATTTCACGAATCCTAGTTCTTCAACTAACGTTATATAAAGAGACATTCTGTTTTCACATTTGGCCAAAAGACATTTTGTTTTGACATCTGGCAATAGCAAACACTCATGGGCTATGAAGGAATAAAGGATTAAAGAACAAAGGGAGAGATTCGGTGTCATTCATCTGTCAAGTACTCTTGAGCATTCATCTGTATTCTCCGTGTGCTTTCCCTCCTTTTAAACTTTCACTCTAGTTGGCTCGGGCAAGGGTTAAGAAAGATAGGAGCAGTGCAAATGAATCGAAGCTCAGAAAGCACGGTTAATACTAAAAGGGATTTAACAAAGGCTTATTTTATTCCCCCATGGATGTAATTAAAGATCCACAAAAGCGTTTGGATGATTTGATTAGTCTTGGTCCACACGCCATCATAACCCAATTAAGAGAACATTCACACATACTGTTACTCAAATATTCTCTATTCATGTTGGATTTTTATATACACAAGTATATGCACTTTATAAAATAAGATATTATACATATAATGATGCAAATATTAATCACACCAGGGACATAGACTTAAAGTGGTTAAATACACAGACAGTATATTTGATTTTTGCAAATGAAACCAGTCATTTTGATCAAAATGGACCATTTTACTACAAAAAAAGAAGCAACGGTTTTAAAAAGAAAGGTCACCATACCAGGGCTGCCATTGAACAATGTCTCACACTCAAGATGCTATTACAGCCGTCTTACACTGGAGAATCAAGTCTCTGAATATCATGACCGTTACAGAATGAGATGAACACAACACAGTTCATTATTTCCAGTTTAATGTTTTTATTTTATTTTCATATGTACATGTATTGATGTTATAAAACATACAATCCTTTCCTGCTTTAAAAAGGATTATTACTTTGAGTGCCCCAAAAAAAATCAAGTCCCCACAGCAGATGGCACTCTTCAGTACATAGGGTATTGGGTACTCAAACTAGACACTCACTACAGAGCATAAGACTGCTGCTTCCACAAACGTTGAGTTGTGACCAACAGTTTGAAAGCTCAAAAAACTACAAGAGGCAAACAAACCTGTGATGGTACTGTGTCTCTGCATCAACCAGTCACCTGCTGACCAACCTCCTCAGACCCACACGTCATTGTCTACAACCTCACAACCCACAGTCCACGGATACAGACCAGGAAGAGGAAGCTCAAAGCCAGCTATATGTAAAGACACCTAGCGTCACTTGGGAGGGTTGAAAAAATACTGGAGTCATTTCTACTACATTTTGGTTGTAGTGGCTCCAGTCAAATAAAACACTAGACTTTTTGACAATGTATGCGTTACAACTCTCAAATCAGTGGGAATCAGCCTTCCATAGGGACAGCACTCAGTAAGATCAGCTGATCTGCTCACTATGAAAAACAAGAGTGACTTAAAGCCTTCACTTGGCCTGTTTCTACTCTTAACTGTGAATGAGACCTCATGTTTTTGTTGTCCATGAAGATGACCTGAAGCCAGAGAGGTTAGAGGTGTGGAAGTGTGCTCCCTCACTGGGATCAAAGGTCAGACCTCAGGTCTCATCAAGTGCAATGAAGATACAGCTCAAAGTTTCACAGTGGGCCCTAATTTCATTGTCGGGCAACGAGCAAAGCAATGAGCAAGGTCCATCGAACATGAACTGGAGCTATCGTGTGACGTGTGGAGCAATGAGCTGATCCACCCATGTTTGCACTTAGGATCTTGCTCATGGTGTTACATGTGTGGTGGACCTTGCTCATCGCCATTTGCCCGTCAATGAAATTAGGGTCCAGTATCTTCATTTAAAAAAAAACTTCATTTACGTATTAATTTACCTTTTTTCTAAATAACATTTGAAATGTAACAGTGCTGTCATAGCTCTTTTAAACGAAGCAGCTTTAGCGTCATTTATGTCATGACAGGAACATCCCACCCCCATATCAAACCATCAGTTTTGGGGCCATTTTTTCTTTCATTAATTACATTTTCGAAAAAGTCCTTCACTTTTCAAAGATATATATTCCATTCCCTTTGATACACAAGAGACATTTCTGTACATAGCCGTTACATTAATAAGTATTTGGAATGACGTCAGTGGCCTCAAGAGGAGATATCTTCATATATCCTCTATGGAAAATGCAAAAGGATGCTGTAACATTTTGTCAAATGTTAATACTTTGTTATAAGAAAAAATGGATCAAAAAAATCTCATCAAAGGCATTCAGAGGAGTCTCCTGATTTCTTATTACTTGGGCTGCAAGTGGAAAAACCCACTGGAGGAACGTTCTTCCTGTGCAGTAGAGAAGGAATTTCTCGTCCGAAAAGGACTGTGGCACACCCATTAATCAGGGCTAATCTATATCCTCAACTCAATACTTTGCAAAGCATTCCATTCATCGTGTCCCACCCCTTTAGCCTTTTATGCATTCCACACTAAATAAATAAAGTGATGTTAAAGTCAAAGCTATGAAAGTCAAAATGTATGGCACTAAGGTTTATAAAACAATGTGTTAACCTTTCAGTACATTGAGCATTTGACTAGCTCTGTATGGAATGCCAATGGCCGTGGCTCATATTTTCTTACACAAAATTAAATTCACTTTTTGAAAGGGCAACAAAGGCTTTGTGTTACTCATCAGGAACTCCCTCCTAATCCACCAACACGCTTCACTAGAGCAGGAACACAGACACAACTGGACCTTGACCTTTAACCCAATAGAAGGTCTCACAGAGTATATTGCTACAGAGCAGAAGTGTTATTCAAACCAAACATGCCCCCAGTCCCTTCAAAAAGAGATCAAGGTAGATGCCCACCATCCTGCACTGCATCTATCACTAATGAACCACTCAGCAGCTACTGCCTCGCCATGTTTGCTACTACATTAAATGGAGTTCTGCTGTAAGCAGGAAGGGAGGAGAAGGGAGAGTGTGTGTGTGTGTGTGTGTGTGTGTGTGTGTGTGTGTGTGTGTGTGTGTGTGTGTGTGTGTGTGTGTGTGAGTGTTGCAGTAGATTCTCCATTCTGAGCATCTGTTTAGTTCAGAGGTCCCGGGAGAGCGCGCTAGCACTCCGTCAACCTCTGTGGTCCTGATGGTGCGCAACAGTGACGAGACTGGCTCATGCTGTGTACACACTGACATGCACACACATGCACACACACACACACACGCGCGCGCGCGCACACATGCATACAGATGGCTGAACCACACACACACACTTTCACACAAACAGACATTATCCTAATACACAACACCATTTTATATTTTCAAACATTCACACAACACTCAGAATTCACACCACAAAAACACACACTCAAACAGGTATACACACACACACACATACAGATGGCAGAGGAAGCAGAACCACACACCCATACACAGACTGACATACACATGCAGCAACGCATGACTTAAACACACAACAGCATTCTACATGTTCAAATATTCACACATTTGAACGCCACAAACACATACTCCAACAGGCAAAGACTAACACACACACACACACACACACACACACAGTGAAAGAACGAGTGAGAGAGATGTATGCATACTGACGATCATTAGGTAACCCTCCCCCCCATGTCTTACTTTGAGTGTCACAGTGACGGCCACTAGGGGATGCAGATGGCAGCTTAATGACTGAGATAGCTGAAGGATCCCACTGATTCATGAAAGCCTATTGGCCAGGCTGGACAGCAGCCTTACGCAAGGAGAGGAGAGGAAAGGAGAGGAGAGGAGAGAAATACTGAGCTCCGGGCTGGTTTGAATGACCTGAGAGAGGCAACAGACTGGCCAGCAGAGGGGGCAGCCAGCAGCAAAAACAAAGAATGTTCTAGCATTTCCTCCTGCATCAAACCCACAGATGCACGGCATGAACTTGGAATGCACCGACTGCGACAAGAGAGGCTGGAAAGTGGATAGATTTGTTTGTAACTCAAACTCCCCAAAGGCCAAGCCCCTGCTGCCATAAGTTGTGTACCTCTCCTGTGGAATCTAAAAATACAGCATCACAAAGGCAACAGTTAATTCAATAATGATCGTCCCTCTCTGAAAATGGGGGGTGCTTCAGGCACCAGATTGCATCTGTGCCGATGGGCAGCAGTCCCTCTCTCTCTCTTTCTTTCTTTCTCTCGCTCTCTCTCTTTCTCTCTCTCTCTCTTTTTCTCTGTCTATCTCAGAGCAATGATTTCCAGCCTGGAAATGCCAGTGTGACCTCCACAAAAGGCTAATCTCATGACCCACTATCCCCCAGACTGGAGACCCACTCAGGCCGGGCCTCGGCTCTGCTATAGCGATCGCTCAGAAGTCTGAAGAGGGACCGGGGGAGAACGTCAGCGCGTTTCATCTACTTCAGCGTTTGTTTGTGTCCCAGCTGCTTGCGTTTGCCGACAGAGCTAATGCACCAGTGCCGACAGAACTAATGCACCAGTGCCGGCTGTATCGCTGAGATTACAGATTTCTTCCCCCCCAACATAACGTGTTTGGTGTTGTTGTTTTTTTTGTTTTCCTGACATTTTTCTTTCTCTTTTGACGCTAGCGCTGGTGTCTGAACTCAGAGGTCCCAGTGGATGTGCACTATGCAGAATGGCGTTGGAGGAAGACAGAAATAACTGCAGAACATTCATCTGATAGCGTAGCTCTTTGCTCACTTCGGAGGTGGAAGGTCTTTTATTCCTGCACTTCATGTGTAAATGAATGGCCCAAGGACAAGTGTCCTTGACATGAGTATTAAGTAACAAGGAAGAGAGAGAGAGATAGAAAGAAAGAGTGAGAAGAAAGCACAAACACAATTCTCTTTCTCCCTCACACACACACACACACACACACACACACACACACACACACACACACACACACACACACACACACACACACACACACACACACACACTCATACAGACAAACCTGCAAACAGACACACTTTTCCTCACAAGCATGAATCTACTGTAAACTCACACACAGCCTCTCCCCCAGTCACGTGGCGAGTTTAGTTAATCCCCCTGACATAACACATTGCCTCCTATCCCCAAAAAAGCAGTGCCTCCCCGAATCCCAGCACAAGAATCAAACACTTGATCCTTTTAATGGCTAAAACCTGAGATATTCAAAGTAGTTCATTAGAAAGACCACAACAATACACATCAAAAATAAATTATCATATTTTTTCTGACACACAGAGTATTTATATGACTATAGCTATACTGTATATTCATGAAGCGTGTATAGTTATAATTATGAGTTTGTTTATTCAAGGGTGGAGTATGTTGGGTGTGTTATTCTCTGTCAGTCTTGATATGAGCGCAGAGTGTCTTTGATGGCTGGTATTGTGTCACAGATACATGACAGAAATACAACAGTCTTGTTTTCGTTAGTTGTCTTCCCACACAAAGCAGGGAGGTCCCTTGAGTCCCCAATGCACAGGGTATGAGCAACTAATATATGATCTGCCTTGTTTGTTTTTGTTTGTCATCTCTCTCTCTTTCTCTCTCTCTCTCTCTCTTCCACCCCCCTCCTCACTCTTACTCCCCCAGGTTTTTGTCATTGCAGTTTCCTCCAGGTGAAGCAATAAGTTAGACACCTTGCATTAGAGTTCATTGGTGAGTGTCTGATGGAGGGTGTCTGATGGAGGGAGGGAGAGCGTGTTGAGTGGAGAGGGTAAATACATCATGGGGGAGAGTCACACACACACACACACACACACACACACACACACCCACATTCAGACACAGGCTGTGACCACAACAGAGGCTGCTGTGTCCGGGCCCCTCGGTCCTGGTCCCCCATTGTCTCTGATCAGCCAGTCCTCAATGGAAGCCGGTGAGATGAGCTGGACCGCAGGACTTCCTGTCTCATGGTAAGACGTACCCGCCGGAACGCCACGTCACATGAGTTCCTCAAACTCCAGGAGTTTGGAGTGCTGGCGCGTCTTCCACAAGCGGAATAGACGGAAGTCAAAGTACATCTCGATCATCGCTTTGCCTGCAGATGATAAACATGACCAGGTGAATGAAAGGGAAAAAGAACATGACACATTTAAACGAAATAAGGTTAGCTTTTTCAAGCAGGCAGGGTCCCGCAGGGAGCCCTTTGTGTTAGGTAGTAATTAAGAGCTACAGGGGACAGGTGAAGACCACCTCAAGGAAATCAATTCCGCTGATTAGTCAATTATGTGCAAGGTTAAATGGAGACATGACACACACTGTGGCTCTCCTGAGAAAGGTTTGCCTTCTCATTATGTTGACACATTTAGACTGGAAGAAAAGATATAATGTGTATATGCATCTCTGCATATTAGTATATGCTGCTCTTGTGCTTACGTGTGACTAATGTGACGGAATACAATTTGTGTATGTGTGTGTGTGTGTGTGTGTGTGTGTCACGGCACACAGTCAGACCCACCCTGTGAGGAGAGCTCCAGAGGAGATTCAAAGGTTACAGAACAGGGCCTCATCAGGTTCTTCAGTTTCTGGAACAGCTGTTGGACCACGATAAGCCCAGACACCAATTAATCCACACAACCTCCCCAACAAGCCATTCTCTCCTCATGTACTCATCTTCCCCCTCTCTCTCTCTCTTTCCTCTCATCCTCTGCTCTCTCTCTCTCAGCCCTCATCATCTCCCCTCTGGCTTGCTCTCACCGGGGGGGGCTGGGTTTATGGGCCCTGATAATGCCACTACAATAACGTCCGGCTCGCTGGCTCGGTGCGGATGGAACCTCTGCGTTCGTTCTTCTAAAGGCGGGTGACTGGGAGGGCAGGCCGGGAGGATGGCGTCAGAAAGCTTTCAGAGCTCATCCCCCCTTCCCTTCTTAATGCGGCCTTTCAAGCACACAAACGCAGCTCTTGGACGGAGTATTAACACACATACTCACACACTGACACACACACACACACACACACACAATCACTCACTCTTTCACTGTTTCTCTCTCTCTCACACACACACACACACACACACACAATCCCTCAGTCTTTCACTGTTTCTCTCTCTCTCACACACACACACACAGAGGGTTGGATGAGGTTAATTGTTCAAGGATAAGTAGGCTTTTCTTAGCTGGTTGAAAAGACAGCAGCCGTTTTAGGCTCTCATTTAGAAAGCACTCTTGTGCTCGCCCTCGCTTGGCGCCGTGGATACTGGGGTTTCTTGCTCATTTCGTCTCAAATTGAGACGGCTCAGTAATCCTAGCGCTAAGTGAACTAACATGCACTGAAACTGCTGTTATGGGGGTGCTGATAATCTCAACAGGAGAACTGCCTCAGTGTGTATGCATAGTGTGTGTGTACAGACAGACACACACACACACACACACACACACACAGCAGCGCAAACCATATGCCCACACAAAACTACCTTAATATGAAATGCAATTATCCCACGGTCCCCCCCACACCTCCTGGGCACTGACTGACAGGCAGACCCTCCTGGTTAATTAAAGCCCTGGAGGTCCTCTGTGCCGGCGCAGGAGGAGCCCTGGAGGTAGCCTGAGCCTGAGCCTGAGCCACACCTCTGGGCCTACAGCAGCAGGCGTGCGTGCGTGACCCCACAACACGACCCAGCGCTGACCCCACAACACGACCCCGCACTGACCCCCTTTCACTTCTTATCACAACGCCCCCCCTGTGAACCCGACAGCAAGGTGCAGTGGATCAGTACATAAACAAAATGAACTGTCTGTCTGGGTTTGTGTGTGTGTGTGTGTTAGTGGTTAGTCAATTGTGTGTGTGTGTGTGTGTGTGTGTGTGTGTGTGTGTGTGTGTGTGTGTGTGTGCTGATCTGTATGCGTGTGTGGGCGCACATGCTTGCGTGTGTCTGCAATTGTTGGGCTTCTCCAAACGACCTTTGAGAGTATTGAGGAGTTTTACGTAATGAGTGTCAGACACGACTCAGACACACAGCAGAAGTGCAAAGATGGGGCAGAGAGGGGCTCTCTCTCTCTCCCTCGCTCTGCTTTCTCTCTCTCTCCCTCACTCTGCTTTCTCTCTCTCTCCTTCACTCTGCTTTCTCTCTCTCTCCTTCACTCTGCTTTCTCTCTCTCTCCCTCACTCTGCTTTCTCTCTCTCTTTCTCTCTCTCTGCTTGCTTTCTCTCTCTCTATTTCTCTCTCTCACTCCCTCACTCTCTTTCTTTCTCCCTCTCACACACTCACTCTCACAAAGGCACACACACACATACACACACACACACACACACACACACACACACACAGACACACACACAGACAAAGACACATAGGCGGCAGACTTTAGGGCTCCTTGCTATTACTAGCAGCATGAGTCAAGATGACCCTGATGGATTTCATGCAGGTGAAGATGGAGAGGAAGATAGATGGGGTGCATAGCAGGTTAAGAGAAAAAGAGAGAGGGGGAAATGGAAGCGATAGAGGGAGAGAGCGAGTACTGGCAGAAAACAGAGACATTGTTCCTGGGAAGGAAAATGAAAGAGAAATGTTAGACTGAGAGGGAGGGTGAAAATGAGAAGTCTGCCAAAAGGGAAAAAAATGCCCCAAGGAGGAAGAGATGAGGAGGGCAAAAAAGAGACAGAAACTTCTATTTTTCATCATGAAGGATGTTAGTGAGCTATAGGAACAGACTTGTACAGGCTTTTAATGATTTAACTTCCAAACGATTATATATTCTCAGCCAATGCCTGTGGACACATAGTAATTGACTACCCACTCGAAGCATTTTCCACAAATACACTGTTATTACGTCAACTTAATTCACATGGCAGCAGGCAGCTTGACAGTGTGCTCCCTTACACCCCCTCGCACCCACAGAGACACAGAGACACACACACACACACACCCTCACACCCACACACACACACACACACCCTCAGAGACGCACACACACAGTCACACACATACACACACACACACACCCTCACACCCACAGAGACGCACACACACAGTCACACACATACACACACACACACACACACACACACCCTCGCACCCACAGAAACGAACACACACAGTCACACGTACAGAAACACACATGCAGTAACACTCCACACCAATTAGTATGGAGCTACAAATACAAACGGGTGATTAGCACATGAAAGCAGCACCTAGCGCGGCAGTCCGCAGTCCTGCCGAGAATAGCTATAAAAAACAGCCAGAGACGTGACGCTATTTAACCACAAGCTTCCTCATTACAGGCTGACAGCGGGTGTTTATGCGACTAGAGCACGTTTAAATGAAATATACACACTGGTGATTTCAAGTTAAACTCCATTTTCAATTTGGAGAGTGAAGGAATTCAGATGAGTGGTATTAGTTACCTACATACAAACACACAGGTCTTTCATATTTATCAAGTGAAATCCATTACATAATATACATTTACACATTTACACAACACAAAGTTATCACCCTGTAGGTTATGTAATATGTATGTAACTGATACTAATTGATAGTGTTTGTAATGACTACACCATTTTAAATGGATCAATACAGCCATAACATTTACATTGACAACCTCGTTTACTGAGGGGCCATTAAAACACATAAAATCAATGAAATAACAACAAATGTTTCTGAAGGCTGTCTGATGTGTACTCGGGGTCTGGGGTAAATATAGGCCTGAGGACTGGTGTCAAACCCAACAGAAGTGTTCAATAATGTGTGCTACCTTTTCTCCATTGGGGTTGCCAGACACATAACAGCCCATGATGTGGATCAGGTTGGGCTCAGGGTTGAGCTTGCTCATGAAGCGACTCAGTCTCTTCCAGAACCTGTAGAACACACACACACACACACACACACACACACACACACACACACACACACACAGGACACAAGGAATCAATGAGTAGACCAGACGCACAGACAGATTGTATCTCCTGTCATTCGTGTCATTTTCTGTCCCCCCAGTTTTGGCAGCAGACTCTTACTGGCTCATGTCTTCCTCTTTCTCCACCTTGGCAAATGTGGCCACTTTATTCTTCAGCAAATACAGATGTCCTGGACCTCCCTAACAGAGACCGAAAGATGGAGGGAGACCAAAGAAAGAAAGAAAGAAAAAGAGAACAAGAGAGAGAAGAATAATTATCAGACATTCATATGCGGAGTGCTTCCAACCCCTCAAACACTGATTACATGAATGCAGAATGGAGATAAAGCCTTTTCCACAAAGACTGACCCAGCAAGCGCACTCCATCTCTCTCACTCTCTCTCTCTCTCCATCTCTCTCTCTCTCTCTCTCTCTCCATCTCTCTCTCCATCTCTCTCTCTCTCTCTGAGCACTGCATTGCTCACCTGACAAAAGATGAGCATCTGCCAAATTTTACTGCCTCTCCTGTAGGCCGTCAGCCTCTTATCTATCTCCTCTGGACAGACAGAGAGGGAGGGAGGGAGGGCAACGGGGACACAGAGACAGGAGGGAGACAGATGGACGGACAGGGAGGGGGGAAGGTGTTATTAGAGAGAGGAGGAGAGAAAGTGAGTGTGACAGAGTGGATGAGAGGGAGAGGGGGAATGATGGAGACAGTGAATGAGAGAAATGTAAAGATAGATTGAGTGCGAGAAAGAAAGTGAGCAAACATTGAGGAAGGACCGGGGAAGAGAGGGAGAGAGACAAGAGAAACGCAAGGGGAGAAACAGAGGTTGGTTAGAATAGAAGGAGCGCTGACACTATGAGAATAGAACATCCAGTCACAGCCAGACAAACAGTGGCTGACAAAACCAAAGCTTCTTTTGGAGTTCCGACCCATACTGCGTCATGCAAGCCAATTCCCATCAGTGCAAAGAGCAGCCCAAACACACACATATACACACAAACACACACATCTGTGCACAAACAAACTCTCTCTCACACACACACTAACAAACACACACATACACACACATCTACAGTATGCACAAACAAACTCTCTCTCACACACACACACACACACACCTACAGTATGCACAAACAAACGCTCTCTCACACACACATTAACATACACACACACACACACACACACACACACACACACACACACCTCTCGCACATACACCCAAACACCCCCCCCCCCAAAACCCATAACAGACAGACAGACCAGCACAAAGACTTGACGCCACAACTGAGATGCACACAGAGACACAGACGGAGGCAGCACACACCGTTACCTACCCAGAATATCATCAAAAGTAGCATGCTCATGATCCTGAGGGTAAAGACATTAAAGGCACATCAATAATCAATAACTAATCACACACCATCTACTGGTTAAGCTCTGGGGGAGAGGGAGCTGTCAATGTGTTATTTCAAGGCGATCTTCAGTTAAAGTTTTAACAAATCAATGAAGTAATCAATTGTAAAAAAAAACCCTAAGGTAATGGGCTTATATGGTCATGAAACAAGCAGATTTCCTTTGAGTGAAGTAAGAGGTTTCTTCTATGTTTGTTACCGTCAACCAAAACATAGCATGAAGCTAACAAGCCTGAGGAACAGATCTTATCTTATTATACATAACCTGTACAATAGTTTCCGGAAACTGGTTGGTGCAGTTACTGCAATACTGTTTTTCATTAAAAGGTCTCTGGTAAGTTATTTGCCATTTCACAAATTAGAGTTGGTCAGAATACTAAAAAGAAGACTGTGTGTGTATTACTGTTAGTGAATACAGCCTGTTCTATCGGTGTCGCAGTGGTGTGTTGTGTAGAGACTTACATAGAGGATAGGAATGATTGATGCATCATTTCTGCGAATGATGTTGGGGACATACTCGGCCTTGGGCACTTTAGAAGAGATGAGCTACAGGGAAGCAGGGAAGGAAAATAAGAGCATTGGTCTACAGTAAAGGTTTCTGTTTAACATTACTGTCAGACTGGAATGCACCAAGAAGACAGTACTGATCTCTTGAGCTGACGTGTGTGTGTGTGTGTGTGTGTGTGTGTGTGTGTGTGTGTGTGTGTGTGTGTGTGTGTGTGTGTGTACCCACCATGACTTTGGGAGGGATGAAGTCATCTCCTTCACAGGCGAGCCGTTCCATCTCCCTCTCCTCTTCCCAGTCCATGTCCTCACACGCAGCCTCATCCGGCGGGCCACACGACGCCTGCAGTTCCCCACCTACAACACAAACCACACCTTGAGTTAGCTCAAATAGCCAGACAAGCAGAGAGAGAGAGAGAGAGAAGGAGAGAATGATAGATAGAACAATAGATAGATGTAACAAAAGATAACAACATGATGATAGATAGATAGATACATAGAGAGAAAGACAGAGTTGGGAGAAGAAAGAACACAAAGACATGTAGCCAGCTGCTTGTAGGAGAAAGTCACACAGAGCAGTAAACACATAATAACAGACAAAATGGCCAAGGTCATCAGAAAGATTGCCAGCAACAAACCAATGTTTGAACTCAATGAAGATGGAGAGAAACACACACAAAAACCCACAGACACATAGGGAAAGTAAAACTCACAGACCAGACGCATACACACGCAGAGGAATTCATGCAGACGTAAACCTATCGACTTGGCTGAACACATTCATATATGCACTCTCGCACTCTCTCGCGCACACACGCACATATTTTCAAACCTTCCTAAACAGGGTCGGTCGGCGGAGACAGATACTCACAGATAAAGAGTCACAAATTGGCAGACAGACCCACGGTCAGAGGAAGACAGACAGACAGGGTCAGAGTCAACAGTAGAGGCAGGAGCGTAGCACGAGTGTGTGTGTGTGTGTGTATGTATTTGTGGGTGTGTGTGTGTGTGTGCGTACGTGGGTGCTGGATTTGTCCTCATAGTCGTGTGTTGCATTTGTGTATTTGTCTGTCTAGGATGAGCAAAGACGTATATACGATTATGTGGGAGTATGTAGGAGTTCAAGGTCATCGCACACAAATACACTAGTACTGCAGAAGTGTGTGGAACATGGACTACCTATGTGTGTACCAATCCTTTTACAGAATGCATTACAGGTGACCTTGAGTGAATAAGTGGATATGAATGTGGATTTGAGCCACTGAGCTGGACGTGTTCAGTTTGCATCTCTAAATGTTTGAAGATGTCAAATGTGGATTGTGGAGTATGGATGACTGTTAAAGGAATCATCAAAGCTGAGCCATAGAAATTAATGTGTGTTTGTTTGTGTTTTTGCATGGATATGTGTACAGAATCAATTATTTATATGTGTTCCTGTAGGTTTATGTATGTTGACTCATCTGGGTGATATGCATATTTTGTTTGTGTGTGTGTGTGTGTGTTTGTCTGTGTGAGTGTTTGTGTGTGTGTGTGTGTGTTTGTCTGTGTGAGTGTGTGTGTGTGTGTGTGATTCTCTCTGTGTGTGTATGTGTGTGTGTGTGTCTGTGTGTGTGTCTGTGTGTGTGTGTGTGTGTGTGTTTCTGTGTGTGTGTCCGTGTGTCTGTCTGTGTGTCTGTGTGTGTGTCTGTCTGTGTGTGTGTGTCTGTGTGTGTGTCTGTGTGTGTGTGTGTGTGTGTGTGTGTGTGTGTGTGTGTGTGTGTATGTGGACTCACTATCTCTTGACTCGTTTGAAGTGTCAGTCTTGACAGGAGTGGGGTCGCTCCAGGAGCGGTTGAAGCTCTTCGCTCTGCGTTCCGCAAACGCTGATAAAGGTTTGGAGAGAGTCACACACACTCTCTCACTCACACACTTTCTCATATCACGCACTGTGCAAAGCGTTTGCACACACAATCCCAGTATAGCCTCTCGACACACCACATATGCAGACAGTACACACACCTACATGTCCAGCCTTTCATGGCTGTCATCTTGTGGCAGCACACACACACACACACAGACACACACACACGCTCACATACACTTCACTGGACCACAAAGAGCACATTGATTGCAAGCTCTAGTCGAAATGCTTCATCACCTCGTCTCACTGCAAAATGATCTTTTTTCCAATCTTAGTCAGCCAGCACATACTCACACACACATAGGCACACACGTACACAACCCTCACACTCATTCACTAACATAAATGAACATGTCATTCCATCTCCGCGTTTAAGGAGCACATGCACATGCATAGCAGTTGTGCATCAGCAGAGCTTCCTCACCACATGCTGAACACAAAACTCACAAAATAATGCACAAACATAGATGACGTCGGAAACTGACACATGGCTGCACGTGCTCACACACACACACACACACACACACACACACACACACACACAGACACACACACAGCTTTAACTCACTCTGTGCTTTCATTCTTCTGCTGCCCACCATTCTCAAATGCTTCCGGAAGTTTCTGTCAGTGAGAAAAAAAGAAAGATAGAAAGAAAGACAAACGGGAAAAAGAAAGGACATAGATCATGCACAGAACAAGAAGCAAGATATGAGGGATAAATATTCTGTGTCAAGCCACTTTGCCTTTCCATTAAGGGAATCAGTGGTGCATCGAGAGGTGAATGGCTGGGGGTCCACGGGAGTTTAAATCATCTCAGGAGAGGCAGAATAGCATGCTTGCTCTTTGTCACATATGCACTGTGGCATTTTGTTAACCCCAACACTGACCCACAACAGGGCCAAAGATGGTTGTGCAGAACTCCTGGTGCTTCTTGTTCCAGCTGGGGGAAAAACCCTGACCCTCTCTTCTCATTCGATTGACATTTGTGAGACTTGGATAATGCCACATTGCTGCATGATGTTGATAAGTGTGTGTGTGGGTGTGTGCATGCGTGTGTGTGTGTGTGTGTGTGCGTTCCTGCTCAATCTCCCCTTTTGTCCACTACTGTACACTGTAAAGCACACATAACCACGGCAACCATGTCCAATCATTTCACAAACAAACATCACAGAGAGTGCGTGGGCTGGAAATAAGAGAGCGCGAGAACGAGAGAATGAGAGAGAGAGAGGGGTTGAGGGAGGATACAGCAGAGTTTGTGGCATCACGATGACCCCGTCCTCATTTCACATTGCCATGGGAGACAAAGCATAGTAGCACCATCCCTCCCCGTTTACTCACTGCTACTGATGCCTTCCACCTCCTCCAGAGTTCAGTTACAGTTGTAGTTTTTAAATAAACAAAACTAAACACAAAACTACTCTAATCACAGGAATGGTGCCCATGAGGTGACATAGCTTCTCTATATGCGGTACTGCTTACAACTCCATGTTGGGGATTTTTACTGGTGCACGGTCTTTCAAAGGTAAGATTCTCCATGTGATTGATACCGCCCAAACAGGATTGATTATCCTGTTGGATGCATACATACATTCAAAACAGTATCTACATTACAGTATTAAAGAATGATTTTCGGAAGTCACACACATCCCTGTCCTCAAGTGTTTTGTGTTTTCCATCCCCCCTGGGATAAAAGCACCATTAAATATGTGAAACACACACATTCAGTATGACAGGGTCAACAGTGGGAAGCCTCAGTCTTATATGGTCATTAAATATTTGTGTGTGTGCACGTAGATGTCTGTGTGTGCGTGTGCGTGTGCGAGATTGTGTGTAAGGCTTAAGCTCAAGATAGTCACACCAATAAAGCTTTCAAAAGCGCAGATGGAAGGATGACAAAACCAATTACAGAGAAATACAACAATTACAATAATGAAAAGATAGGTAGATAGAGACAAAGACAGAGGAAGAGGAAGACAGAGGAGGTGGAAGAGGAAGACAAGAGAAAGTCCCTCTTTCCCCTTTGTCCTTCTTCACTGTTCCCACCCACGGACAACAGACACACATTTCTTCACTAATGAGAGGATGAGAAAGAAAGAAGAAACCACCCCTCCACCCACGCAGGCAGATGAGGATGAGTCAGAGGCATCTCCCTCCCTCCCTCCCTCCCTCCCTCCCTCCCTCCTTCACTCCTCCTTTCTCTCTTTCCTCCCTTCTCGCTCTCTCTTCCTCTTTCCCCCTTAATCCCCAACTTTCTCGTCAAGGCAATATCTCTTCTTTCACTATCCCCCCATCCTCTGCCTCTCTTGTTCTTCTTCTCATCCTCCCGTACCTGCATCCTTATCTTTCCGTTGAATTTAAATGAGCCCCCTGTTCTCTCTCGTCTCCCACTCCGTCCTGTCCTTCTCTTCTCTTCTATTCTACCTCTACGTCATTCTGTCCTTCCTCACTGTCTTTGTCCGTCTGTCCTCTGTGTATGACACTCTTTTTTGTCTTCCCATCTCCCCAATCCTCCCTCCTCTCTCTCTCTCTCTCTCTCTCTCTCTCTCTCTCTCTCTCTCTGGTCAGACAGTGCTAGCAGTGAGGGTGCTGTGCCACAGACTGCTTCGGCTGCATTCCCCTATTAATCAGCCGGCTGGCCGTGTCACGGTGACCTTCCCCTGCCGCAGCCGAGCATTCTGGGACCTGTCCAGTTGACGGGCCGAGGCTGACAGAGCTCAAAGTGACCTTCACGCTCCGCACTCACGGACACCACCTTCATCATCCCAGTTATCATAGTTACCATTAGCATAATCTTCATCCAATCTCTATAATTGCCCTGTTAGTATAGTTACTACTATCATATTTGACATCATCATCATCATCATTATCATCAACAAATAAGTCCTTATCCATCATCAGCCAAGTGTTCTGTAACAGTCCCCAATGTCCATGTGTAAATGTCCTCTACTCTCGTTTCATATGCGTCTCAATGTCAACCCACTAGTCTGACCAGACTGTGAGCAAATTAACTAGCAATGAACATTCCAATGATATAATTAATAGCTCCCATTCCTTGTGTAATGTTATGCCATTTTTCCATTTGCGCGGCGGGCAATCTTTATTTTAAGTAAATTGTTCAGGAGCACAGTTCCGTTAGAGCTCTCTCCTCCGCACTGTTTGTGTGTGCACAGAACCATAAAACCTCTCTTCATTATGTGGACCGGTGCACAACAGACTGCCTCACTGATTGGATTGGATTATCTATACATAAATAACTGTGCTATTTTTCCCCTAGTGGTGAGAGATATGTATTTAAAGGTTTTTCTTCCAATTTAACATCAGTTAGCATCGATAAATAAAACTCACTAACCTGTGTGTATACAGGGACTGGAATGAGAATTGAACGTGTGGGGAATCACATAGTCATTGACTAAGCCTGGTTATGGGCTGATAATGAAGATGAATGATTTTTGCACAGAAAGCCATGAGTATTCTGGGACTGGGATCAATCCATGCCCTAGAAACCATCTGTGACTGCACAGAGCTGCATATGGATATTGGCACTGGAACAAACAAGTTGACTCAAACATATGATCTAACTCAGTGCGCAGTGGCCAAACCCAAATAAATGACCCACAAATGAATGACTGATTAAGTACCCCTAATGGCTGAGAATACTGATCACTAGGCCTATCTGCCTCCCGTTCTGCGTGATCAAATACACTGTCATTTACTGTACTTATGGAACAAAACAAGCAAACAAACAAAACAAACAAATGAACTGGTTTGGGAGAAATCGCTAAAAAGAGTTAGCGTTACTGGCATCGAGAGTTGCTCTCATTTGTACTTTTAGCAAAAGGTTTTATCCAAAGCCACTTTCAGAACAGTGGAGATGTACACATTTTCATCAGTGTGTGTGTTCCATCGGAAACAAACCCAAGACCTTGGTCTTGTTCGCAGTTGAGTTAAAGGATAATTAACAATAATAGTGTTAAGTTAAAGATATTTCTGGCTGACTTTCACCAGACTAAGGCCGGATTGCAGCCGCACTGTGCTGAAAGTTTAGTTTGCAAAGCCCTGGAGAAATGCAAAGCCATTTTTTCTTTCTCAGAGGATTTATTTCTTTATTTCAAAGGATTTATTTGAGATCTATTTTTGTGATGACAATCAGACTGTGAAGCCAGCAAGTTTAAGTATTCTACAGAGGTACTGCTTAAAGCCGCTGAAACACAACAACATGATCACGGCCATCAAACAGACCACTTCATTGACATCTACAATTCCATATTTGTCTTTTGACATAATAGTAAATAGATAGAGGGAAGGGTGGGAGCTAAATAGCTAAAGACACTTTAAAAGCGCATTATTTTGAAAACTCTTTATTTGCATTTTTTTGTCAGAAATAGTTTGAGTGTATAATACGTTTTGGAGCTATATTGGAATATCAAGCAAAATCTGGTGAGAACCACAGCTGTGTTGTTATCTGAAAAAGAAAGTCTCTCTCTCTTGCTTTCACTCTCTCTTTCACTCACACACACACACACACACACACACACACACACACACACACGAACATGCACACACACACACACACACACACGAACATGCACACACACACACACACACACACATATACTGCCAGCCCTAGAGGCACCCACAGATTTCCACTGTCAAGTCGAGCAGAGGTGTTAGCATCACAGGAACACAAGGCTGCTTCTCCCTGAGCTAAGCTGCCGCCGCCCTCTCATCTGACCTCAGCTCAGCTACATGAAAGGAAAGGTCAGACTCAGGGGGTCAGCAGGTCGATGTGCACCCCGCTGGGGAGTGAGTGAGTAAGACCCCTGCAGTGAGACCCTTCCGTAAAGGGAGGACCGATGGACACTTTAGATAATACTGTAGGTATGTAGTCAGTTTGTTTGTGTTCTCTTATGGAGTTTGGGTGGAGTTCATTTAGTACCTAAAGGCCATAGATACCATATATCTGATATACATATACAGCACACTGGGTTGTATTTCATGAGTCACATATTTCATGTGTCATCATCATAGATTACTGAACTGTACTGTTTACTATTGAATAATCAAAAATGGTAAAGGTGGCTTCAAACGGGTAGTCTGTGGGACAAGGGGTGAGGGAGGAAAGGTGAAGGAGAAATATGATGGCAGTGATCCTAACATGATGAAAAGATTCATGAAGAGAAGAAATAAAACATGATGAAGATATTCATTAAGAGAAGAAAAAACTAACAAACGAGTGTTACTTACGTTATCCTGTAGTGGAGATGGCAAGCATGAACAGAAGGGAAAGGGGAAGGACATTTTTAAAGGCATATTTTTAGACAGTTTGTGTGTGTGTGTGTGTGTGTGTGTGTGTGTGTGTGTGTGTGTGTGTGTGTGTGTGTGTGTGTGTGTGTGTGTGTGTGTGTGTGTGTGTGTGTGTGTGTGTGAGACAGATCTGTTGTGACAGGGCGGAAGTGTAAAATGCCCATAGAGAACGAAAGGTGTTTGTAAACTGAACACCTGCACTGCTGTCTGTCTCTAAGGTCACTCGGCCACTAAAAGGTGTGTGTGTGTGTGTGTGTGTGTGTGTGTGTGTGTGTGTGTGTGCGTGTGTGTGTGTGTGTGTGTGCATGTGCATGTGCATGAGTGTGAGCTTGTGAAAGGACAGAACTTACGCTTGCATGGTCGTTGTGGCCGTCCCAAAACTGAACATGCTCTCTTTTGGGAGCCAGTTGTTGTCTTCTGGGGTCCAGAGAAAAATGGAAAGAAAAAGAAAGAAAAAGAAAATCAATACATTGAAAACAGCAGTAAGAAGAGTGAAGATAAGTGGACGTTCACTTGTCAGATAGAGGAGTGTTAATGGAACTGGATGTTAGTAGAGCTACTTTGGAAGCCTGTGCCTGTGCCTGTGCCTGTGCCTGTGCCTGTGCCTGTGCCTGTGCCTGTGCCTGTGCCTGTGCCTGTGCCTGTGCCTGTGCCTGTGCCTGTGCCTGTGCCTGTGCCTGTGCCTGTGCCTGTGCCTGTGCCTGTGCCTGTGCCTGTGCCTGTGCCTGTGCCTGTGCCTGTGCCTGTGCCTGTGCCTGTGTCTGTGTCTGTGTCTGTGTCTGTGTCTGTGTCTGTGTCTGTGTCTGTGTCTGTGTCTGTGTCTGTGTCTGTGTCTGTGTCTGTGTCTGTGTCTGTGTCTGTGTCTGTGTCTGTGTCTGTGTCTGTGTCTGTGTCTGTGTCTGTGTCTGTGTCTGTGTCTGGGTCTGTGGTCTGTGGTCTGTGGTCTGTGTTGTGTGTTGTGTGTTGTGTGTTTGTGTGTTGAACTGAGTTTGTATAGCCACATTGCGACCCACACACACTGAACACTGACACACAGCTCAGTCCTCCACCAAAGAGGGCGAGAGAGTGACACACAAGGGCACAGAGGAGGAACAGGAAGAGAGGAGAGGAGAGACGAAGAGTGGGAAATACACACCACCACCACGGCACATCTAAACAGAGAAACACCCCCCAGAACACCCCCCACCCTGCCAGTCTTCCAACGCCTCTCTCTCTCCCCTTCTCCATCTCCCTCCCCCCTTCTCTCTCCCTCTCACCTCTCTCCAGCCCAGTCATCCGGTCCACACTATGCATCCGCTCTAGGCGGCGGTGCTGCTTGCCTGCCTCGCGGCCACTGCTCTCCAGGTCCAGGGAGCCCTGGCTGCGTGAGGGCACCCCGCCACACGACTCGCAGGCCAGGACGCCGCAGCTCCCCTTGCAGCTCTCCTTGCCCTCGCCCCAGCCGCGGATGTTGTGGGCGCTGACCGAGCTCGACAGCGGCGGCTGGGCCAGCTGGTGGTGGTGGTGCCGGCGGTGGTGGCCGGAGCTCGTGCCCTCGCCCCCTCCGTTGTTGCCCGTTCCACTGGCGTGCGTGGAGGAGGAGGAAGAGGCGGATTGGTTGCCGTGGTGAGAGTTGCCGTGGTGGTGGGCGCCCCCGTGGCGATGGTGGTACTGGGTGGGGGATGAGGAGGTGGAGGAACTGGAGGGGGACGTGGAGGGCTGGGCCAGGCTGTGGGAGTGGTGGCCCCCGGTCTGTGGCCCCGTCGCCTCCCGGGCCCCCTTGAGGACCTCCAGCTCCAGGCTCTCCTTGCTCCCGCGGCCGCTGCCCAGCATGCCGCTCTCTCCGGTGATGGTGTAGACGCGAGCGGGCTGCAGGGCGCACTGCACGCACTTCTGCTGGTCCTCCTCTGCCGAGAAGCTGCGCTCCAGGGACAGCTGGGACTTGCCGGAGGCTGGCGGGGGAGGTGGCTGGAGGATGCCCAGGGGGGTGCTGATCAGGCTGGGCTCAGGTGTGCCGGAGGGGCCCCGCAGAGGGTAGGTGGGGAGGTTGTTGTTCTGAATGCTAACCCGGTCTGGAGAGTCTGTGTCTGGGCCGATGAGGGTGTCAGAGAGCAAGTGATCTTTAGTTTCAGAGACAGGGATTAGAAAAGACAGAGGGAGGAAGAGAGAGAGAGAGAGAGACAGAGACACAGACACAGACACAGTGAAAGAGAGAGCAGAAACGAGTGTGGGAGATAAAGAGAGAGCCCAAGATAGAGGGAGACACAGTGAAAAATAAACAGAGATAAAAATGAGGCCATGTTTAAATACCAGATGATATCTAATAACTTTAATGAAAAACCGTGATTTGACGAATGAGCAAACAGCTGATTGTTCTCCGCGGCTATAGAGCAGAATAAAGCTTTGGCAAAGTTCAAGACCAAACAAAGAGGATGAGAAAGACTAAAAGGAAGAAGGAGCTGAGGAGACAGGGCCAGAAGGACCTAAAAAGAGATGAGGGAGAGATTGGAGTAAGAGAGACAGAGAGGGAGCAAGAGAAAGAAAGAAAGTGAGAGAGGTAGGGAAAGAGAGAGAGAGAGAGAGAGAGAGAGAGAGAGAGAGAGAGAGAGAGAGAGAGAGAGAGAACTGACCTGATCCGTTGCAGTTCTCAGGATGTGTGTGGGACAGGTAGTCTCCAAAGGCTTTGGCTGCTCTGCAGACACATGCAGACACACACACACACACACACACACACACACACACACACACACAAACACACACACACATACACGCACACACAGATACAGAGAAGTGTCAAGGTGACATCATACCCACGTGAACACACAGCTTTATCACGTTACATAACCTCTGCACACAGTCTCTCAGTCTCATTCACAGACAGAGCTCAGACACTGGGAGCCCCATGGAAAATTCTCACACTCCCCTTTTGACGCTCCGTGCTGCTGACAGAGCTGTCATTACTCCTAGCCTCTCAGCGACACATGCTGTGCTTTCAGACCGTAACCATCCCGACCAAGTAAAAGGTTTACTTCAAAATCACCTCACCTCATTGCTCGAGACCCAGGAAGGTAAGTATTAGCTGGGAGAGAGAGATATATATTGATATATATTTATATTTATAGGTCATCACAGGGGATCTGGCTTTAGTGGAGAAAATGCAGTAAGGGGATAAGCAGACATCTTGTCAGAATCAACAGATTTGGGTTTACCTGGGAGCATCTGTGGGGAGGGGAGGGGGAAGAGGAGCAGGCAGGGGATTCTCTCAGATGTCACTCACTGTGAGAGATTGCACATGTGTAAACATGCACACACACACACACACACACACACACACACACACACACACACACACACACACACACACACACACACACACACACACACACACACACACACACACACACACACACACACACACACACACACACAAACACACGCTCACAAGTGCACACATACACACACATACACACACATACACACACATACACACACACACAAGAGCAAACAGTCAAACAGTCCTCCTTTGTAGGATTTCCACCACCCACAGATTCAGATAGAACATTTTTATCTCCCCACTCCAGACCAGGGAGAAAAAAGGAGTTACTTTAGCCCCCCCCCCCCCCCCCCCCCCCTCTCTCTCTCTCTCTGTGTGAGTGTGTGTATATACATGTGTGTGTGTGTGTGTGTGTTGAAAGTAGCAATTCTAACTACAAATATAGTGACATGCATATCACTTTGTAAAGACTTCAGGCCATTGCCTTCATGAATAACTTCTGTCAGATCTGATTATTTCAAGCAATTGCTACATTCCATCATCATCACTTGGAATAGAGAACTCATATCATTTTAAAAAGTCTATTGAAATGAACTGAGCCACCCGGTGAACGTTGAGGTTATTCCCCATGTGAACTCAATTCTAATAAATGACCACTATAAAGAGAGTCCACAGAGAAATAAAAGCGGGGTCCTGGGCACCACATCAGGGAGAGCTTAAGTGTAACTAACAGGCCGAGTGGAAGAGATGGAGCAATCTGAAACGCTGAGCAGCAGGAGGGGGGTAGATGTTTGACAAATGACAAAACACAAAATGGAACTGTGATCAGTCTGGGCAATCTCCTGCCATCTCGCAATAACTGATGTTGAACAACCAGGAGGAGCCCAGCGAGGTGATTGACAGATGTCACTCCTGCTACTTCCATCATTGTAGGAGATTTAGATCACCCTTCCTTCCAGACACGTCAGCTGCTTTAGTGAAGCTTCCATATCCAACAACCTCCCCCATTTCCTCTTCACGTTCCAACATACAAACAGATTTACTCAGTTGTACCATAGGGGATGTCTGCTAGGTCCCTATTGGGCATTTCAGGACCCTGGACAGTTACTCGCATCAAGGAATCATTGACATGGCCGAATTGGTGAAAATAGGCTGAACACTTGGAAATACTGCTGAGCTATAAGGAGCTTAACATGTTTTTAAAGTCTAAGCCAGAGATGGATGCTGTGATTGCTCACTGGGAGATTGTAAGAGCACATTGTCACCAAGAGACAAAAATCGGTTAACCAGCAGGAGAGCATTGCCTCATAAATGAGCTGTAAATTCAATTAAAGGCATGCCTCTAACAATCACTCTTATCTTCCTGTGACGCTGTGTTTGGTTACGCCACTGTGGAGAAGACACTGAGTCACACCTCCTCAGAGAGAGAGACGCACTGCTTCACACACACAAGGGAGCAGGAAGCTGGAGGATGATCTGTGTGTGTGTGTGTAATTGTGTGTGTGTGTGTGTGTGTGTGTGTGTGTGTGTGTGTGTGTGTGTGTGTGTGTGTGTGTGTGTGTGTGTGTGTTCGCTTTCCTCTGTGCCAGTGCCCACTTTAAGGATAAAGACCCACGCAAATCATTACTCACATACCCCACTTTACACACACACACACACACACACACACACACACACACACACACACACACAGTTAGGAGACCACACCAGATCTATAGGAGGGATGTTGAAACGCCCCCTCAGAAGCCGTCACAGGCAGATCCTGGCAGGTGATGTTCTGCTTCTCTTCCCCCAGATGTGTGCATCTGACAGCTGCAGAGCTCCCCAGACACCACAATCTCACACACCAGCCAGCCACCACACGTCACATGCAGGGTGAACACACACACACACACACACACATACACCTATCAGCATGCCAGCACACACCGGTCTAAAGACCTATATATAATGCAAACTCAGCCCCACACAATCACACACACACACCATATCTACCCTCTCTCATGAACTCTCTCTCTCTCTCCCTGTCTCTCTCATACACACATAACCCCCCCCCCCCATAGGCACACACACACACACACACACACACACACACACACACACACACACACACACACAACCCTGACAGCCCCCTCAATTATTCATCTGCTGCAGGCCAGCACGTGCTGTCTCTGGTCTCTTCACCCTGACAGGGCCGGGCTTCATCAGGCACCGCGTAACCTCTGTCTCTGTCTCTGTCTCTGTCTCTGTCTCTGTCTCTCTCTCTATTTCTCTCTCTCTCTCTCTCTCTTTATTGCCATGGCTCTCTGCCCACTCACCTCACCTTCAGCGCTAAAATAATCACCTCCCTCAGACCTCCACACTCTGCCTCCTGCCTCCTGCCTCCATAGGGCACCATCGAGGCTGAACCTCTGGCTTTCTGAGGATTTATCACGGCTCCACAGCGGCTTTACGCTTGAGCTTCGCTTGAGCTGCAGACCTCGGCTGCTAATGTTCATCACTCACACACTCGTTCGCTCGACCGCTCACTCGCTCACTCATTCACTCACTCACTCGTTCTTTTCATCCACATCCATTAGTTTAGTCATCATTCTAATTATGGAAAAGGGAATTTCTGGTTACACTTGGAATGTGCATGCTAATTCTTTTTTTGAATTCCAATGCACCACAGCTGGTAAAAACACCCAATACATATAAGTACATAATGTCCTTATAGACCACCACCCAGTCTCGGCTCTTCAGGAATCGCACTCACGCTCTTTCTTCATCTCTCTCCTGGCTCCTGAGATATGGGCCCTGGCACAGGAGAGAACAGGTCTGTGTTTCATCCTCATTTCCCATTCAAACAAAGGAAAAGCTCCCTGAGCGCTGAGTAAAATAAACACTGAGAGGAAATGGTCCTCGGAGAACAATCCGCTTTTATAAAACTTGAGGAGAGAAATGGAGGTGAGAGACAGAGGAGAAAAAAAGAAAGAAAGAGGGAGAGAGAGAGAGAGAGAGAGAGAGAGAACGAGAGAGAGAGAGAGAGAGAGAGAGAGAGAGACGACAGGAGAGTAGACAGAACTGTAGCAGGGGCCTGAAAATGTTATCTGACTGATTCTCCTCAGGTTAGAGGTGACAGTTTAGGAGCGGAGTTGCAGACATGGGAGACCAGGGGGTGGGGGACACAGAGACTGTTAGGATGGACCTATTAAACAATGACACAGAGACTGTTGAGATGGACCTATTAAACAATGACACAGAGACTGTTGAGATGGACCTATTAAACAATGACACAGAGACTGTTGAGATGGACCTATTAAACAATGACACAGAGACTGTTGAGATGGACCTATTAAACAATGACAGAGAGATTTAGACAAAGAGTAAAAGGAAGACGGACAAAATGACATAACAGGGAATATGGCCTGTTTTGAGGCAGAGAAGGATAGGTGTGTGTGTGTGTGTGTAGGCAAAGAGAAGACACACATCAGCCTAGAGACTCAATTGATACGGACAGGCACTGAAAGTCAGACAGGAAACGGCGGACAGCTGAATGCCAGAGGTGACAGAGGACGAGAGTAAAAAGGATGGAGGAGAAAACAAGAGAAGACACGCAAAGATACCAAAGCAGAGGAGAGGAAGTGAGGACAGGGGAGGTCACAAAACCATAGGAGAGGAGGCCGAAGAAAGAAAGAGAGAAGAGAGAAAAAGACATGAGAAGAAAGGAGAGAGAGGAGATGATGAGGAGAGGAGGAGAAAAAGACACGAGAAGAAAGGAGAGAGAGGAGATGATGAGGAGAGGAGAAGAGAGAAAAAGACATGAGAAGAAAGGAGAGAGCAGAGATGATGAGAGGAGAAGAGAGAAAAGACATGAGAAGAAAGGAGAGAGCAGAGATGATGAGGAGAGGAGAAGAGAGAAAAGACATGAGAAGAAAGGAGAGAGAGGAGATGATGAGGAGAGGAGGAGAAAAAGACACGAGAAGAATGGAGAGAGCAGAGATGATGAGGAGAGGAGAAGAGAGAAAAAGACATGAGCAGAAAGGGAAAGAGAGGAGATGATGAGGAGAGGAGGAGAAAAAGACACGAGAAGAAAGGAGAGAGCGGAGATGATGAGGAGAGGAGAAGAGAGGAAAAGACACGAGAAGAAAGGAGAGAGAGGAGATGATAAGGAGAGGAGAAGAGAGAAAAAGACATGAGAAGAAAGGAGAGAGAGGAGATGATGAGGAGAGGAGAAGAGAGAAAAAGACATGAGAAGAAAGGAGAGAGAGGAGATGATGAGGAGAGGAGAAGAGAGAAAAAGACATGAGAAGAAAGGAGAGAGCAGAGATGATGAGGAGAGGAGAAGAGAGAAAAAGACATGAGAAGAAAGGAGAGAGAGGAGATGATGAGGAGAGGAGGAGAAAAAGACATGAGAAGAAAGGAGAGAGCAGAGATGATGAGGAGAGGAGAAGAGAGAAAAAGACATGAGAAGAAAGGAGAGAGAGGAGATGATGAGGAGAGGAGGAGAAAAAGACATGAGAAGAAAGGAGAGAGAGGAGATGATGAGGAGAGGAGGAGAAAAAGACACGAGAAGAAAGGAGAGAGCAGAGATGATGAGGAGAGGAGAAGAGAGAAAAAGACACGAGAGAGAGAGGAGATGATGAGGAGAGTGGACAGCTGCTAGTGTGAGTGTGACATCAGATGTCATGGAGAGGCTGGGGCTGCTTCTTGTCACCCAGCATTAGGAGCCACCGCAGAGACAGCCATGCACTGGCCTTACGGGACACTACAGTGAACAAAACACTGTGTGACAGCCTGAAGAGTGTGTGTGTGTGTGTGTGTGTGTGTGTGTGTCACAGTCATTATGAATGCATTCAAGGGCTCCCATTCAAGGACTACGCAATCATTCATAAAGACCAGTGAAGACCAGCGATGTCACTCTACTTAGTGCCCTTCATACAGCACTGCTGTGAGTGCTGCACAGCTCTTTGTTCTCTGATTTGGAGAAAATGGTTCCATTGATGCATCTAAGTTACAGGTATCTGCCACATATCCATTTGATTATCAAGGACACAAATTGTAGCTGTTTGATGATGAAAATAGGGCTTTTTGTGGTCCTCTTTACTTTGTCCTTTTTTCCTTCACTGTCACTCTGTCTGTCTCTGTCTCTGTCTCTGTCTCTGTCTCTGTCTCTTTCTCTTTCTCTTTCTCTTTCTCTCTCTCTTTCTCTCTCTCTTTCTCTCTCTCTCTCTCTCTCTCTCTCTCTCTCTTTCTTTTTTATCTGCTGTGGCAGGTTGAAGAAGAGCTTATACTGATAAAAGGAGCAGACACAGAGAGCTCTCTAAGCAAATCCACAGCACTCACACACAGACACACACACACACGCACACACACGCACACACACACACACGCACGCACACACACACACAAATGCACACACACACACACACACACACACACACACACACACACACAGAGATGCACATGCACACGCACACGCACACACACACACACCACACACACACACACACACACACACACACACACAAACATCCTGAGTGCTCCTGCAAAAAGCCCAGACAGAGACTTCTCTCTGTTTCTACTTCTACTTTATCACATTAAAAACACTGATGGACTCAAAAGAAACCTTCTAGAAGTTACCAGGTGACTTCACTGAGCAGGAGTCTATGAATGTGAGATGTGCCCACTCAGAACAGAGGATGCCTCTCATCAGTGCCCTCAAAGTCTGACCCACCATAGAGTTTTGTGGACAACTTCGAGCAAATATGCATACAAGTAGCCATCAATTCCCTGGTGAGAATCCAAGTAGCGTGAGCAGCTCCAGTACCTGCCAACAAACTGCAAAGAACCATTGACAAGTGTGTAGTCTAAACTCCACAGACCTTTAAGTGCTTCCTCATTCTCAAACTCTTTATTAATTGAGCAATTAAATTGTTTTACTTCCGTTCTACAGTAGGTAATAGGCTCCCAGGATGCAATGTCATTTAAAGCCAGCGCCTGAAACAGTTTAGTGGAAAACTGGTGGTGTGTTTTTAGCAGAGTCAGTTTCCAAAGCATGCAGGGCTCCTTGAGTCCAGCAGGCCACAGATTGAAGTGTTACTGGCTCTGGGACAGCTGCAGCAGGGTGCAATGACGTCTGGAGTTAGCAATCACCTCCACACCAGGCCCACTGACACAATGACACACACACACATGACCTCTCTCACTCCCACTCACACACGCACTAACATACACTTACTGTACATACTCACAGTCAGTTTCACAGGCACACACATTCATACACCCCCCCCCCCAGCTATACACACACATACACAGGCACACACACACAGAAAGGCGTAATTTTGGTGTGTCAGAGACAGTCAGAGATCAGTATTATCGGCTGCAATCAGACTAATTACAGCCAGCACGCAGCGGTCTAGTGCTCAAGGAAGAGAAAAGAACGGGGCGGGCGTGAGAAACAGACTCTGATGCCGACCCCACACTCCCAGTCACTCAGTTAATCACCTCTGTGGAGTCAAGTCAAACAACATAACTGATATCATACATCTGGGTCCCCATCACGCCATTTACATGTACTCAATTCTGTCCTCCTGGTACATCACCAAACATTACCAAACATCACCATGCATTTTAAGACTCAGGATTTCAGAGGATTGTTCGATGAACTAAACAAAAGAAGCTATCCTGTGTCATTTCTCAGTTTATTGCTTTTATAGAAAACAATCTCCAATCTTGGAAATGGACGGTGCTTATTGCCTTTCTATTAAATATGTATGTGCATATGAGGTCTCCTGTGTTTTTGTTTGTTCAATATGACTTGGCCCTCATCTCACCACAATGAAACCTTTTTGCTGACCAGTGGAAACACCTGCTCTCAGACCCCTCACACTTAGACAGCGTCTACATCAAAGACTTCAACCTCCCCCTGATCCACATGGGCCTATAAACAATGCACATACACACACACACACACACACACACACACACACATGCAAGTACGCACACACACACACCCAGGCACACACACACGCACACACGCAGACACACACAGACGCACACAGACGCACTTACACACATTAGAAACATGCACCAGATGTGCTTCCATTTGCACTCAATCTGAAATGCCCTTCAGAAGAACAGGCAGTAAAAAAGTAAGATCAAAGACACTGGAGAGATGGGGGGAGATGGTGCATTTATAGAAGCATGTGGAGAAATGAGTCCCCATAGCCCAGCAGAAATGCATCACTGTGCTGGGAATGACAATCCCAATCTATGGGCCATCAGACTGAGCACATTTGAAATATTCAGATAGTTCCATAAATGTCAGCACAAACATTTGCCTCAGTTATTAAACACAAGCCTTTAGATTTTCTCTCTCTGCCTGCTGACAAGATGGCACTAACTATCCACATAATTTCCATAAAAAATATATACACAAATATATGGACCTATATATACATAGCTACGCAGCTATATATATACTATATATATATGTGTGTGTGTGTATATATATTGGCTTTTTGCCTTTAATCAGACAGGATAGGAAAGAGAGACAGGAGGTGAGAGGAATCGGGGGAAAACCATGAGCCGGATTTAAACCCGGGTAGGCTACCTGTTGGCACTCTGAAGCATACATGGTTGGGGAGGCTACCGCCTGCACCACAGCAGTGCACTCATCTCCTGTGTTGATCCATTCCTTCATTTCACATAGACGGTCATTGTTTCTCTCGTGGAATCATCCAACCACATAAGTTGCAGCTGTTATATTTTTAGGCAATGTTTAAAATCCTGCAATCATGACTATACTGCAGTGCAGCCGGCAACAGGCTAGACGAGTAAAGGGCTGCGAATGTGTGTGTGTGTGTGTGTGTGTGTGCGTGCGTGCGTGGGTGTTTGTGTGTGTGAGTGTCTGAGTGCGTGTGTGTTTGAGTGAGTGCGTGCGTGCGTGCGTGTGTAAAAAAAAAACACAATCACTGTGTGCTTCACTGATAGGTGTCCACTTGAGCCACAGCAGGGAATAGACAGCCATACTACAGCAGGGAATAGACAGCCATACTACAGCAGGGAATAGACAGCCATACTACAGCACGTTATGATAATCAAAAATGACTCAGCCACTTTAAAACAAAGCAGCTTTTTAGCATTCCAAAATGCCATCATGTGGGGGTCAAGAGGTGCTTTGATATCTCTCTGAGGACAGCAATGGGGCTATCTGAACAGTTTTGCGCTGTGACCTACTGTTCCAGAATCAGCACACAAAAAAAAAAAAAACAAAGCCTGCTGTCTCCGTCTAGCATCCAAATGAGTCAGCCGCGAACAACGCACAGCTGCACTCATCTGTCAGCGGCGGAACAGGGGGAACAGGATGGCGTGATGGGCAAGGAGGTTTGAAGGATAGAGCATGATAAGTGATGCCAGGCACACAGAGGCAAATACGCAGAAGTCTCTTTCAGGCTCTGGAAAGAATTTTTCCGTTTTTTTTAAAGCTAGAAGAACACACACACAGACACACACAATCTCCCTACCATAGCTGGTGATGTGGCATGAAACAGCATTCGACACAGAGAGGGAGTGATCGTTCGACCTGGCCCCTTCAGAGCGGAACCTCTTTAGAAGAGTTATGTTATGACGCTCGCACACACAGCGCCCTTACTGTACGTACATCCTCCTGTGACACATGTTCGCACTGACCCCTGCGTGCCTCGTTGACCTCCCATAACTCTCTGGGAACACTACATCTTCCCTTACACAATAAATGCAATCCCCTGTGTCAGCCCCCAGCTATGCTTGCTTGTTTAAGCCTAGACACAGTGGGGAAGCACTTTCATTGGCCAATTATTCTCCTAGGTTTAACTGCATGTCACTAAGTACTGAGTACAGCCCATCACATAGAGGCTACAGCAGATGCTAACGTCTGAAATTGTCCACCTGCGTAGCTTTTCCCAGAGTTACACAAGCAGAGACTGGGATAGGGGGGTTGTATTTAGCCACCCATGTTCTCTCCGCTCCAGTGATTCTCTATCAGGGCAGGGCTGACAGGAGGAGGAGTGCAGCATTTTGGGATTGCTTGAAAAAGGGCTGCTTCCCACTCCACTGCTTGGCACAAGTCATTCTCGATTATCACCAAAGCTAAATCAAAAAAATCCCTTTGTCTTTTTTTTCCGTTAAACGACCCTGACAAAGTCAGACGGGGAGCTCCTTGTGTAACCTGTCTGCCTGCACACATCAGCATGTGAATTCAAACCAAAAGGTGATTATACTTGAATCCTGCAATATCTTGACCTGCCGTGAAAAGACAGGGCTGCTACATAGAATGGCAATGAGAATGTGTGTATGTGTGTGTATGCATGTGTGTGTGTGTGTGTGTGTGTGTGTGTGTGTGTGTGTGCGTGTGCCTGCGTGAGAGTGAGAGTGAGTGTGAGTGTGTTCGCACGTGTCTGTGCATGTCGATGCCCATGCCTCCAGGCATATGAGGGCTGTGCTGTCACTGCTCTCTCTCTCTCTGGTCCTGTGGGAGTCTGCCTGTCCAGGGTTCCCTTTATATTCTTAATCAGCTTCAGTTCTGGGGACTGAGCATGCACCTCCACGCTTACAGATCAGACACACACACACAGAGAGAGAGAGACTCAGTCACACAACTACAGACACACAGGCAAAGAGGAAACACACACCTCTGGCATGTGAGGAATTAGGGGGCAGTATGCTTCCAAATATCGACAGGTCAGCTGGGGGAGATGGATCGAACAGTCATGTACAAATTGCCTCCAAGACGTCAAGGTCATTTGAATGACCTCCAAGAGAGAGAATGGAGCAGATCCTAAAATTTCCAACCGGCTATCAACACTGAACCATGTAGTGCGTTACGGGATCGCGATGTATTGGCAGAGTTACTAAAGCAGAAAGCGAATGACCCCCTGAAAAACTGACGGCTGTTAATCGTCCTGTCAGATATTACCGGGACCGTTTGACAACCCCACCCGTCCCCGTATCATCAGCAGTCATTGGGCATACCGATAGACAACGAAGCGACGTTCGGCTCAAGCGAGAGAGCCTGTCCGTAATCACCTACAGCGGCTTGTAGAGAGCCGGGTAGGAAATGCGCAAATGCATTCAATTGGGTCGTCGAAAACTACAAAAGAAACGGGTACTGGGTTAGAGGCAAATTAGGCTTTTGTTTTAAAGGTAATGAAACGCTTTGCGCCTCTTGCCAGCGTTTACCTCAGCTGGACACTCCTTTTACGGCTGTCGAGCTATGTAATCCTGGCTAAATAAATTATCCGCATTGCAAAAGGACTTGTGTAGGTTTTCTGGGTCTCGAGCCATCAGTCACCCTGACGTGTGATCACCGCCAGGCGTCTCGAGTCAATTGCAGTTGATTGATTAATTGATAGATCACTTGCTCGTGCGTCGGCAGCAGCCAGCGCCAGCAAGGTCCGTAGCAAACAACCGCTTTGAGAACAAAACATAAATACCCAGGTGTGCTTCTGCAGTAACAAGTTCTGTTCCAAATTGCACGGAACAACCAGAGAATAGCCAGCAGTCCGCGGTGACAAAATGAAGCAAACATCACTATAAATGTAGTTGTAGAAAAGATGGATAAACTTAGCAACTACGAGTCAGTCGACACAAGCATCTGGCGAAAGGGTATGAGGCTGACATGTACGGTATGTGGTTGGAACGCGTATCCACCTCGTAAAACCAGTTCTAGTGCATATACACGTATTCAGCACCACAACATCGGACAGCTCACGAACGATTAGCAGACATTAGAAGGGGGAATTATGATGGAATAGGCAATAGATTGTTAAATTTCTTCAGTACGCTTCTCTCTTCACATGAGAGTGTCCCTCGAACATGAGTTATGCAGAAAGAACCAGAATCACAATCGACAACGCACTCACATCAGCTGGTTTCGAGAAACAAAACAATACATTTATGATTGTCTAACGCCTGTCATCGGCATGCAGTTCACATTGTTTCAGGGACAGAACAAAGGTCCAAATAGGTGCATTTAGCACATCGTTATTCGATGTATATTTTGACCTGTCCTTGGAGCATGGAGGAGACGGGTGGCTGGAGTGCAGTGAGGATCTTCGAGCGGTTTTGTAACTTCGCGGTACACCGCTCCCCTGCGTCCACATACTCAGCATGAAGGTTGCGCAGAAACTCCGGCTGACCCTTTACAGACAAAAGAGCCTGACACTGTGCTGCAGGTGCTCTGGTGTCAAGGAAGGTGGGCTACTCACCTAACTTTTGCCGCCACGGACGAAATTGCATCGTTTTTCAGATTCTTCCTTTTGGACACGGCAGTTCCCATGCTGGCATGGAAACAGCGCTGGAGAGAAAACGGTTCATTCCAGACACCAGCACACGGCGGAATGCATGTGGGGGGAAAAAAGAGATGCTGCAGTAACAAACGAAAGGAAAGAAGTCCCACAAGACGATATTTCAGTTCGGCAGTGAGGCAGACATGATAATATCGTCTCGCCAACACTCAGAGAGGATGTTGCTGTTACTGCCGCTGTCTCTCGCGCACTGACTCCAGAGAAGTGTACGTGCGCGCGGAGATAGCACACTGTCAACTAGTTGAGCAGAGAGGCGGACAGAAAAAAATACACACAGACACGCGCGACCAGAGCCCTCCCTCTTTTTCTCTCTCTCTCGTTCATTGATCAGAGAGAGAAGGCGGGAATGTGGGAAGGGAGGTGTGAGAGTATGGGTGTGTGTTTGTGTGTGTAGGGGGTGGGGGGTTAACACAGGAAACACCCCAGAGCCATATATGGAGTGCGTATGTCCCCATTTTTCCCCATACAGTGAGCTTATAGGTAAAAAGGTTGGTAAAGGGGCTTACAGGACAAGCTGGGGGCAGCATTGTACAGTTCCTTAGGTAAGGTATCACAGTAGAGTCTTCTGCTTTCATTCAGTGTGTTTCTAATGCATCATGGTTGTGATAAAAATAACCCTAACCCCCCCCCCCCCCCCCCCCAACCCTTCACTTCTTTGTCTCACACTCATTCTTTCACACACAAACACAAATAGGTAAACGACAGAGCAGCCTCTTAGGTTGGAAAAGAGCTCAACACCCAGTTGCACACATCTGCACTGCTCAGCCACAGCAGCAACAGACAGGAGCGAGTTAAGAGCCAATCAATCACAGAATCACTGATCATATCCCCCAGACGAGGTCAGACCCGGAGAATAAAGAGCTTTCGTCTGCTCTGAGGGTGATTGTGTGTGTGTGTGTGTGTGTGAGAGAGAGTGATTGTCTGTAACGGAATGCACATGGACAAAAAGGAGCAGTAATCGATATTTAAGTAAAACAAAGACGGCCAGTCTGTGGTGAGTGCAGTCAGGACGTAAACAATACCAGTCAGATCTGAAGAGATTGTGTGTGTGCCCGTGTGTGTGTGTGTGTGTGTGTGTGTGTGCCCGTGTGTGTGTGTGTGTGTGTGTGTGTGTGTGTGTGTGTGTGTGTGTGTGTGTGTGTGTGTGTGAGAGAGACAGACCTTGTGCGCACATGATGTGACTGCTGATGAGAAAGAAAATGAAAGAATGAATGAAATAAACCACAGCGGGAGCTACACACACACACACACACACACACACACACACACACACACACACACACACCGAGAGACACACATCTTAAGGGGACATGTGGATTAAAATCAGGAGGTGGCTGCAGCGAGGGAGCAGAAGACGGAAGATATATGTGTTTGCATGTTAGTCGGAGCTGGGACTGATGGAACAGTATGTACAGTATGTGTTTTATGTCATTGGCTGTCATTGTGTGTGTGTGTGTGTGTGTGTGTGTGTGTGGGTGCCTGTGTGTGGGTGCCTGTGTGTGGGTGTGTGTGTCTGGGTGTGTGCGCGTGTGTGTGTGTGTGTGTGTGTGCGTGTGTATGTGTGCGGGTGTGTGTGCTTGTGTGTGTGCGTGCGTGTGTGTGTGTGCTTGTGTGTGTGTGTGTGCTTGTGTGTGTGTGTGTGCGTGTTCATATCTGTGTGAGAATTGATTTAAGGAAAAGGATCATTGGATTAGATGAAGCATTCTTGGCATCTCTTTTTCACAGGCATTCCTATGGAGCTGTGGACGAGTGAACCATGCCTATGATTTACTGCTGCATAAACCCCTGGCACAAAAGACTATGCAGACCAAATGGTCAACGATATAACAAAGCAGGAGGAAATTAAACTATGACCTTTGGAGGGGAAGCCAGAGGAATCTGTTGTGACCAGACCCCTTGTGTAGATATATTAATAGATCTCTCTGGAACATTATTCAGCACACCTTTGGCCTCAGCACTTCATGTTTTTTTCACGATTAAAGCACTAATTAATAAATGTGTCTGGATACAGGACATGTCTGAAAAACGAGGTTATTATGCACACACACATACACACATACATACACACACACACACACAAACACACACACACACACACACGCACACACACGCACACATACACACACACACACAAACACACACACACACACACACACACATACACATACACATACACGCACACACACACACACACACACGCACACACACGCACACACACGCACACACAGACACAGACACAGACACAGACACAGACACAGACACACAAACGTAAAGGTTCTTGTGGGAACTATACATGTGTATTGTGGCGCACATCATGTAGGTCTGATGATGAGCCTGTCTCCCCATAGACAGAACGAAGCACTAAAAATGAAGGTGACTGCGGAGGACACTGGTGTTTCTACTTTCTCTCTGTTAAGTTACGTTCATCTGTCTACCCACAGATACAAGCCAGAGGTGTTGCCTGAAGTAAGTGTCCTTGTTTCACAATCTTAATGGAGGTATGATGCTGAAGTGTGTTTTATATGGGCATCTTACACAATTCTCTATTGTGCAGAACCATTAACTTGTGTCAGTTCATCTGTCAGACGATTCATGCTGGCCTTTCTGTACATACTGACGTGGCCTTTGAGAGAGACAGACAAGAAGTGAGACAGGCAGGCAGACAGATGTTACTGAATCAAGTCTAACTTCTTCTGGGAAGATCGAGTGTGGATGGGAAATGCAGGACAAGTGAGATATTTACACCTCAGCATTCATGACTGGTGCATTATCCGTGTCATAACACATGTCTGAGCATTCATGACTGGTGCATTATCCGTGTCATAACACATGTCTGAGCATTCATGACTGGTGCATTATCCGTGTCATAGCACATCTGTGATGTCATCCCTGTGTTATATGTGTGCTTTTATCATGTGCTATTATGATGATGAGGATTATTATTGTTATTATTATTGTTGTTGATATGTTTTGCTATTATTCTTTCTATGGTTGAGTGGAATAAGGGGTTAGACTAGAGTCTGTGTGGTTATTCCTGATGCCATGATTCAGCTTCAGGGGGAAGTAACATGCTACTCTGATTACTTTGCCCCACAGCAGTTAGAGTTTTCCTTTAAAATATGCATCTGTCAGGGACAAGAGAGGACAGAGAGGGGTGCATCAGAGGAGCTGAGAGTGCTCTGCTTCACTCACACACACACACACACACACACACACACACACACACACACACACACACACACACACACACACACACACACACACACACACACACACACACACACACACACACACACACACCTGAAAGACTTGGATGGAGATGACTGTCCAGAATGGAGGATGTGTGCCTCTTCAAAATGAATTGATGAGAACAGCACAAACTTGTCTGAGGAAGGATGAAACTCATGTGGAAAAAGGAGGGGAAAACAGGCCCAGGGATGGCAGAGAGGACAGGATGAGATGATGATGAATTATGCCTCTAGCTGAGAGAAAGAAAGAAAAAAAGCAGAGGACAGAGGAAAGAAATAGAAGAGAGACAGAGAGGGTGTTTGATTCAAGAAGTCCTCGCTCCACCCTTCTCCAGGCATTATTTCTGAGCCAGTGGAAAGCTCCAGGTTTCCAAAAGGAAAAAATGTTCTGTTTGTTCCTACACGCCAGGATTCCTTCTGTCATCATTGTCTTGTTTTTCACTCTGTAATTCTTGTTTTTGTCAGCTTCTGGACCATGATTCTGTTATGTTCAATCCCACTGGCAGATAAATCCAGAGCCACGCTTTTGGCAACGCGAGAATAGACTTCAGCTCCAGGGTCCCACCACTTGGAGGAGCCCAACTGTGAATCTCTACAGTGAGGCAAGGTCAGCCAGAAGACTCTCATCTCTTTAGCCTATAACTGCAGCGTCACATACTCTCCCGTTAACTAGGACATCAATCTTGAGACTCTCATAAATATTACTCTCATTATGTTAAACTCTGCTAGGCTTGCTATCTATGACCACTATACAACTTTATACTGCAGTTAGTATACAACTTCACTATAGAAGGACATTTATGACGACCTTTTCATAATTTGCAGTGAAGTGCTTCTACACAACACCATGTTCAAAACCTTACCATCTGAAACCGTTGAGTGTGCACTGCTTTTTAATATCATGCTTATGATTTGCTGTTCCATAGCATACATACAACAACACATGGTTTGCTATTATATAGCATAAACACAACAAGACATACATGTTATAAATTAATTCAATATCACTGGGTGCAAGTTGGATGCTATTTCTATACACACAGCAGCCAATTAGCTCTACAATATTAATTGGAGCAGACAGCACATTACCAAAGCAAATTAGCAGTTTTACTTGAATAAAGAAATGATGTCTAATTATATTAATATCATAACGAACCATTATGCTAGTCTCCATTTTTTGCAGACTGAAATTCCAATAAGTGTGAGAATGTGAACATTTTAGTTTCCCCTCTTTATTTACATAATCACCCTCATATGTGACCAGGTCTCCTAATAAGCCAGTGTGTTTGATATGAGGGGAAGACAGAGGAGACTATAGGAGCTTCTGTGCCCTTCATCCCTGCAAGAGCATGTTGGTGTGGGAAGAAGAGGCAGTTGCTGGCTCACACAGGAGGGGAGGAAGGGGGGACTGTAAATGTGTGTGTGTGTGTGTGTGTGTGTGTGTGTGTGTGTGTGTTTGTGTGCCTGTGTGTATGTTTATGTGTGAATGCGTGTGTGTGTATAAACTCAGCACTAATGATTATGAGGTGGGGGGGGGGCTCCCACTGGGTTCCGAGCACCTGACTGCCACTGGGGGAGATGATGTGTGAAACATGCACTGCAGGAGGAGAAGGAGGCCATGGAGAGATGAAGGATTTTAGCTGGGTACGGATCAGGCACAGCACCTTGGCTGTCTAATAGAGTTGACGAATCATGTCGGATATACGTGAGGTTCACTCTTGGGGTTTCAGATTTGAGTCACGTTTGTAGTCAGTGGTCTGTCAGTGAAGGGGCATTAAACTTAGAGCACAGAACATCAATCACGAGATAATTACTGGAAATGAATTGCAAGGTTCTCCTGTAGTTACCCTGATTGAGTGTGGTGGTAACCAAGGTAATAGATTAAACTGCTGAGGACTGCTGTGCATACTGCATAGATGCCGTACATACATAATGTTGAATAGCTTTGGAGGAGCATCTACTAAATGTGTAAATCTGGCATAACATAAAAAATAGAGTAAGGTTCTATACTTATGTAATTTAGTTATATGAGGTCATTATGCATCAGCATTCTTGATATTGTGATTCATAATTTGTCTCTGACATGGGATATAATAGCTACATAAACACACAAGTAATCAAAACCTTAGAGGGTAAAACTGATCTGGCCTTTTTCAGTTTAGTAGCTTCAACCCCATTATCTGTGAGTGCACCATCGTTGGTTTCAGCTACGGCAATAAAGACTCCCAAAACTGCATACATCATTACCTGGCAGCAGGCGAGGGGGCCGAGGGCGTTCCCGTCTGTGACACCACATGCGGGAAAAAACAGGGCCTCTTGCATGTCCGCCTCATTAGTGATGATCAGTACAGTACACACACACACACGCACACGCACGCACACACACACACACTCACACACACACACACACACGCACACACGCGCCGCCCGTGTGCCCTTTCCTCAGTGTGAGTCATCCGCTACCACCCACCACACCTCCACCCCTGCCCCAGCTCCCAGCCCCACCCTCCACCATCACACCACCATCATCCGCACCAGCGTTGAATACAGAACAACGCTCACGTTGTGTGGGGGCAGCCGGGAGGGTCGTCCTCTGAGAATCCCCCCTGAACTAATGGTCTGCGCTTTCGTCACGCCTCACAGAGGAAGACACCCTGATTGCAGTGCACAAGTGGGAAATACGTCTCGATGGAGGACGTCAAAAGAACAGCGAGGGAGTGAGTTAGTGAGAGAGAGTCAAGGTTTCCTTTTCACATGCCGCAGAGAGGCTGCATGACAAAAGAGCATCCGAGTGCCAGTGAAATTAACCTCTGTGGAGTGCGATGCCATCTCTCCTTGTCTGTTTGGGCTTTCAAAGCAGACCAGCAGAAAAGGGGCTCAGCACCAGCGCCTGATGAGGCTGTCTCACTGGATCCTTCAGGGAAAGGTCAGCCACTCGCATCTCCATGTCTTTGATCCAGCCGCTCTATTCCAGTATTAAGTCTGTCACACACACACACACACACACACACACACACACACACACACACAGACAGAGAATTACACAATTATGACCCTGCCTTGGCTTCCTCAATAACCCTTCTTGGGTTATTAACACGTCTCTCTGCCTGCTTCAATTACCGAAAGGTGTCAGCCCTGGTAATTCAGGATCCTTTCGGTAACAATAGAAGGCCTCTTGTCACCAGAGTGATAGCGCCGCCGTTTTTTGCCGTGCTGCTGACCCCCTCGCCTCAAACATCTCATTCGCCGCCCCCCCCACCTCCTTCCCCAAAAACACATTAACACATCTTCCCACCTACGTCAGCCCCATCAAACACTCGCTTCACGCTTAGAGGGAAATTGGAAGTCGGGCGTTTATAGCCGCCATGTGATGGATTAGCGCCTCGGCCAAAGGTGCAGGGCTTAACACAAATCTCGTTTCACTCACCGTGGTTTGGATACAACAGTGATTCCGCGAGAGAGAGAAGAAAAAAAAAACGAACGAGTGGACACAGAGACACCAGCACAGCCACAACAGAGAACAGGATGTGTAAAAAAGTCTTGGTGGAGAAAAAAAATTTAAACAGGCAGCGTGCTCACAGCCCGATCACAGGAACTGGTAGTGTGATGTGTGAGAGCAAGGCAGCCATGCATGGCGAATGCTTAACAGCACAGTGATCCTCGGAGTGACTCAAGCAATATCGTTACAGCACAACACAAGCAGCATGCCTACGATTAATGGCATTACGTCCCGGCTATTCGATTAGCCCTGGCCGGTGAGAAAGCCCTATAGCCGTACGTGACAGCCATGCCTATATCCACCTTGACTCACCTTGGAGCTGTGGTGGCTCTGAGAACAGCACACACACACACACACACACACACACACACACACACACACACACACACTATGTCACAGCCATGTGATGAGTGGCATGATGAGTACAGGGTGTGCAGCTCAGATTGTACCCAACAGCAGCTATGGAGTGACACTTCCTGCTTCACACTCATTACACGACCAACCCACGCCTCTGCAGACATGAACGCTCTCTCTCTCACACACACACACACACACACACACACACACACACACACACACACACACACACACACACACACACACACACACACACACACACACACACACACACACACACACACACACACACACACACACACACACACACACACACACACACACACACACTCTTAGACACAGTCTAGAGAGCAATGGCCTGATTCTTTACTGAAAGAAAAGGAGGGGAAGAAAAGATAAGTAAGAGAAAAGGGGGAAAAGACAGGATGGAAAAGGGAGAATGAAAGAGAAAGAGAGGAAAAAGAATGGGAATATAACTGCTTTCATCAATGGAGTTACTTTCATGACAAGATACTTTTAAATGTATTCTTTTTTCACTTTTTAATATATTCTTTGTGGCCACTCTGGTTCTGCACAGATAAGAGCCATTTTTGATGTGATCTTTTGTACATTCTTAGTTTTCTGACTTCAATATGTATGTGGCTTTTAAATTTTGAAGGGTCCCCTTTGGCCCCAATAAAATTGTAATATCATCATTCCAATGGGGTCAGCGGGGGCCTTTGGAATTGATCCATTCTTTGACCCTGCAGTCAAAGACGAATGAACCAACGAACAGCACAGTATAGATTGGTTAGTAGGACTGGGTCTTACAATCCCTGTAGATCAGCACTTCATTTGATTGGGGTCGTTAGATGTTGGGTGGAAAGTTGTCAATGTTATTTAAGGTTATTTGCTGGGACACATCTTCAGTTGTGTACCTCAGTATCCCTGGGCGTTTTGCCCTGTTACAACATCCCCTCTGCTGTGGCAGGCCCACCGCAGGCTGATCAGACCCGGGTGTGTGCCCTGTTCCTCAGGCTGATCAGACCCCAGGTGTGTGCCCTGTTCCTCAGGCTGATCAGGCCCGGGTGTGTGCCCTGTTCCTCAGGCTGATCAGACCCGGGTGTGCGCCCTGTTCGTCAGGCTGATAGGACCCGGGTGTGCGCCCTGTTACTGGCCTCTCTTGGTGGCCTCTGTGAGTGATTTTACTGTCCTGCTGGCCTGCCCTCTGACTCCTAGTTCCCTCATTGAGGGTTCTCAATGCTCAAAACCTTGACCTCGCAAATTCACAGGTTCAGTCACAGTTGCCCTTTTGAACAGTCAATGGAAGGGATGAAACTGGTGCAACTGATGCACTCTAGATATTTTGTTATTTTCTTTGTCAAGGTTGCATTTAGAAAACCTTTGAACTTTTCATCTGCTCCAGCCTGTTGTGCTGCCAGCACTGGAATGAAATTGAATGAACTGCAGCACTCTAATAAGCAGGAAATACATTTAGAAGAGGTGAGCTCCCTCTCTGTCTCCCACCTCTCACACACACACACACACACACACACACACACACACACACACACACACACACACACACACACACACACACACACACACACACACACACACAGAGAGAGAGGGGGGGGGGAGATGAGAGGAGAAATGAAGAGAATGACAGCAATGACCTTACACAGTGACTCAGCATTGCACCATGCTGCTCCATTTTCTGGACATGTTTGTCCTAGTCTCCGGGTCTGACCTATAAGAATACATATGTAAACATACAAGGTACTGCTTTACATTACTTTGGTATTATTCAACACTAGTTTATGCACAAGAATAAGCCACGCACCTCAGCGACACAAAACCATAAAGATGTTAAATATACTTATACTTAACTATGTCCACTATTGACTTAATCATTCCATCCAGGGTCTATTAATCATCATTATTCATTGCATTAGTTAGCAGGAAAGAAACCTTGGCTTTTTCATAATCAACCTTGGCTATTCCATAATTTAAAAGCTTTTGTAAGTCAAAAGTTAAAGACTCATTCCAGCTGCAACATTGTAAACCTGAGAGAGATCAGTTTAAGTCTGTGGAACGTTATTGTTTTTTCTTTCCACAGAGAGGCTGCATCATGAATATGGAGCCTTCTCCTAATCCACAAAACAAAGGGATCGGTCACATGGCAGAGTGAGATGTTTACAGAGGATGAGGCGTGGCCCATGGGGCTTCACTGAGCCAGCCTGCATATGTTTTATTCCAGAGATTTAACAGAACTGTTGCCCCCTCCCCAGTACACACACAGACACACACACACACAAACACACACACACACACACACACACACACACACACACACACACACACACACACACACACACACACACACACACACACACACACACACACACACACACACACACACACACACACACACACACACACACTCCCTTTTCTTTCTTTAGTGACGACTGTGCTAAAGAATCAGAGAGACTTGGTTGTGGCCAAGGCATGAACGGTGGGGTATGTCTTCAGCTGAAGCACAACCTCTTACCTCGCTATATTTATCAGCGCGAGTTGCTAGGGACAAGCAAGGCAGGTAAGAGAAGGTTAGCGAAGAAAAAGAGAGAAAGAGAGCGAGCGAAAACGAAGAGGGAACGAGCCACTGTAAAAACATGTCAAAGAGTACCAGTGCCTTAAAATGGTCACTGGGTCACACATGCCCTCACACATACACATGGTCTCATGAACACCAACATGTGGGGATCACACATTCACTCACCACTCACACATACACATGGTCTCATGAACACCAACATGTGGGGATCACACATTCACTCACACATACACGTAGCCTCATGAACACCAACATGTGGGGATCACACATTCACTCACATATCCATGTGGTCTCTCTATCCACATGTGTAAATCATGACATAAAACAAATGTTGTTTGCCTTCCATGTAAGGATGGATTTCAAAAGCAGGGCTTTAATGACAGCGGTGTTCCCTGTCACAGAATTGTAAGCTTGAATTATACATGTGTGCAAATAATCGGCTATAGTACCTCTGAGACACACCACTGTACTCTAACAGCGCTGCCATCAACGCCCATTAGTTTCTATGTAGATTTAAAATGCAGAGTATACCCTGTGGGCTTTTAACTCATTAAGGGCTTGCTACGGATAATTCACTGCAACACCTTTGATTGTGTTGGGCTGAACATGAAGAACATTAGAACGTATCTCGACGATCAATTCATTCATTCCTCAATCAGGTTATCCACACTACCTTTATGTTGTCATAGAAACGTGGAAATGATCTAAGCTCTTGATTCAGTATACAAATGCCTACAGATAAATCTCTCTGTATGAGAGAATGGATTAAGAAATAAAGCAAAAACACATACAATGACACCCACTGGAGATAACAGATCAAATCTAGAAAAATGTTTTTTTCTTTTCTTCTTCTTCTGTGCTTTTCAGTTGTAGGAGATAGATGATGATTTTGAATCCCACGTGGGGATGCAGTCTACTGCAGCCTGGAGGCCAGTGGTGTGTACTTCTCCCTTGCTGCCCTCCCAGAGGACTGTGCCGTGTCCGTCCTGTCATATCGCATTTGATCCGATCCGTCACTCCCACCGGCCTCTCTAACTCATGTCCCTCTCTTTCACTCGTCCGTCTCCACTCTGAAAGACGTGTCGTTGCCCTGCCCCATCAGTCCCGCTCTCCGTTCTTCTGCCATCTATCACTTCTGCTCATCTGTCCATCCCTCGCACAACACCTCCTTTCTCTATCACCACCTTCATTCCCCTCTCTCTGTGTACATCTACCCTTCTCGTTTCATCACTTGTTCTTTGATCTCTCTCTTTGCTGTACTATATCTTTTGCCTGTTTTTTTTTTAATCTCTTTATCTACATCAGTCTCATATTCTTTTGTGAATAGGCAGAAGGGTGGGTGAGGAGGAGAAAGCAAACATGTTGCCTGTTGCTTTTATCTATCTCGTCTTCTCTTCTTCTTTTTTTCTCTCTGTTTTCCCCCCCTCTCTTCTCTACCGCTCTGATGATCACTCAGGTCTTTGTACCTTTGTCTTTCTCATTCTTGCTGCCCCTCGTTTATTCTCTGACTTCCTTTTTTAATCTCTGTCTCTCTTTCTGTACACACACGTACATTCTCTCTCCTTCTCTCTTTCGCACTCGCAGACACACACTCACACACACACACACACACACTGTCTGGGCGGGATGGTGTGTGTATTTAAAGAAGCTCTAGTTCTGTCCCACACATCTCCCCAGAGCCTCTGGAAGGTTCTTGGTAAATCACTCCCAGAGGAAGCTACACGCCTGCACCGGTTACCAGAGAGGTGACAATTCATTACAGACTCATTCTCTTTTACTCTCTCCTCTTTCTCCTGTTTCTATGCCCTATCCTTAGCTGAAGGAAGGGAACATTTACATCTATTTCTCTGTATATGTGTCATTTAGAACCTAATCTAATGTGAAGTTAAATATGTAATGTATTGTGTAAAAATGTATTGTGTGCAAGCATCATCACCTGTCATTACTGTTTTAATGTAGCATTAATGTAGTTTTGTCCAACACAGTCTTCATAATACCCAGTCCAATCTGGAGTCATTTACACAGCAGACATTGTGCTAACTATGTTATGTGGGCTTGCACTCTGATGCAAAGAGAAGTAATTCAGTACATTTTAGTGCAGAGCTATTACGACACACACACACACACACACACACACACACACACACACACACACACACACACACACACACACACACACATTCACAAAGGAGGTTTTTCAGGGTAAACAGAGACAAACATACTTCAATAATTCATCTGTCAGCATCTGGGAGTAAGGCCAAACTTTCAATGAGTCTCAGTGGGTTCTCTCTCTCCCTCTCTATCTCTCTGTGAGTGTGTGTGTGTGTGTGTGTGTGTGTGTGTGTGTGTGTATTGTAGTCATGCTGTCTTTATGCTAAGCCTTTGCACCCAAAGTCAAAGCTTGACATAAATACCCTCCTGGAGTCGTACAGAGACAACATAGATTATAGGTTGCCTTTGGCCTCAACAGCATACGTGACTCATGTGTTAAGGAAAAGCCATTGGGCAGATGAAGGAGTTTATACTGAGAAAATGAAAAGTAAAACATGAGGTGAGACAAGGGAGAAAGAGGGAGGGATGGAGAGAGAGAGAAAGAGAGAATAAAAGAGAGGGGTGAAACAGTAGGCAGCTCTGGGTATATTCCTAATGGTCCACTGTAGTTGTGCTGTATAATTAAATGAATGGCGAAAACACTGGCAACAGTGTTATCTGCACTTACTCTCTCAAAAGATCAAGCAAAGCAAAGGCTCTTAAGAAAGTAATAATCTTTTCTTTTGTCCATCATATTCAAACAACAACAACAGGCATGGTTCATGGCCTTGGCCAAATTAAAAACACAACCTATCAGAAAGTTGTGCATCTTACATTAAATAACACTGGACAACTGGATAACGGAATAAAACTGTAACTGCCCTACAATGCCATTTGCCCTCCACAAAACCACCTCCACAGAATGACCTGATCATACGTACTATGCTGCAGGCTCTGACATTTAAGACCAGAGTAATAGTGTGAACAAAAATAACTACACAAAACCTTGGCACAAAAACCGAATGTTATAGACTTCTTCATTAAGACATACTGTTGTGTCAGTCACACAAAGCTGTCTGACATAAGTATCAACGGCTTAATACTGTTTGCTAAGGAAGAGAGAGCTGCCGAGAGCTGTTGGTAGTGTTGACACAAATGAGGGCAAACTGTCATCAACAATTTCCAACAGGCATGAACTCAAACATCAGCAGATTAAGACAATGAACTTTTTAAAACCTTGCTTATCCCTCCATTTGAAAATCTATTTAGGTATGACTAAATATAACCTCAGATATGCTATTGTATTGTATTGTACATTTGACAGTGAGGGGGTTATTTCAAGGAAACATTGAAGGTGACTGCCATTTCTTAGTGAACCCTGTTCATTTTACACACTCCTTGACTTTACATTGACATTGTTATTCAGATGATTCTTTCGTTCTGTTTAAAAATAAATGTATGTTTTTTTTTGTTCCCAATCTGCTCCAAAAAGCCTTTGTTTTCCAGAAATTGGGTCATGCTAAGTTGGATTTCAACTGCTTTCTAATGCTGTTATACATCCATTCTCTCTTGTTCTACACTTTAACCATTTCCCTTATGCCAGGAAGCTGCCGTGTCTGGTGTGGTGGATATCTCTGCTGCCAGTGCTGAAGTCCAGTGAATAGAACCCATGCAGCTGAGGAGCTCAGATAGAACTCACCCAGCCCTTTGGTTCCTTGCAGCAGTGCAGATGGGTAGGATGTGTCCTCACACATCAGGGCCTGATTGACAGCGTTTGACTGTGTGCCACTGTGCTGGGGGCTGAACGAGACGGAGAGCCTGAAGGTTTTATTGAAGCTGATGGAGATTAGACTAGGGATCTGGCCCTCGCCATGCAAGCTGAGCTAAAGAAGAAAAGACAGTGGCAATGCATTGGCAGTGAATCCTTCACCACTTGAGTGATTTCTGAAGCTGACGTATCTCCTGCTAGCTATTCTTTTCAGCTAGTGGAGATAAATCCAGCTATTTTAGTACCCTGGGGTAGCTGCCAGAGTCAGTGTTAACTTGGCATCAAAGCCAATCAAAGTATATTGTAATTGATTGATAGGGGTTTTTGGAAGTCAGATCAAATTCGGTTCTATTTTGATTTAGGTTGATGGCCTCCTACCTCGCATTAAAGGCACACAAAACCTTAATTTAACATCTGTAGTTCCAAAACAGGTAATTTAGTAGACCTCGACTTGATACCTCAACACAAAAAATGGCAAAAATTTGAAGCGGCTATCTGTTATAAAATTACATGTAGAAGGCCTTGTCAGAGAGTATAAAGAGTATCAAGTATCAAGATTTCTCAGGCTTCAACCTGAATATTTTCTGATGCATGACCGTCAAGATGAGCTAATAGCCCTCTGGTGTGATTGGACAACTGCTGTCTGCACTGCTGTCCCAGCACTGGCGCTGTCTGGCAGGACTGTTACCCAGAGGTGATGCTCTCCTCTGCACGGCTGGGCTGGATGCTAATAGGAGGCGTCATGTAGCAGCTGCTGGCTCTGCCCCTAAATACAGCAAGTCCCAATCCTCTGCATTGGCACCAAAGGTCAGCAAGCTGGAGGTGTTGGGACTTTCAAGCCATTTTCCAGACTCCATCTAATGTCCCAGACAGGCAGTAAGGGGGGTCCACTCTGCTGTCTCTGTCACAGACACATCTAATGTCCTCCAGGACAGGTGCAAGGCAACTGAAAGGAAGCCTGTCACCCAGATGACAGGAGGCTCAATGGCAAAAGCAAAAAAAGCCGAGGTACCACTAATCAAAAGTCTTGATTGCAGTGGAAAGAAGGCAAAGACAGACGTCCATCGAGGAAAGAAGTCGGACGATTTTTCCTTTATCTTGATGAGGTGCATTGCACACAATAAATGGAGACCGTCAACACCGTTTGAACATTGACTGATTCATATTTTGATTAAACATTTTAACTAATTTAATTAAATTGTGTGTTGCATCTGCCTATGCGTGCCAGAATATCAGTGGATCAGTAGCTGGGTTTCCATCCAACTCATTCACATATTTTAAGCATTCATGAAAATTCAGCTGAAGAAGATGTGAGTCTGTGCACGTTTCCATCTAATGTGTTATGAAAATTAAAAGTGGACCCTCTTTACATGTACATTTATATTTAGTCATTTAGCAGACGCTTTTGTCCAAAGCGACGTACAAGGGAGAGAACAGTCAAGCTAAGAGCAATAAAAACCTGGTGTAACAATAAATACTACTTTACATAAGAAATAGAAAATCAACATAGAAAGAAACCCTCTCCTCATCAAGGGAGGAGTTGTCAGTTTGTCAGGGGAATCTTAAACCGAAACACCTGATAAAATCACAACAAATGCTATTTAATGTGAATAACTAATTTCCATAAACCTTAGTCACATTATACCCAATGCAAATACATTTGAATTTGAATTAATTTCTTTCAACTTACATTTTATGTGAAGTTCATGAGTTTCCACTCAGGATCTCCTATTCAAATGGTCAAAATTTCAAAAGTTCATTAACCCAGCTATTGGTGCTAGAGAATCGCTGCCTTGTGCCTCATTAGATTATATGTATTGCTCATTGAACAGCTGGTAGGACAGTCAAACCTTTTTTTCATCCGGCGAAGTGTGAGCATCCACGTAATTGTACAGGTTACGGTATGAAGTGTTAGCATCCACGTAATTGTACAGGTTACGGTATGAAGTGTTACCATCCATGTAATTGTATAGGTTACGGTATGCAACGGCTGCAGGCTGCTGTGGCGCAATCACATATTTTTGCTCTCTTACTATGCACCCTTTTGGTTTTGGTGCATTTTATTGTATTTGAATCTGTTTCCTTGTGATTTTATCATCTGTAAAACACTTTGGATGCCATACTGTTTGAAAATTGCTGTTTACATTTTTTTAAATAAAGGCAACCACAGCTGAACTAGACAGATAAAAAAAAAAGCCCAGCTCAGAAAATAACTTGTGACCAGGATTGATTGTCATGCCTACGTTCAACCGTTAATTAGCATACACACCACCAGATATTCATTCTAATGTCTCCATCAGCTGTAATACAAACCTTCCAGCCTCTCTCACACTCTGCCTTTTGCACAATGTGCCTGCTGTGCGGTGGAAGGAGGATGAACCTTCTGCTTGTATGGCGGACTGGAGCCAGCGGGCTGAACTGGTCCTATCAGAACCCCCCAGTGACAGGGTCCATTCAGTGCGTTGGCTGCAGCGCTGGCAAGAGAGATAGCCGCCACCTCCAGACACCGCTTACTGGCACATGGAAAAAGGGAGATGAGGGGAGAGAGAGAGAGAGAGAGAGAGAGAGAGAGAGAATAACACTATTACAGAACATCAAAGTGGGGAGCAAATACAAGGGATGTTACATGGCCTGATTTTTACACAAAAGATTTTCGTCACACTGAAGACAAGGCCTGAAAATCTGTCTTTTCCCCTGTATTTCCTTCTCAAAGGGGGCGAGCAACCTACTTATGACAGCATGAGGCCAAGTGAAAGCTTTGAAAACATTTCCTGGACAGCAAAGTGATCAAGTGAGGATCAAAATGAGACCTTCATTTAAATCTCCTGCAGAAGTACATGTCTTGACCTCCAAGAGTGATCTCGAGAAAGTAATTCACAGTCTATGTCTAGACTATAATTTTATGGCCAGGTGTCTGCTGCTTGACAAGTGTCTTGCGGTCTTTACAGTGATGACAGTCGCCTTGGTACGCTCACATCCACGAGGAGGCTGTATCTCAGACTCCTGGCACTGAGAAGCAGTTTTGCTGTCTAGGCAAGAGGGTCCAGCAGTGAGAGGAGGCGGAAGCCAGCCCTGGCACAGAACGATCCAGACTAGACCGGTTCAGTGATGAGTCAAGCGCTTTCTCATCTTCAGCTTTTCACACCTTCTTACTGGATCAGCTCGAACAGGACAGAAGTGTCTCACTCAAACATATGTTCCGTCTCAAACACAGAAACATTAGACAACCCGTATTCAACCCTGTAGAAAATGTCGTACTTTTTTGATCGCAATCCTCATACACTGTTGACATGGAGTCAGTGTATGTTTGTTCACACAGATGACCAAGTTTAAATTGTATTTGAAGAAATATAGTCACCTCCTCTAACTGTTACAAACTATAATACTATATCTAGTCGTATCCAGACAAACACAAATGGCAATCAAGAGGTGAAATTCAACACATGGAAATGGGAACAACACAAACAAGGTAACAAGTAATAATCACAACAGAACAAAAAACTGGCACAGAATAATTTCAGATTTGTTGTTTTCAGTGTTAAGGTATTGTGATTTGACCCTGAGCTTCTTGTCACTTATACCATCTCGCCATCTTTTACTTCCTGCAATGTTTTCCAAAATGATTCCTGACTATACAAGCAGCAGCACAATAGAAACCTTCCATCATTTTCTGCCGGTCGGCTTCAGTGCCATTACTCTGAGACAGCCTGTAGAGGCTATTCTGTATTCCTTACACACACCCAGGTCCTGTATATGGCCTGTGGGTTTTTATTACATCTAATAAAGGTGGTCAGATGTAGTGAGCTGCTGCAGCAGGGGTGTGTGTGTGTGTATCTGTGTAAGTCTGTGTGCGTGCGTCCGTGCATGTGTGTGGGGGGCAGTAAGTGCGTCAGAGCTGGAGGGAGATCCGACACCAGCAGCGAAGTGACCCACTTACCTGTTTTGTTCCCATTTTAAAATCAAGAGATGAATGCCTGCGAAAGAGGGACATGGAGAGGTAAGGCTGGTGGTGGGGGTTCAGTGCAAGGTATCAGGGGAGGGTGTGTGCACAATAAATAAAAAGAGGTCGACGTCATGGGGAGGATGAGATATGAGCATTAGAGTTTAACAGAAAAGTGTCAGTGGCATCCTGATCCCTTTTCTGTCTTTTCACTAAGGGGATCCTTCCTTCTCTCTCCCCCTCATCTCCACTGGACAAATCCAGTCTTAACCAGATGCACCTCCCTGGGCAGACCTACACGTTTATCCCTACTGTACGTCTCACAGATAAACCCAGCCAACCTATAAATAATCCAGTGTGTCTAACTGCTCTGTTCCCATCCAGATTTGCATCCTCCTTCCCAACATGCACCTCTTCATCACTCAGTCCATTCTTTTGCCCTCTCTCCTCCTCACTCCTTCCCACTTTCTGTTATTCTATCTCTCATCCTGACCCAAATGTTCCTGTTGCTGACATGGGCTAATTAGGGATAGCAGAGCTGGCTCTGTTGTGAGGGAGGCAGTCGAGACAGGGGGTGTCTCTACAGGAGCACCCCATGCAGGGACCAAGCCTCTCAATCACTGACACCAGGGGGACAGACACACAGCATGTCCTTTATGACCATTTGGTTTCCCATTTCTCCCTTCATTCATGAATCTTCTCACTTGTTATCCCTAGCTTGTAGCTACCACTCCTCCCCCCCCCCCCCCCCCCGCCCCCCTTCCTCTTGTGCCCCAGCTCCATATCCTCTGGTCCCCCTAGTGGTGACTGCTGGAACTCATCATAGGTATTCTGCTGCATCATCGTTGCGCTGTCACGTTTGGGCTCATGCTCCGGTAACAAAGCCAAGCCCCCGGCCCCTCAAACTGCTGCTGTGTCTTCCAAGGGGAGGAGAATCACATTCAAAAAATTTGCAAAATGAAATACACAAAGAATCGAGGCACAGAAACAATATATTCAGTTTTCCCATCTTTGGTCAGAAACTGGTCCTTGTTTTTCTCAGTAATGTTTAATGGATGTTATGACTTTAATCAGAGGCAGTCACAACACTTGACTCTAAAGTGGAAGGAGGCTCAAATATCAAGTGCTGGCCATTAAGGTTCGTGAACAGGTCTCTGAAGAGGTCTGACTCTACACCCAACACTCAATTTCAGAAAACCAAACGTGATGTACTCCTTAAACTGAAAGTGGAATTTTGTAGAGCAATCCTTATAAATTGGCATAACCACTCACGTGGACAGACACAGCAAACAAACCGCATTCAATACGCCTGTGTTTGTTTGTCGATGCTTTAAATACCCCTGCTGCTGCTGGAACGCCCCCCCCCCACCCCTCCTCCAGCCCTCCCCAGAGTGGAGGTTGGCTCAGCACACCACAAGCACAGCATCCTCGAGCAAATACCAATAAAGCCGAGGTGCCATCTACAAGCCGGGATTCACAAACACTACTCGTGCCACCTTAGGTTCAAATCCCCCCCCACATCCACCTCAGGGGGTGCCACCTCCTCTGCCCACCTCATGGCTGGTGAGGGAGCAGGCAGAGGGTGGGAGGACAAGGCCTGCCACTTTAACCTGAGTCTGCTGCTAAAACAGGCAGGCAGCGGGTGGAATAATCCCTATATTTTTAGAAAACTCTGGAATAAGTCCTGTCAGGATTCTGAGGACTGAGTGATGAATATTTATGGTCATGATACAATATCTTAACATATGAATCTCAGTGACACGCTGAAATAAGTATGCAAGTATGAAGGTATCTTGAATATATAACAGCATAAAAATGAAATATAAATAGCACGAAACTCCCCTATTGGTAGTGTATAGGAAGCACTATGTCTTGAGTAACATGATTGATAGGTTTGAAAGCGCCATCATCTGGGATCATCAGATATTAAGCACTAAGCAGAAGAGCACTCTAGAGCACTTCAAATAGTCTCTTCCTTATTAAAAATGCAAACGGCTTCTGCCATTTTATTCCAGGTAAGATAAAGAGCCCCAGGGTTAGACAACCGATGAAATTGGTCTTTAATCCGCACTTAACTGTGCTATCATAAGAGCATAAGGCGCAAATATGAAGAAAATGCTGGGGATGGGAAAATGAGTGTTTGGGGTTTTTTTTTGGGGGGGGGGGGGGGGGGGGGATGCACACAGCTTAAAGTAGACCTCTTAACTCTGCCCGGTGGTTTAGGATTTGGCCTAGTTTCTGTTTGAGTATGTGAGCTCTGGCGATGCAAGAGAGTACATTTTGTTTCCACGTTACTGATGTGTCATCTGTAGCCATTTATCATTCAAAGATGAGGATATGAAAGATGAAGAGTCACTACACATATGCCTGGAGAATGATGGATGAGACACAAGTGCTCTTCACTCTGGGTGTGTGTGTGTGTGTGTGTGTGTCACAGAACAATGAGAGAATCTGCAACACGCCACATACTGCTTAAGATATCATCACATGTATGACGCATGGCAGAGCAGGATAGGGCAGGGCTCCTGACTGAAGATGGGGCAAATGCCTTCACTGCCTCCGTTTGCACATATTGGCTACAGTCACAACAGCGTTGACTGGAGAAACAATATCCATGTTATGTAGGGCAAATATGGCAACATACACAGATTGTGTCCCCTTCACACACACTGCATGCGTCCCCGTAAGTGAGGAGGAGGAAGAGCGAGATGGAGACTGGATGGAAGAGATGGACCAGCAAAGCGTTGCTAAATTACAAGCGTGTCCCATCTTAAACACAGCAGACTAATCAGTCTCAAAATCAGGGATCTCTCAGCAGTCTTTATCTACTCAAGTGGATTAAGCCTAGATAAAACCTGCAGCCTGACTATACTTCAGAAGGCACAAGGCAGTCTTGGAGCTCAGACAGGCTGTTGGCTCATGACAGACCCAGTAGGTGCAAGAAGCTGACATTGATTGAGGGCTGTTGCATTAGACTTCATGGTGCTACTCAGTCCCCTTCGCTTTCCATTAATCTTCATAATTAGTCATTAGCTCATATTAGCCCTCAGGTCAGACTGCAGTGGAGTGCTGGAGTGGCTGGCTCTGAGATTCATGCGAGCACAAACCCTAGACCTCATCTGAAAAAAAAAAAAAAAACATCCCTCTGCCTTCCATGACAGTGATAAGGCGTTTGAAAAAGCCAGCATCATGGTGAGGTCATTTATCTTGTCTTGAGAAATGACTTCGGTAGCATTGCTCCAACAAATCAGATCCTGTCAGAGATTGGGCCCTAGTAAAAATGTGGCCACGTGGTTTAAAAAAAAAAATCACACACACATCCAAAACCAAACCTTGTACACGCCAGTGTCCAGTAGCACTCTGGGGTCCAGTAGCTCCATCCCAACAGGATGTGATTGGGTGGCTGCTGTGGTCATTCATGAGGAGCTCCTCCCCTTCTGATGGTGCCTCAGAGAACAGAATGATCGCATGAGCAGAGCTGTCAGAACTTGAAATATCATCACTTCCTGACAAAACTGAGATATGTGACACATTCGTTTTCCAGCTCAACTCAAAGTCCTGCCTGTACAGGTAGGACAAGAAGTATGAAGAAGCAGGTGCATATGTAACATATAGTTTATTAGTAAATAATGTTGTACAGGGGAAAGGTTTTTGCCCTTCAACTGTTAGGTAGTAAACAATAAAAAAACACCACATTATGTCGTATTTTTTACAACTCAATTACCCTTCTCCTTTATACATCAAGTGCTTCCCAAACAAACTTTACATGGCGTTCAGCATTCACGCTACGTTTCTTGAACAATCAATCATGCCTTATTTCCTAACAACGGGAACTGTTAAGATTACAACCCCAATGCACAACATTGTTATTTCAAGCCCTTTCAAAGTGATTGTATCCAGACCACCGATACTTATGGAGTTTTTCTGCAGTCTTTTGAGACCACAGTGCCTAGACCAGACGGGGTCAAGAGTGGAGTGAACAGTGTTTGCTCAGTGTGTAGATCATTTAAGTCCAGAGATGCTCCAGAGTGATGTCACAGTAAAAAATGTCACCACTAAACAGTCAAAACTCCCTGAATGTGCAGGGACAAAGGCATTCGGTCTGAGCTGGATTGGACACAGGCATTGAAGGGCGGACTGAAACAATGTTCTTGGCAACGCCACATGGCAGTTTTCCAAACAGGCTTTCTAAACTCTTTTTGGTTTTGCTAGCCAAAGCTCCGTGACAATTCACCAACATGCCTGACGCGTTATCGTTCACATCAAAAGCCTTCTAGTCTGTCATAATAATCGGACGCTTTCTTATCCTTTCATTGTATGGTGGACATGTGAAACATCTGACGCCTAAAACATCTATGATTCGTCAATGTTAAGAGCAATATCACTTGTTAACACGGTTAGTGGGTAAATGCAAAGGCACTTCTCTGTGCTAGCTAGATTGCATTGTTTCTGAGGCCCGAGGTACACATGGTATCCTTGGTCAAACAATTGTTGCATTGATAGGCTTATAAATGAGAACATTGTGTATGTGTGTGTTAGTGTGTGTGTCTGTGTGTCAGAGATTAGAGGTATGAAATCATTCTTCATTAGTCAGCTCTATGGACCGTTCACTGAAATGTACTGTCCAGCTCCACTGCATGTGTCTTTGCATATATTTGTTGCATACATAAAAAATATTCAAGCCTTTTGTATAAAAAAAATCTGAGAAGGCATCTTCTGGACTATCTAGTTGCATTAGTCAGTGATTTGTTATTTCCCATAATTATTAGGTGATTGGGAAAATCAACACTCTGATTTCTTCAAAAACTGGATCAAAAAATGAACAAACAAATAAACAAACCAGTAAACAAATACAAACTCCATCTATACCTAACCCTATCATACAGAACGGTATGGAAAGCATCACGTCCTAACTAACTCTGAACGGAGTAAAAGTGTGGCTTAAACCATCCTCCACTGGCACTGGCCACTGGCACACGCCACATCCACACGCCACTAGCCCCTGCTGAGCCCCACATGACTGGACTGGACTGGCCTATGAAGCGAGGTTAGGGGGTTCGCATAGGCAATGAGGCTTCCCTTCTCATTTGGACTGAGGAAGCTGCACAGGAATGTGGATCCAGTTTGTGTTGTATGCCCTTGATTGTGCCATAATAGGTGTAAGTCTTCTCAGGTACATCTGGTATATAGAGGCACACAGTAACAAATAAGTAAGACTCACTGTGTGTGTGTCTAAGGCTCAGGGTGAAAGTATTCCTGACAACATACATACAAGTATGTTTTCTTATTTGAGTATGCGCAAGTTTTCTGTTGTGTGTGTGTGTGTGTGTGTGTGTGTGTGTGTGTGTGTGTGTGTGTGTGTGAGAGAGAGAGAGAGAGACAGTGTATAGTCAGGGACTAGCTGGTGTGGACCCGTGGCCCTTCCTGGCCCGGAGGCTGGGGGAGATGTTGGCGCCGGGGCCGAGGAGGGCCGAGGAGGGCCCCACGTCCTCCACAGGGGACGCAGACTGGTGCTGGCGGAGTGGCTCCAACTCTTCATCCTGAGGAAGAGGATAGATGCAGGTGGGCTGTTAAGGGCCATCGAGCCCAGACCAGTGTCACAGAGACACATGTCAGATGGCGCAACCTCAATGCAATGCTGCTGGCTTCAGATTCAATCCTGCCCACACTAGGGAGCGCAAGGCCCTAAAAACAGCTTGCCCACTAACACCACACACAAGTAACGAGGAGGGTTTGGATATATCTGAATAATGCCACCATGTAGTTATGCCTTTAAAACATGTGCATGTGTGTGTGTGTACCAAAACAGTATTACTAATCATGCTACTGTTAGCCTTAACTTATCTTTTTCCAGCACTGACTAAGCAAAATATATAAATCTGGCATGTAATCAATTCAACGCCCCCTTCCTGCCTAAACTACTAATTGGCCCCAGCTGGAATTCAATTTGGTTGAGCTCTTCATAGGTCAAGTGAGAAGGTAGAGATAAAACACACCTGCCCCAGGCTAATTACTTTACATGTGCCGCGTACCCAGAACAGACCAAATACAGCTAATGGCAGACAGAGGGAAATCTACTGGGTACATCGAAATGCTACTTCACTGTAAAAGGGGTAAAAACTACCAGTTATTGAGGCCATGGCGTGGAAATGGCTGCCTTACTGTGTCTGCAAGTTCCTCTTCTGTGTGGTCGCCGTAGCGGCCAGTGAGCTCCAGGTCTGAGAGAGCGCTCTCCACTATCTCCTCCTCATAGTCAGTGTGGTAGTCGGATTCCTCTGGGGGGAGAGAGAGAGAGATAGAGAGGTGGAAAGAGAAAGAGAGAGGGGGAAAGAGAGAGAAAGAAAGAAAGAAAGAAAGAGAGGGAGATAAAGAGAGAGAGAGAGAAGGAAAGCACACATGAATGACAACACAGTGATTAGGGCACCGTGAAAGCGAAGGAAGGATCTATTGTTTGCCTCTTACCGTCCACCAGAGTTGATTTGACAGGCTCGATGCGCGAGACAATCTCCGCCAGGTCAGTGAAGGAGGCATTAGGACAGGTGACCACCTGTGCAGACGCCAGACAAAAACAAGCAGCTTCAGACAGGCAGGTCATCCAAACACTTTCTATTCTTTTCACTCTCACTCTGTTTTTCATCCCAGTGGAGTGGGCATGTTGTGTGTGTTTAGTGGGCATGTGTGTGTGTGGAGTGGGCATGTTGTGTGTGTTTAGTGGGCATGTGTGTGTGTGGAGTGGGCATGTTGTGTGTGTGGAGTGGGCATGTTGTGTGTGTGTGTGTGGAGTAGGAATGTTGTGTGTGAGTAGAGTGGGTGTGTGTGTGAGTGAAGTGGGCATGTGTGTGTGTGAGTGAAGTGGGCATGTTGTGTGTGTGTGTGTGTGTGTGTGTGTGGAGTGGGCATGTTGTGTGTGTGTGTGGAGTGGGCATGTGTGTGTGTGAGTGAAGTGGGCATGTTGTGTGTGTGTGTGGAGTGGGCATGTTGTGTGTGTGTGTGTGTGTGTGTGTGTGTGTGTGTGTGTGTGTGTGTGTGTGTGTGTGTGTGGAGTGGGCATGTTGTGTGTGTGGAGTGGGCATGTTGTGTGTGTGTGTGTGTGTGTGTGTGTGTGTGTGGAGTGGGCATGTTGTGTGTGTGTGTGTGTGTGTGTGGGTGTGTGTGTGTGTGTGTGTGTGTGTCTCACGCTGTTGCTCTTAGTATTGTGGAACTCCTCCTGGTGCCGGTCCTTCATCATGTTCTCCACCACCCCACTGCGGGACCACACGTCAAACACCGTCTTCCCATGCTGGTAGCCCACCTCCTGAGAACACACACACACGCACACACACACACGCACGCACACGCACACACACACACGCACACGCACACACGCACGCACGCACGCACGCACGCACACACACACACGCACGCGCACACACAGAATGTTTCATGTGAGTGGGGTCCATAATGCATTCATTCTCATGGCTTCTGATCCATTTAGCTGGAGATTTCCATTCACTTAAGCTCTGTAATCAACAGACACAAGGCGGAACATGGAGCACTGTTTCAGCGCGACGGGTTCATCATGAGGACAGTGACTAGGACACACGGAGGACAAGGACAGACTCACAGCAATCTCGTCGAATTTCCCAAACTCCAGCGTGCGGTAGCGGTCGATGGGGGGACGGATGTACTCGCAGTAGTCGCTGTTCTTCACCGACTCCAGCTGCCGCACACAGCACACGTACGCCAGCCGAGACTGGATCTCCCCCATGTTCAGCACCTGCACAGCAAACACGCAGGAAGCTCAAGGACACAACATGCACTTTCAGATGACGTGCACTGAACACACTCTCACGTATATAACCATATGCATGAAATGCACTGAACACTCTTGCACATATATAACCATATGCATGAAATGCACTGAACACTCTTGCACATATATAACCATATGTATGAAATGCACTGAACACTCTTGCACATATATAACCGCATGCATGGAATGCACTGAACACTCTTGCACATATATAACCATATGCATGAAGATCAATACATGGGTTTGCTTTATAAATTAAAGTCTTATTATGTCAAATCAGAATAGGTTTCACTATATTTGCAAGAAGGTCTAGTTGGTTGTATTTGAGTGTTTTGCTGACACTGCCTAATGACAATGCCCTGGAACATGAACAGCTTTGGTATCCAGCAGTCTTCAGCATAATAACCGTTACAGTGTATAGAAAACTGCATATGCATTAGACAGCCTGTGTAGTATATGCCAGTTCTCTCTAAGAAATGCACACCAGATGTACAGTGAGTTCTTTTTTCCTGGTGTACAACCATCTTTAATTAAGTCAACTCAGTGCGTAACAGTGCGTGACAGCACACGCGCGCGCGCGCACACACACACACACAAACACACACACACACACACACACACACACACACACACACACACACACACACACACACACACACACACACACACACGTGCACACACACACAGGCCCCTTCTACACAACATGTCCATTACCTTGACTTTCTCTGCAAGGGGATTGAGGCGTTTCCATAGCAGCCACCACCCTGAGAGTGCATCCCCGTAGTTGGTGAGGTTGGTCTCATCCGTGCTGCCCACGTCTATGGCAATCACTACCTTAGCCCCCATTGAGCGTGCCACGTCAGCTGTCAGAGGGGGAGAGAGAGGATCCATTGAAACAAAGACCAAGATAACAAATGCAAGGTTTATGGAAAAATGACAATGGTGACAATGGTGACAATGGTCATTTTTGGTTAAAAAATGTAAAAATATCTCTGAAATGGCTGAAACATGATTTTTAAATCAGAAGAAGCCTAATTTGCACTAAGTATTTTGTAATGCATCATATGGCTACATTATAGCAATGTACAGCTGTAACGCAAAACTAGCTGGAAAGACCATTCAGTTTTCCTACTGTTAGAGGGCCAAATTCAGATGTGCAGCCCGTGAACAATGGCCACATATAATGGAAGATAATCAGCCATCAGACCAGAATAAATAAATACGGAGCGCCACACGTTCATGAAACCCATTTATTTTTCATTTATTTAGCCCTCACTGAACATCACTTTACGATACTGCATTTCCAAATCCCAAACTGCTTTATCTGTATAATGCAGGTGTCAGAATGTGTATATGTGCGTGTTTTATTAATATTATTAACACATCGATGCGCTGCTGTTGTATTATGGCTGAAGCAATAACCGGTGTGATGCTAGGCGCGGCGCGGCGGTATTGGGGGTTATTGGCTGTATAAGGCACCTGGCAGGTTGTTGATGTAGCCGCCATCCATCAGCAAGTGACCGTCTTTGGGGTCACACAGCGGGGGCAGATAGCCAGACAGAGACATGCTGGCGCGCACGTACCTCCACAGAGAGCCTGAGAGAAAGAGAGAGTTAAATAGACAGACAGAGAAAATAAGAAAGAAAAGAAAAAGAAAACCTAGACAAGAGGGAAAGGAGTAGAGAGGAAAAGGTGGGCCTTAAATGTCAAGCCTGATAGACAGGCATATTATCAGTGTGAAGCTCACCGTCCGTGTGCACTCTCATGGTTGAGTTGGTGATGTCTGTGGTGATGTTGAAGTAGGGGATCCACAGATCCTGTGGAACAACCAAAGACACATTAACCACCTCGTGCCACTGTTAACAACCCCTCCATCCACAACACTCAGGCCTCTGAAGCCTTGGAGGAGACGGAGCGAAGCTCTATCCCCCTCTCTTTACCACTCTGCTTAGTGAGACTGGGGGAACAAGGGGGAGAGAGAGAGAGAGGGAGAGAGAGAGAGAATGTAGGAGAGAGGGGAGGGGGGGCTGACCTCGATCTGCTTGCCTTTGAAGACGTTGCTGATGCTGGAGTTGAAGGCGGCTCCGGAGAACATGGAGGTGGTGGGGTAGGTCAGGTCCAGCACTTTCTTGAACACGGAAGTCATTTCCTGGACAGAGACAGGGGTCATGCACAAGGGTCAGCGGCGGCCTTGAGGCTGATGAGCCGGCGGGGAGGCAATTTCATAAATGACCTCCAAATGCGTTAAAGACTGTGGGGTTCACAAGGAAAGCTGCTGGGTGATTCATTATGAAAGACAATGAAATCACTGGTGTCCTGTCAGAAGAGCGAGTCCTTGTCTGGGCATTCTCATTTTAGAAAGCAGACGCATGAGCATGGCATCTCTTTTGGTTGAAATTATATATATGTGTGGGTTTAGATATTTAACATTTATTTTTTTGTTTTGTGATATATGTGTGGGTGGATGTTTATGGATTTCCACTGTGACTGTGACTGTGTGTGTGTGTGTCAGGCGTCTTACCATGGCCCACTCTCGTGCCCGTATGCGCATACGGCTGTGGCTGCGGTCCTCAGCGTACAGCGCCCCCAATATTGAGCCGATGGACGTGCCGCCCACCAGGTCCACTGGGATGCCCGCCTCACTCAGGGCACGGAGGATACCCACCTGAGAGCATCCCCTGAGAGGGGCAGATGGGGAAAAGAGGAACATACATGGGTGGTCACTCACACTCACACAGTCTGAAGCCTGGCAGGCCCTTTTGAGGAGGTTTGTCATGTGTAGAACCCAATAATGGAAATTATTACATTATCAGCTTTTAATATATTTCTGATGATGTTATCGGTACCAACAATGTTATAAATTAGTAAACTATTGGAAAGTATTTAATTATCAGGAAATTATAACATTATTGGGTTCTACAACATTCCTTAGAGGTCTAACACTTCTCTCCACAGTCTACTCACTCACACATGAGGAACTGGAACCAGAGTAAGACACTTCCTAAGCTGAGCCACACATCAAGGCAAGAAAAAGGGAGACAAAGATAGCGAAAGAGAAGAGAGACAGATAGATGGGAGGGGAAAAACAAAAATGAAGAGAAAAAAATATATAAGGGGTGAGAGTGGAGTGGAAGGAAAGAAAGGAACACCATGGGTCAACGGCACAGAGAAGGGGAGGAACATCTGAAACCAACCTTTCAGCACCTCCTGAACCTGACAGAGGTGTGATAGACAGACAGACAGAATGCTGTCAGGAAGACAAGTGCGGTAGGAACGAGGGATGATGAGGACTGAGAGAGAGAGAGAAAGAGAGAGAGAGGGGTGAAAAGAGGAGGCAGAGAAGATGACTGAAGAGAGAAGGCAGAGAAGATGACTGAAGAGAAGGTGAGAAGAAGCCATGACAGTCTGTGTGGGAGGGGGCCTGAAGCAGAACATGAGTAATGGCTCAGAAATAACATTTACCATCTCAACAACATATTGCCTTATATTACCTCAATTGTATTTTTACACCAAGCTCGTGGTATTATTGGTGAGTCAGTCAGTGTGTAATTAGGGGTGTGTGAGGGTGTGCATATGGCAAAATATAAGTGTGTTCTAAAGTGTAGGTGGTCATATCAGAGTGAGTATGATTGAATACTGGTTGAAGAAATCTGTATGATTGCATACGTTTATATGTGTTTATATGTGTGTGTGTGTGTGTGTGTGTGTGTATGTGTGTGTGTGTGTGTGTGTGTGTGTGTGTGTGTGTGTGTGTGCGCGTGTGCGTGTACCTGGCCCCACCTCCCCCCAGCACCAGTGCAATGGCGTTGCCTGTGAGCACACGAGCCAGCCGTGAGAAATCGGAGTGGCGGTCTGCCGGCTTCTGGAACACACGCTCGTACATCTCTCTCTGGTGAGTGAGTATTGCACACACACACAAACAGGGATAGACAGAGACAGACACACAGACACACACACACACAAGCACGACCAATGAATCTAGTGAAAATCAGCAATTGCATCTAATTCAGCATCAGTCCAATAAAGGAGTTTATTTGGGCAGTGAAGTGGTCCAGTAAGACCTAGAAGTACTTAGGCTACTGCACTAAATCTTAGGCTACTGCACTAAATCTTAGGCTACCGCACTAAATCATTCTTTTAAATTCTTGCCTGCTGAGCTGTGGGCAGAGGTGGACAGAGAACATGTTAATCAGGTTCGCAAATCATTTAATACAGACAGAAAGGAAAGTCTGTCAGCTGGCTAAACAGGCTATTTATAGTTGTGGTGGGTAGTAATTAGCTGTGGGTTTGTGGGTTAAAGTTGGAGGCCTGACAAGATAGCAGCGAGGTGTCCGTGTGACGCATGAGGTGTGTGTTATTAGCAGTGTCGTTAAAAGGCTAATTAGACTATAGACTACGAGTTTGAGCTCATACAACTGGGCGCTGGATTTGTGTGAGTGTAGAGTATCTATGTGTGAGTGTAGAGTATCTATGTGTGAGTGTAGAGTATCTATGTGTGAGTGTAGAGTATCTATGTGTTAGTGTAGAGTATCTATGTGTGAGTGTAGAGTATCTATGTGTGAGTGTAGAGTATCTATGTGTGAGTGTAGAGTATCTATGTGTGAGTGTAGAGCATGCCGTTGATCAGTTTTGGTCATTATAGGTGGGAAAAACAGCTGTATCCCAGATGTCTTCTTTGACAATAATGATTCATTTTAGAAGACAAAAAAAACCCAGACAAAACAACAAAAACAGACTAAATCACATTGTTGGCAGCATTTAATTTCCCTGCAGTGATGCAGAATCTTTCGCGTCAGCATCAAGACGCATCGATCGTTTTCCCCAGCCCTACTCAGAACTGACCAAAGCTGTGCAAACCAGACCGTAAGTCTCTCACACAGTTAGATTCTTCCTACATAAAAGTAGAATACATGGTTGGAATCCATGCAAGAGGAGGCCACCCCTGGAGCCAAAGCACACAAACAGCTATATAGACTTTGCCAAGGCCCATAGTAACAGAGGGGAAGATTTGGGGGAATGAGAGGAGTAGTAGTAGAGACCAAAGTCACTCTTTTTGGATATGACAACATCCAAAACTTGACCATCCAAAGAACACAGTCCCAACAGTGGTGGAAACATCCTTATATGATCTAATTATAAGGAACCCATAAATATAATATACATCAGAATAATGATTCTGATTCACAACTCATTCAGGGTATAAAAGTGTTAAGATGTGGCATAAGACTGTACTTGGGATCATGAACCCAGATGTACTGCAACATGTTGGAAAAGAAGATGGTACTCTCGCCCTCACCCTTGGTCACCGTGCACTTTTCCCAACCAGACAACATTCTCCTGAGGCCATGACTGCATTCTTCAGGAAGAGCAAGGTGAAACTACTGCAGTGGCCAAGTATGTCACCGGACTTCAAAATCCCCCACAGGTGATGAAAAGGGTTAAACAGACAAGTGGAGCATCACTCTGTGGTCATCATCAAACATCAAAGGCCTGAAGAAGGTCATCCTCCATGAGAGGAACAGGATAGACATGACATGTCATAAACTTCTACACTTGATGCCAAGAAGGGCTAAGGGCAGTACTTACAGAAGAAATACCAAGTGATGCTATGTATTTGGAGGTTTTAGTTAAGGCTGTACTTGTTTTTGCAACCCTCGATCTAAGCAAAGTTGCTGAACTTATTTATTTCACGGTAATTGATCATATATCTTTCTATGGTGGTCTTAAGAATACACTCACCTGAGCACTTTATTAGAAACACCTGCATGCCTACTTATTCATGAAATTATCTAATCAGCCAAACATGCAATGCAATCATGCAGATACGGGTCAAGAGCTTCTGTTAATATTCACAGTGATTTTCAATGAATCGTGATATGATTGTTAGGGCCAGACAGGCTTGTTTGAGTATTTCTGTAGCAGTATTTCAGTCGACGGATTATGGCCAGACTGGTTGGAGCTGACAGAAAGGATAACCACTCTGTTCAATTGTGGTGAGCAGAAAAGCAACCTGCTGAACCTTGAGGCGGAGAGGCTACAACAGCAGAAGACCACGTAGAGCTCCACTTCTGTCATCCAAGAACAGAGCTGAGGCTGCAGTGGGCACAGGCTCACCAAAAGTGGACACTTGAAAACTGGAAAAACGTACCTCTCGATTTCTGCTGAGGCGCACTGATTGTAGGGTCAGAGTTTGGTGCCAACAGCATAAATCCATGCCAACAGTCCAGGCTTGTGGCAGTGGTCCGTTAAGACCAATCAATCATCGTTTGAATGCCAGTATTTGGGTATTGGTGCTGATCATTTACATGGCTTCATGGCCACCATTTACCCCTCCTCTCATGGCTACTTCCAGCATGATAATGCAGCATGTCTCAAAGCAAAAGTTGCCTCAAACACGTTCCCAGTCACCGGACCTGAATCCCAGAGCACTTTTGGGATGTGGTAGAACGGGAGACTTGCAGCATGAATGTGCAGATGACAAATCTCCAGAAATTGCGTGATGCCATCACCTCAACATGGACCTGGACCAGAATGTTTCCAACATCCTGTGGAATCTATGACATGACGAATTCAGGCTGTTTCGAGAGCAAAGAGAGGCCCTACCCAGTATTACTATAGTGTTCCTAATAAAGTGCTCATGTTTAACAAACTTCACGTTTGTCAGCTTTCAGTGGGAAAGAAGATCATTTGGAAATAGTGGTATATCTTCATGTTCAAAAGGGGTGAACTCATTAACGCTGTATACTGTATTTACGCTTGTAACCAACCACACATAAATTATCTCTACTTGTTTTGCATTCATGCACATCTGTGTACAATCTTATTCATTCAGCAATTTTTTGTACGATGTGCACATTATTCACACTGCACTTGCTGCCCTATGCACCCATATGATGCATAACCTGACTTATGTTTCTGGGCCAGAAATGGGGCACAAAAACTTTAGTACATTTAGGTGTATGTGTGTGGGTGTGTGTGTGTGTGTGTGTGTTTTTATGTTTGTCTGTGCCCATACCAGCTTAGGCAGGCTTCTCTTGGTGAAGACACGGCGCGGGCAGGAGATGTGCAGGTGTCTGGAGATCCAGCTCCTCATGTTGAGCCACTCCACGGTGCCCTTGGGTGGAGGCCCGTCCTCCCGGTGCAGCAGCACCAGCTGCTTCTGGGCCCGCACGGCACTGCCCTCCAGCATCCGCTCCAGCTGAAGACCAGACAGAGAGAGAGAGGGATGGATGGGGCAGGAGAGGGATGAGAGAAAGAGGAATGAGAGAGGGAGAGGGATGAGAGAAAGAGGAAGCAAAACAGAGAAGGACAAGAGTGAGCAAAAGACAGAGATGGACAAACAGAGACAGAGGGAGAACCAAAAGCAGAAGCGACAGAGAGAGGGGAACGGTCAGAAACAGAGGGACAGAGAGAGGGGAACGGTCAGAAACAGAGGGACAGAGAGAGGGGAACGGTCAGAAACAGAGGGACAGAGAGAGGGGAACGGTCAGAAACAGAGACAGAGAGAGGGGAACGGTCAGAAACAGATCGACAGAGAGAGAGAGGGGACGGTCAGAAATAGAGACAGACAGACAGAAGGAACCAAAGGGGAGAGGTGAAGATGGGCAGTATGGTACGCAGACAGGGAGCCAGAGAGACAAGTCAATTTGTTTCTGCTGACTGCACAGATGGCAAGGGCAGACAAGACAAGTGACGAGCAGCCAAAGTGCTAAATTAAAATACTTCATTCAAACCGACCTCCCTTTGGCACATTTAACTGTTGGTACAGGAGACACTGTCCTTCAGGAAAAGCTAAATCCAACAGACATGCATCTGTTCAGGTAGAGCAGCCATTCTGAAGGTCATACCTAGCTAATCATTACCTGTGCCTGTATCCCACACATACAGCATCTAATCACATTTCACCCTGAAGGCATACATGTCATGTTGACTATATGGACGCCAAAGAAGTTTCAGCTATAACAGACAGCAGCCCTCAGCTGAGCTCAGCATCATAGACAATGCTTACACTCACTACAAAATGTGTGTATGAATGTGATGTAGGGGGAAGAGAAGATCCACTACAAGCTCATTTGGGGATTGGAACACGTATCGATTTGGCCTCTGGTTGTATCACACACACACACACACACACACACACACACACACACACACACACACACACACACACACACACACACACTTTGGTTCTCAATCCTTCCCCCCCGTGCCTGGCTGATTCATGGCTTCTGCTGTAAGGCTCAGCAGTAAGAGCTCTGGGCACTAGACCCCCTCTAGCCCAGTGCAAACACAAGGAGGACTCGGACAAATGATCCCCTCCCCATCCTGCATCCTAATCCTCCCACAAACACACTGGGTTGTCCCCCAGGGGGCTCCCCACATGTGTGCTGCTGTCTTGGCCGAGCCTACAGAGAAGCCCTGTGCGCTCCTGTGCCCAGATCCCATTCAGAGTAATGAGACGCTCTCCCAGCGATGCTGGAGCTTTGTCCTGTGGGAAGGGATGGGAATACTTCCAGGGAACCAAGGATTGGCCACACATATAGGCAGGGTGAAAGGCAGTTTATTCAACTGATAAAAATGTGATGCAACTATGCCGACATCACTGTCCAACTTGCCACGGAGGAGAAAATGTCAAATGTAATTCTTCTTCAGAACATTCAGGCTACACAAAGGGGTAGTAGACTATACATGTGAAAAGCTGAAAATGCAACAGAATGGCAAAAAAATACCAGAAATGCCAGAAAACCAATCAAACGGGTGGCCCCTCACCACAAAGTCAACAAACTGAGGTGGGGCAGTGACCTCCGACCTACCTCTCCCACGGTGGGCTCCTGCTCCCCCAGGCCCACGATGATGATGCAGTCGGCCTGGCGGATGCAGCGCTGGGTCCAGGGCGTGAGGGTGGAGTCCGCCTGGTAGAGCACGATGCGGTGGATGTCCTCCTGCTGGCCCAGCCAGCTGGACAGGCGGTACTCATGGACGCTGGGGACAGACACAGGGAAGAGGGGTCAAAGGACGAACGGTCATAATGAACTAGGCCCTTGATGATGGTGATAGAGGTGATAATGATGATGATGATGATGATGATGATGATTAGACAGCATGGTTTCCATCTAAGGGAGGCACGCAGCAGAGACTGGAGCAGTATAGGCAACTTCCAGCACAGCCTTTCTTAATCCCCTTCAAATTCCTGTTCTGACAGGGCATTATAATGAAAGCTTAACAAAAATGAAAGACTAAATTCTAAAACGAAGACACTTTTGGTACTTTCATCCACTAATTACCCAAGCAAAACAAGACAATGTGGACAAACGGAAGCATCAGACTGAGGCCCAGTGCCAATTGAGGGGAACCACGTTCACCTTTTAGCATATATGTATGTATGTATTTGTAACGGTGACTTCTAGTTCAATACTGTACTATAATTTTGGTTCTCCATCAGTCGTGGATCATGACAAGACCGTCGGAGAGCACCAATGCTGTGCTGCATGTGGAAGGACACACCAGCTGAGCTCGCTTGATGTTCTTGATTAATTCCACTGCCCAGCTTTGTTGGAACCAATTAATGTTTAAAAGATGATTATGGTTTTTTCCCCGCATGACAGTGAACCACAGAGGGTCACCTTCAGTAAAGAGAGGCGATGTAGTTGTTTCATTATCAGTTACGGGTTTCATTCTGACACACCACATTTCGGCTGAATAATCGCCGTAAAGAGACAGGCTGTGCTTGGAGGTTTGGGGAGGGGAGAGATGACTGAGCGCATCATGAAGGGGCTCTTGATGGAGTGTGTGTGTGTGTGTGTGTGTGTGCGTGTGTTTGCGTGTGTTTGCGTGTGTGTGCGTGTGTGTGCGTGTGTTTGCGTGTGTTTGCGTGCGTGTGTGTGCGTGTAGTTAATGGTGTTGTTCATTTCCCACATCACTCAGAAAATCAGCTTTCATCTCCCTGCTTGAAACGGACACTTGAATGTGTGTGTGTGTGTGTGCGCGCATGTGTGTGCAAGTGTGTGTGTGGTGGTCTCACTCAGAGTAGTTGTTGTTGTTGTTGTTGTTCATTATTGGATACTGCAGTATTTACATTTACATACCTAAACGGAACATTTGCATGTTGCACAGCTAGTTGGTAAACACACACACAGATACACAAGCAAAAGAATCCTTTGAAAGTACACACCTGTCCAGGGCTGCGGACCCAAGGCGCTGTTTGATGATGTCACTGGTCAACAGGAGTGTGGGTCCTGTAAACAAACACCATCACATACACACATCACACAACTTTACTACTGGTGTGTATGTGTGTGATGGGGACTTCTCTCACAAACACCCACATTCAAAGCTCTTCTTTCAAGGCTAAAAATAATCTCGGCTTGTTTGATTTAGTCTAATTACCATGCATCAATTATGCAATTCCCATAATGACGAGGAGGACTTGAGTGTACACAGACTAATTTGAGCACATCAGTATGAGATGATGAGATGATGATGATGATGATGATGATGATGATCTCTCATACTGCAGCCAAACTAAAGAGGCTAAATACAGTAGAGGTTAGCTCACGCCTACACGGAACATTGGGTGGAGTTGTGGGCATGGCTCATTATTAATTATTTAAGTATTGTTCAAATATCGACTGGATTTGAAAAACATTTGAATAGGAAAAAAATTAAGTGTTAGTTTCCCAGGTATGACTGCAAACGCTACTAGTGCGTCCAGTCTAGATGACAGACTGAGTACGGGAAGTACTGAATAGATGACCCAGTCCAGATGACAGACTGAGTACTGGAAGTACTGAATAGATGACCCAGTCCAGATGACTGACTGAGTACTGGAAGTACTGAATAGATAACCCAGGCCTGTGTATGGTTCCCAGAGATGTGTAGGCCTCACAAAAGATGATTCAAATTGACTGACGTGTACCCATGCCCTAACTTGTTTTTCTTTTATCCTGCCAGTTCCCTCAATCTCAGCCTGCGCAGACGTGAGGGGGTTAGCAATGTGGCACTGAACAGAAGGCCTGCCTGACATCAGGATACCTGGCTCTATGCTTCTGGAGATAGACACGCAAATTACCACGAGGACCTGATTGCATACAGACTGACGAAGAAACTGCATTGCACATATCAGATTAGCGTTACACATATAATGTGTATCAGACCAGATCTTCCCTCATCTTTCTAATGCTGTAAACGGGAAACCACTTTTGCTATTCCAGGTGCTGAGCAGAAAAGCAATTTGTTGGCTGGTGAGAAATAGGGTCATCATATCAGTCGTCTTCAAACACTGAGAGCGGAACAAATGGTAGCAAGTGTAAACAGCAAACTCACAGATCATTAGAACTCGTGGAAAGATTTTGTATTATTTATGAGTTTTCAAGAGCAGCTAGAGCACCCTCTTGTGCCTTTCACTGATACTTCTACCTGCCTCTAGGTCAAATAACTGAGAGTTAAGAGCTTTTATATATATGCACGTTGTAAGTAATATGAAACTGTATAACACAATTAGAAAATTACGTAACTGTACAGAGTGTGTCAAATACATACCACTGCTACCAGCAGTACTGGCACAGTGCAATGCACCCCTATCACTTTATTTTTATCACCGAAATTTCAATATATCTGTTGTCTCAAGTGCTCTACTGCTTATCGAACAGGGTTGCTTGTCAGTAGTTCATATGATTTTCATCTGGAAAGAAGCTAACCCAAACTTTCCATCGCTAGTTTCACTGACATTTCATTAGGGGCCTAGAGTCTAGAGTTTTCATTAGGGGTCTAGAGTCTGGAGTTTATGAAACATCTATGTTAAACACAAGCAGCTATAGCAAGGATGTGGATATACAGGATATAGTTAAGCTGGACATGTGGATAAGACCATGCAAAAGCAGTGAGTCATGGGACTTGTCACTGTATAACGCATGTATCCCATTGGGGAGTACCAATAAAGCGTGATACAAGCACATTGTTGTGTTTGAGTGTCAGTCTGCAGGTGGCCTCATCTGTACCCACCAATGGAGATGAGGGCATGCTGCAGCTCCAGAGTGAAGGCAGTGAGTGGCACCTCCTCAGACACCGGCAGCACCGTCACCGTGGACAGGTTGGAGGCCGGGTTCCCAGCGTCCCACTTGCTCCCCGGCGTGTGCAGAGCCAGGCTGCGAGCTGGAAGGAGAGCAGAGGACATTTCAAGACGGAGACTAGTCCTGGTATTCCTAGTTTTCTAGTCACCATAAACTCACACAGGTAACATGGGGAATTATTTCCCTATAAAAAAGGATGTCTATTTAAGTGAGGTCATGCAAATGGCCAGGTATGACATTACTATGGCAATTCAATCACAGTGCACTAAGCCAGACACATAAACTGCAAAGCTGTAGACAGCAGCTCAAGAATATACTTCTATGAATGAGGACACACACACACAAACACACACACGTACATGATAAGGGCCCATTCACTTGCTGAAGGATCTTCTGCCCTAATAGATGGATGAGGCGAGTAACTACCTGAAACACAGATGGGTCAAAACAGTGTCACCCAATATGTTCACTTACAAAAGCCAACCAATTATTACCATAGCTACTTGAAGAGTTCATTTGCAAAAACAAAAACATCTCCATTTTTATGAATATTCATGAATCTTGTTTTTATTGTGCATACCAGGTAATATCAAACTGGAGAGGGGTTGTTTTGATTAAAGGTGCATTGTGTAGGATTTAGCAGCATCTAGTAGTGAGGTTGCCCTCAGTCACCCGTGTAGGATAACCTACAGTGGCCGTCAGTTGCCATAAAAATGCGAAAGGCCCTCTCTAAAGTCAGTGTTAGGGTTTGTCTGTTCCAAGCTACTGTAGAAACATGGCGGTGCAACATAGTGGACTCCTTGGAGGAGGACCTGCTCCATATGTAGATATGAAGGGCTCATTCTAAGCTAATTCAAACACGAAAAAACTATTCGTAATTACAGGTGATTATACACTAATGAAAACATAATTATGAATACTACATTTCATTTCTGCTAATAGATCCCCCCTAAATCCTACATCCCAAATGAATAAAATATACAAATATTATTATATTGTTTAAAGTTAATGGTTTTATTTATTAAAATGGCCAAATGTCTTCTGCGCTGCAGTGAGAGCGAGTTCTGGCGCAGAGGGGCTTTAGAGGTTACTCACCTGAGGAAACTTTCTCTTGATGGAGCTCAGGGCTCCTTCTGGTAGCTTGGCCAGCTCTGAGTCCCGCACAGCATGCACCGTGGTGGCTCTGTTCTGATGAGTCAGGGCCTCTACCTGCGCGCACACACACACACACACACACACACACACACACACACACACACACACACACACACAGGGTATGGTCACGTTACCATGAAAGCACACACACACACACACACACACACACACATGCAGGCACGTGGGACAAGGACAAAGGCATAAATACATAAGTTTGCACGTCTACACAAATCAAAAGAATCAGTGACAGTATACCACATATATTGTAGTTTCACTGTGACCGTGTTTATTTATTATTTATTTGCCCGAAAGAACTCCACCTCCTACTAAACAAGTCTTTTAGCTTCTGTCACCTTAGCTTAGCTTCAATCTGTTCCTCCACTCATCACACATAGAATGCATGATATTTGATCACAATCTATTCTGACTTCGAATCCCTCTGTGGACGAAACAACCGTGTTTGCAGACTCTGATTGGCAGGCTCATTTCCATTCAGCGTGGCCTTTGGGAGACACAGACTTTGCATGTGAAACCTTCTAGCAGGACGTCTGTCAGAAATGACGTTAGCCAGGCTAATTTAGCACCGCTGCTGCATCACAAGATCCCTCAATTTCCATGGTCTCATCTACACAAACACACTCTCTCTCTCTCTCTCACACACACACACGCACACACACACGCACACGCACACAACCACTCACAAGGTAAGTCACAGTGTCTAAGTCTCCCCATCTCCTGAGCCCCGTAACCATGGCATCGGCACAGGCAGTTTTTCTTAGTAGTGTGGGTGTCACCATGGTGACGCAGGAGACGTCAGCCGGAGCGTGGAGGAGCAGGTGCGGAGCCCTGTGGGAGCGGACGCTTACCTAACCTGTGTGACATCACGGCAGACGAGGGCCGGGCGGCAGTGCCGCGTGCCATAGAGACGAGCTCCTCCGGCACGGGCATATTCAAGGTGCGCAACAACCACACCGGCTTCATTAAAAGATCACTGCGATTAGCCAGTGCAAGGTGATGCATTACGGTTCCTATATGACCCAAACTCTCCAGAAGTCTTAATATGACCAATCAAGTGGAAATGGAGGAGTCACAGTTCTGCAAATTAAACGTACGTTTCATATTCACTGGACCTCTAATTGATTGTTAAAAAAGTTGTGCATTCTGGTTTGATTTTTCTTGTTTCGTTTTGCTTTACCGCCACGTGAAATCTAAAGCTCCAGATCTATGCCTCTGCTTCAGAACAGACCAGGATGTGGCCCCTCAGTCATACCGGTTCATTATGTTTGTATATATAGATATATTTATGTGAAAGAATGTCCTTACAATGACACTGTTGATCATTTCTGAAAGCTGAAAGTCATTAGACAGCATTAACATTAACTGACAGAATACTAGCGGCCATGCCAGCCTGACCCTGAGCCCATCTCCACATTATAGCTGCCTCAAGGTGCTAGATGTTTCATCCTCAATTTTCACCCTTTTTTTTATTTATTTTTATCGCAGTACCACTGAGTAACCAACCAGACTGCCAATCAGGCAGATGCATAGATAGAGAGATAAACAGATAGATAAACAAGCAAATCGATGCCTGTCACCCCACCTGTGTGGAGAAGTGGCTGTCGAAGAGCAGGGGCTTAATCCGAGCATTTTACGTAAGCGTCCTCTGTGCAGTTGCTCAGAGGTGAGCTCCAACAGGACAGCAGCTACCGCTAAGAGTTTGCCGGTCCCAAGGTTACGGCCAAGGTCATGGGATCAATAGAAAGATGCCACCATACAGACAGCAGCTTTGGCTAATGGAGCAGGACATGAGGAAGCCAGGTTTTCTTAAATAACCTTTTAGAGGCTGGCAACAACCTAAGTATTTGTCTTTGCATTAGTGTTTGCATGCATGGGGATAGATGCATTTAATATAATAGTTCTACACACACACACACACACACACAGTCTGGCTAGCAATCATTTGGCTGTCCTCTGCTTCTCACAACAGGATTTACTTTCTGATGCTTTTCTTAATTTTGCCTCTTTACATATGGAGGATTTATCCCAGAGCCCACCAGCAGGGGGCAGCAGAGCTCACCACGCCAATGAGGTCACCGCGGCCGTACTCCCCCGTCAGCTCCTTTTTGCCGTCCTCCTTCAGGATGACGGAGCGCAGACGCCCGCTCAACACGATAAACGTGCTGTCAGACTTATCATCCTGTCTGTTAGAGAGAGAGAGAGAGAGAAAAAAGGAAAGATGGATACATTAGAAGGAGTAGGTAACTGATGAGGGAGATATGAGTGGACGAACGTAATCAAAGGCATGACATGACCTGTGGACCACTGCTGTAACCGGTCATGACATGTCAAGGCTTGCAGTTATACATAAATACCACAAAAGGGAGACAACAAACAAATAGAAAAGCAGCCCTGCCAACCATGGAGGACAAAAATACAGGTGGGCAGGTCTGGATAAGACAGGTATACAGAGAAAGACAGTGTGTGAAGAAAAAGAAAGAGAGAAAGAAAGAGACAGACTCAGATAGAGAGAAATGAGGCGGCTGACCTGTAAACGGCTCGTCCGGCCTCCACGGCCATCCAGTCCAGGGCAAAGTCGATCTGCCGCACGAAGGAGGACATCCGGCGCACCACTGTGTGAGCCACATTCAGCACCACGGTGGGCACAGCACGCATGATCCTGAACACACACACACACAGACACAGACACAGACACAGACACACACACACACACACAGACACACACTTAAATAACTAAAGCAAGTTTGAAACTTGAGTTCCTTTCTTCCCTGATGGAGAGATAGTTTGAGGGCTAAACACTCATTGTGTCATTGTTCCAATCCAGTGTCCTCTCACTAGTGCTCATTTCCCTGCTCTGCTACGCTTTGCTAATAGGTTCTCTAGCCACCATGGACACAGATGAATCACTACACATTATCTGATGACCTTCACAACCTGCTGCCGCCTGCTTGGTGCAATGTTAGGTGCTGCTCAATCTGCACAACAGGGGCTTTCCATATTCTATTAGGGATGTAAGAAAATACAGATACACCTGAATATCGCAATACTATGTTTTGTTATATTGTATCGATTCTCAAAAAACATTTTTGAATTACTAATTGATTTAATGCAAACGCAGATCCCACTGTCCTGATTGCACAGATTGTATGCATATGGTAGTGTGTTCTTTATCCTATGACAGTCTCCCTAAAATTAGATTAAATAAAAAAAATACAAATCGTAATACATCATCTTATCTTGCAGTATTGGAATATATAGTAATATATATTGAATCTTAACCCCTGTATCATGGTACGTATTGTATGGCCAGATTGATGACTATACACAGCCCCATATTCTATATAATAAATCAACCTAGTAGTGCGTAAGGGGAACTCCAAAACTATACACCACCAGCTACAGGCAAATACTTTGTTGATACCTTTCTGCTGTTTTTCCTTTAGCTGAGAGAAAGATTAAAATGAAAGCAATATTTAACCAATAAACAAGGCAACACTGACAGCCCCCTGTGTAATCCATATCAACGACATCAATGTGACGTTCAAGTGAAATAGACACAAATAGTGGCAGCGCTCATAGCTCAAATTGATCCACGGCAGAAGAGTAACTGATAAATGAAACAAGACTCGCCCCCTGTGATCTAAATCTGGCTAGCCAACCGCCACCACACTACAGAAAGATTTGTTTAGTGTTGAAGGTGTCGTTTTGAGTGTGTGCTCATGTGTGCAGACGTGCCTGCACCCCACCGTTTGTTTTATGCAGGTCCTGCATGCCTGTTCACCTGCAGAACTGGATTTGGAGGTGGGATGAAAGCAGCGGTTGATATTCTAGTGGTGTAATATATGTGTTTATTTATTTTTCCCTCTTTGTGTATGTGTTCATATGTGTGTGTGTGTGTGTGTGTGCACTCACTCATAGAAGTGGGTTTTGGATATCGAGAGGAAGCTGCAGTCGCGGTGCGCCCTGACGGTGAAGATGAGGGGCTCCCCTGTGAGCACGGCGAGCTGCCCCACCAGTTCGCCCGGGTGGGTGACGAACAGGCACGTGTCCTCCTCGCGGTCAATCATGCGCTGGTACACGTGCAGCACCCCCGAGATGACAAACTGCACACTTACATCCTGAAGGATTACACACAGACAAACAAGGACATTTCACACAAGAAAATAAGGTAATGCATTTGAAAAAGATGAATTGGTGATCTAAATTTCAATCCCTTTCTCCCCAAAAGGACCGACAAAATGTAAAATATTTAATTACAAAAACGACACAACAGTTGCTGCTTGCTTCGATCAGTGATTCATTTCACCTCACTGTTGCGTAGTTGGGTTGCACTATGATTAAAGAGGGACGAATATACCACAAGATGATTCTGTTATTTTTGGTGACCTCACCTGGTCTCCCTGACGTGCGACCACAGACCCCGCTTTGACCTGATGCAGAGTGACCCTTCCTTCTAGCAGACTTGGCTCCTGACACACACACACACACACACACACACACACAAAGGATGAGTCTGCCCATGTGAACTGTGGCGCTGTGATCCCTGCATTCAATGACTCAAATGTTTATTATTTGTATTTGTGACGCATCTGAGAAAGTGTTTCAAGGTACACAATATGGGACCTGACCACTAGAGTGCGCTGTCTAGCAAGAGTGTAAGAGCATGTTAAAGCGAGGAATGTGAAGAATGTGAAAGACTTCCTTGTGTGTGGGGTTTTTGTGAGGGAGTTTTGTTGGCTTGGCTCCCTCACCAAACATAAATCACAAAGCTTTTGTGACATTCCTAAAATGACATTGAGATAGGATCATTTTTTTCCATCATATGTCGTATACCTCAAGAACAAATACAACTTGTTTTTGATGATGAAATATAAATAAATAAAGGAAACAAATACGTATGTGACTTGTTTGTGACAAAGGGAGCTCCTGTCCACTCCTTTAAGACTGAAGTGACCATCAGAAATACTGCATGTTACATGGGTGTACTTCCACTAGTGGCCACCACCTGCCTGACTAGAAATGGCTCAGTACAGTTTAGTTTGTCCCCTGGAATGTCTCAACATTTCCTGCATTTCACCTACATTTATTATCTTCATATTGGAAGGGCTAGTCAGGAGAGTAGAATACGCAGGAAACATGGCAAATTTAAACATAGAGCAGAAGCTGATCAGTGAGCCTAGGGGGTTGTATGTAGAGCACAGAAGTGAGAGCAGTTTGGCAGAACAGGAGAGAGGAGTTAACCAACTCAGACGAAAACTAAAACTAGCAGTGAAAGAATAATTTCGATTAGTGAAATCAAACATTTAGAAGTTCCTCGTTATCCCCCTTGATTTGCTTGGTGGTTGCTATACCACTCTATCCTGTTGTTTGACTTGTTGAGAGACACTGGCCTAGTAAAAAAAGACCTAGAATGAATAAAATAAATCATATTTCATGTCATGCATTTTTTCCGCTTCTATAAATCAAGGCTTTCTTCATAATGGCTGAAAAACTGAAACTAACACTAAAACTAAAACTAGTCAATTCCTCAGAATAAAAATAAACTTAAACTACTTTTGCCATCATAAAACTATCTAAATCTAAACTGAACTCGAAAACCAAAACTGAAAGACAAAATACAAATAAAAACTAATGACAATCTCAAAACTCTGGAGAGGAGTGGGCCAGTGAAGGAGGAGAGAAGTGGGGGAGTGAGGTGAAGATATTACAGAAGTGGGGGAGTGAGGTGAAGGAGGAGAGAAGAGGGGGAGTGAGGTGAAGGAGGAGAGAAGAGGGGGAGTGAGGTGAAGGAGGACAGAAGTGGGGGAGTGAGGTGAAGGAGGAGAGAAGAGGGGGAGTGAGGTGAAGGAGGACAGAAGTGGGGGAGTGAGGTGAAGGAGGACAGAAGTGGGGGAGTGAGGTGAAGGAGGAGAGAAGAGGGGGAGTGAGGTGAAGGAGGACAGAAGTGGGGAAGTGAGGTGAAGGAGGAGAGAAGAGGGGGAGTGAAGTGAAGGAGGACAGAAGAGGGGGAGTGAGGTGAAGGAGGAGAGAAGTGGGGAAGTGGGGGAGTGAGGTGAAGGAGGAGAGGGAACTGAGCTGTGGGCCGGGGCCTCCGAGGCTCACCTGCAGCTGGATGATGCCTAGCAGATCTTTCTTGGCCGCCTGGAAGATAGCGCCCACCTTGCTGGGGTGGACGTCTGAGCACCCGCTGCTGTCTGTGTAGTGGAACACGGCTGACGGGGTGTGCTGCATGGTCACGCTCTTCTTAAGGATGGACTGAGGGACAGGGAACGAGGGCAGGAAGACAGAGAAAGACTTTTCAAAGTTCAATACACAATGATAGTGTAAAATACATTTAGGACAAAACAAAATCACAGTCTAACGTCGTGAAACTAAAAACAACTGGACAAAAAATAAACATACAACAAAAACAACAACAAAAAGCAGTAGATGGCATAATGTTACCTTATGAATGACTGGGCTTGATGGGGCCTCCTCCATGTTCACACGAGCTCGTTCGTAGGCCATGTTCAAGTCATTCCCTGACACTACGGGGAAAGTGAGACAGATGGAGACAAAACAGACAAAACAACTGTTCTGTTTGCGCTGAATGCACCACATTCAATTAATTAATTAACATGGACGTGCATAACATGTGTGCCAGGCTTATTTGCTAATAGTAAAATTAGCAGTAGGAATGCACAGAGAAAGACAGAAAGCTCTTAGGAAATGTGAGGATCAGGCTAGTATGTACGGGTCCCCACCCAACAACACTGCAGTGCTCAGAGAAAGCCTTCATTCCCAGGCAGTGGCAGCTGAACTGGGCCGGCCTGCACGGCCACAACAAGTGTCACAGGGGCATTACTCACACTTATCGCACTGTGCATCTATGTGCCTGTGGCCGTGCCTGTAAATCAGCCAATCTTAAATGTGTTTGTGGCGGGGTGTGTGCTTCGTGCAGCATACCTGTGCCTTCTGAGGATAGTGAGCGGCCCTTCCGAAGACTGTTGCTCGAGTTATCTCCCACTCCTCCAGCTTTACCTGAATCTGAACAAGGCATCCACACCCAAAAGTAAAAGTAAACACAAAAGTAAACGTACATACATTAACGCTTAACGGCCATGATGTTTACATAACCTTAATACGAGTTGAAGTTTGACTGAATGAAGTTTGAATGCATATATCTAATGGTAATTATCATAATGAATGGCTTGTGCGTGTGTGTTTGTGTGCATGCATGCGTGTGTGTACTTCTGACCTGTGTCTGATTGTGACTCTGACAACCCTGCCACACTTTCGTCATCCTGAGAGGGCTGGAAATGTGGTCGGCGTGGCAACCTGGCGGGACTGCTTTCTGCAAGGACACTGGCCACTGCCGTCAGGGGGACCGCCTGTCTTTCCTACCAAGCCACAAGCAAAGACCTTTCAGTCTTTCAGTCCCATAGAGGTTTTCAAAGCCAATGTCTTCCGTCGGACAATCACATTTTAAAAACGGGGTCTCTTGCACTTATGGGCTATCCATGCATTTTCTATCCACTTAAGAAGGCAATGCGACTGTATACATATAACTGTGTGTGAAAAATAGAGGTTGTATAAGTCCACTAACTTCTCACTAAATGCAGTCTGTTCACAACAGAAGCTAGTTCAGTCAACCTTACTGTTTTACGCGTTGAGTGTGGCTGTAAATGGACTGCATTTACATAGCGCTTTAGTACTCAATAGAGCACTCAAAACTCAAATAAATGCCTCAGACATCTACCCATTCACAGACCGACGGTGGAGCCTAATACCTAAAGTGCCAACCTGCACATTGGGAGCAGTTGGAGGTTCAGTGTCTTGCTCAAGGACACTTCGATAGTTGGTGAGGAGGAGTCAGGATCGAACTGCAACCCCATTGCTGAACGATTCCTCTACCTCCTGAACCACTATTGGTTGTGAATGTATGTTTGCTATGGAGTATAACTTACTGCATAGCTGTGTATGTGTTTGTGACTGACAACATGCTGCTTTAGATCTGACGGGGTTTCAGGCCTGTGGGCCTTGCAGTCCTCTAAACTATTCTGTGTGCATCATAAACCATGCTGATGGAGAAAGGACACACAGACACCCCACCCCCACCGCCCAAACCCAGACACACGCACTCTTCCTGTCCTTTGTTACACTTACCTTGAAGTGATTATGATGCAGGGCTTAATGTCGCATGAAATCAGTTTGTGTGTATGTGTGGGAGAGCGGAGCACAGCGAGAGAGAGGGAAAGGGAGAGGGGGAGGACAATGGAAGAGAGAAACAGAGAGAAAACTGTGAGGGAGAGAAAAAAAGACAGACTTGAGTGTGTACACACATGTATCTGTGTGTACACCTGTGTGTGTGTGTGTGTGTGTGTGTGTGTGTGTGTGTGTGTGTGTGTGTGTGTGTGTGTGTGACTATCTATCTAAGATCAGCTTGGAATATATCCAGAATATATCCATATATTTCTGAGCAGGAAAAATATAATGACACAGAAAGATCACAGAAGTGTGCGTGGGTGTATCGGCAAAGTCCTTATAGGCAAAGTCCTTATAAGCAAATCTGGCTTGGCAGCCATCTTGGTAACACTTGGTACCATGTAGCTATTTCGGGCAAACAAGATCAGGTCCCTAATGAATAGGGCGATATGTATAACTCCACATAGGATGGTCAAAAAGACATTAAAAGGACATCACATAAACCTGTGTTTAAATCTGACCACTCAAGTAAAGCTAAAAAAAGACTCTCACTGAGCATGCACCAAATTGGGGCATGGCTATTGCTACGGTAACGGTGGAAATAAACAGAACGTTCAAATGAGACGAAACGTCAGTTCTGCCATTTGCAACAATGTGATTGGCTCTTTATAATACAGAGCAGGACTTCCAGTTACAAATCCAATTACACATGTTTGGTGTTACGGATTCCCCCCTGAATTTCCCCGTCAGTTATCATTTCCTCCCTTATAACGTCTCTGGTATAGGTATGTATGTGGTGTAACTCACTGGATTGAAGAGCTCAGTGGTTAGGCCCAGGTAGTTGTGCAGTGCCAGGAAGGTGACCCTCTGCAATCGCACCATGATGATCTACACACAGGAACACACACACACACACACACACACACACACACACACCCCTCTGAACCACTGAAATCCTCCCACACATTCTTGTGCATGCCTACTGTGGCTGCCAGCTAAATCTCACAGTGGATTAACACAGACTTTCAAACTCAGTTGATTTCGCCTCTTTAACAACCACTCCCCAAAGACATGCAGACCTCTTTAGTCTTTATATTCAACTTGGAAAGACTCATGTCACTTAGGGGGAAACACAAGACAACATTTAAATTGTGTTTGTATTTTATTACATTTACATTATACATAAATGTAATAAGAGTAAAGAACACCGTCTGGTTGAATATCTGGAAACACGGCCAGGGCATTGTGCCTGTATATCAGGCCTGTGAGTACGTTGTGGAACCCACTGCAAGACCTCAATGCTGTGGTCTCAGGGTAGAGGTTACACTGAAGTATAATGCTACAATAGACACAATAGTCAGTGTTTTTAATGTTGCTTTGGCTGCCCAGGCACAATTTGATTGACAATTACACAAACTGGCAGTGACAGCATCCCAGTTCATTAGAGCGTCTTCAATGTTTGTTTGTGTGTATGTGTCTGTATGAGTGTGTTTGCATGCGTGTGTGTATACGTACCTGTATGAGTGTGTTTGCATGCGTGTGTATGTGTGTGTGTGTCTGTATGAGTGTGTTTGCATGCGTGTGTGTATACGTACCTGTATGACCCGCACAAGGGTGTCGGGGTACTTCTTGAAGACAGCCTGGAAGGCGGAGGCTGGCAGACGCAGGATGGTGGAGCGAGAAGCAGCCCGGGCTGACACCGTCTTATACGGAGCTGGGTAACCCTGATTTAATGAAAAAATTATCATTTTTAAAAAGAAAATGACAAATGAAAGGCATGGTTACGCTCAGATGGAAAATGAGACAGAGGAAAGGAGGTCAAACCAGACAGACAACAAAAGACAGAGTAAGGGAATAGTTTCACACACACAAAACTATTAGAAACAATTTTGGTCATGCCTACACAGAAATGTTTTATTTAAATATCCAAAGAAAAGAGTGAGGCTATGTGAATAGTTTGAAATGAAAAAAAGACTGAGAGACAGAAGCTTCTAGAATAATAAAGAGAAGGACTCACAGTGATGATGTCCAGAATGCTGAGCAAACTGTGCACACTGTCTCCTGGATGGACATCCTTTACCACTGCCTCCGTGCCATCCTTTAAACACACAAACACACACACACACACACATACATATAATATATATATACACACACACACACACACACACACACACACACACACACACACACACAAACACACAGCATTTCTTATCAACTCACGACATTTTTTTAAACAAAGAGTTTGCGGATACTTTGTCTTTACACCATAGGCTACATCCTAACTCAAATGCCAATAGCCAGCTGAAGAAAAAGGACGAGGAACCCGACAACATGTAACGAAATTATCAGCATGAGCACATTCAGTCAGTTCTCTCCCCTCTTTCACCCTGCTTAACACAGTCAGACAGTTTAAAGGCTAGAGGCTTTGTATTTCTAATCGTTCTAGTCTTCGGACCTGTGCATCGAACCTGACTTCCAGAAGACGACTTGTCTACATCCCTATACGTAGGAAATTACAACTATAATGTTGTCCATACTGTTTCCATACTTTGTCATATAAAACAAAAGGCAAAAAGGACATTTCATTTTAGTTGAGAGTATATTTTCTGTGTGCGCTGTTGTTAAGATGTGCATGTGCCATGTGTCTGGGTTACTCTACACCCAATGTTTGTGTTCTCACATTGTCATGGATGCACAGCTCGAGGCGTCCGTCCTGCACGACGTAGATGCTGTCGTCGTCATCACCTGGGCGGAAAAGCCCTTCCCCCTCCTGCAGCTCAACAAACACCATGTGTCTGCACAGCTCCAGGAACAACGGCTTCTCAAAGTGACCCAGGACTCTATAGCACACACACACACACACACACACACACACACACACACACACATATGTATAAACACCTCTCCCTCATGCAAAAAAGAAGCCCCTTAATTAGAGTTATCACACAGATAAGGTCTGTGTGAAGACCATAACCATCAAAAGAAAGGAGAAGGATCTCTTTGTGCATGTGTGTGTGTGTATGTGTAAATCTAAATCTAAATCTGTGTCTAAATGTGTGCATCAAGGAGGCTCAAAAGTTCTGAGAGGGTCAGTAAGTGGGTGAGTGAGACGTGTGAATGTGTGTGCTCTGACCTGACGTTCTTGAGCATGTACAGCACCTCCGAGGGCAGATTGGAGTTCTGTACGTCAAACTCTGTGAGGTCAGCCTCCAGGAGAGAGGGAGGGGGCTCTTTAGGCTGCAGGGTGGGGGGCTCCTTCTTGATGCGCAGGATCCTGAAGCACAAACACACTATTAAACGAATTATGAATACAAAACACAAGATGGAGACTGCGCCTTCATGTCAAACACACCAATCCTCTTTAAAAACAAAGACTGGCATCATAAGAAACAGGCTTGTTTTAAAAAGGGACAGACTCACTCTGGGGTGCTCACAGCATAAGGCAGCACATAAGGTCATGAGGTCAGACAGGTCCGAGCACAAAACTCATTACTTCATGCTGAACACTACACCTTTTCTTTTTGTTTTGATTTATTTTTTCCTTCCTGTGCTGAAAGTTACTTAAGGTTCAGGTTAGAGAAAAGGGCACAGAGGGAGGGGGTGACTGGGCAGGGTGGTTGGGCTGGATACCTGCGGGCAATGCTTAGGACTTTGGGCCTTTTGCGTGGACGCTGCTTAGACATGGAGGTTGACCCTGGGGTTGAGGACAGAGTCTGCACCTGCGAGAGGATAATAAGGAGGGCAAAAGGATCAATACAGATGTATCAGGCGAGAGAAAGGCCTGACAGGAACTGGGCACTGACTGGACAGGAAAAAACAGTGACAGACTAGAATATGAAGATAAGTAACTGAATTGCAGGAAACAACATGCTATTTGTTGGAGAGAAAGGTTGAGCTACAAAGGATGTGGTAGTACAATTGCACGTTTGGGGGTAGGAAGGGGGGGGGGGGGGGGGGTAATTTACTTCAAAGCAGCCAGTCCCCATCTGGGGCTGCAGAAGGACATAGGACTGCATTTCTTCTTACGATGAAACCAGTTAACGTCTAAACTCCAGGAATTCAACAGTCACTACATATCTGAAGTCCAAATAAACGAGTTCGGACAGTGCTGAGGAGTTATTTGGGGGGGGGGGGGGGTGATGCTTGAGACTTACCTTCCTCATGATCTTCCTTCCGTAAAACATCACCTTATCTCTTTTTCGGAAACGGTATCGAGGGGCTCCGGGTGTCTGCCCACCTATTTCAACACACAAACAAGAACATGAAAAGGGGAGGAAAGCAATCAAACCACACTGAATCATGGTATAATCCTCCTTAATACTCAAGATGAATCCACATCATGTTGTCCACAATGATTTGTTTGGCTCAATTGAACACTTCAAAAACATGTGGAATATCATCTATGTATTTTTTGTGAGATGTTACAATTTAATTTGGGGCTGTGCAGTAAGACACTGACTCGCCAGTTTGTATCTCCGGTAGAGGAAGAGCACAGCGATCCCAATCAGTGAAACTGCCACCACTGCACCAATGAGCACACCGGTCAGCTGTAAAGACACAGACACAGACACACCATATCATCAGTCAATACGAGACCCTCAGTCTAGTACAGACTGGAACTGATTGTAATTGATCACAGACTTTATTTGGAGTGCCTAAAACTGACAAGTGAAGAATAGGTGAGATTTGGGTTTGATTTTGAGGTTTGGAATGGGTTTGGTGTTGGTGGAGATATGCGAAGAAAATAAAAATTTAAAATAAATAAAATCACTGCCTACCATCAAAACATTATCCAAATCTTATAATGCTATAAAAAGTGATGACTGGTGTAAACACATTTATAATACATATAGTCAGAAATTTCAACATTTACAATAATTATAGTTTCATATTTTACGCTACACACAGTCAAACAAATGTTAACCCACAAGTGCCCAGAGCAACAGGAGCCAGTACCATTGTGGTCTGCATCCGTTCCTCCACAAACTTTTGCAACCGGGCTTTGAAGTCCTTCACGGGAGAACCCGTCAAATCAAAATCCATTTCTGCAAACATCTTATAACAGTGAAAGAACAAAGTTATCTATGACATTCATACAGCACGGAGCCAGTGAAAGAACAACAAAGAAACTATTTTTCCGATGCGTCTAGGAATTTTGCATTCCCTAGCAAGTCGCAACAGTTTCGTGTTCCCTCGCAACACGTACACTATTGTAAGAGAATGGAACACATTTCAAGGGAGTAATAATGAGAGTAAAACGAGTGAAAAGGTTCACATTTAACGTTAAATTACATGACACAGTTAGACTAACTACGTTACAGTAAGGCAACTGTTTGTTAAGTAAGAAACGTACTCACAGTAATTTATCTAAATTAAGTTATAAGAATTGACCACAGAACACTGCATTATAATAACAATCTTCAAGGTAACGTTAGGTACGTATGTATGGTGGCTAGCTAGCTATTGTTAGCTGGCATATTGCAATTATTCACCCCCTGGTAACTTCACTTATAAAGACAACACATTATTTGAGAATCACATTAGTAGTGCGTTACATGTTGATACAAATGCGGATACATATTTGCTTTTTCAGACCTAGATCATCCCCATCGCATCTTGGTTTAATACCGTTAAAACTTAGTTAGCGTTAAAAGCTAACAGTCGCTCAACTTCTAGCGGTACAACCTCGGAGCTAATCAGCTAGCCTGGCGTGATAACCCGTGGCAAGTCACATTGACAGTTTTCATGCTTCCTTTAATCAGTGACGTCACATGCTGTCCCCTTTCAGCTATATCTAGTGCAGAGCCTTACCTTACAAACCCTTTTTTAAGGGTTTTTTCTACGGCTTCAGACCATGAAGAACTTTATGTGGCTACTTCCCACCCTCCCACTGTGCAATCTTTGTTGATGTACAGTATGTAGAACGTAGCAGTTATCACGTTGCATGCCTATTGGTTGTTCACGGTGCCCCGTTATCCTATCAGAGTCAAGCTTGTTGGTATCCCTCGTTACGATAGAAGCTGTTGCTGCGGGCTAGTGTAGGATACACAGAATAATACGGTAGAACAGTAAACAGTTCATTGATCATGCTGAGTGAACAAAGCAACTGTGATAGTGTCGTCAAGTGGTTACATACTCTCTGTGTGAGAAATATTATGCTGCATCGGAAAAATAAAAAAGCGAAGGGTTTGGATTTCAATCTATCAGATTTAAGACTAGCTTCTCTAAAGTAGGCTAAGCAAATACTTTTGACTTTGATTGTTACATTAAAAAAAATGTTTTGCAGTTTGTTCTACTTTTAAAACATAACCATAAGGCCAAAACATATACAGTATAATTAATGTGTCGGTTAACATTTCATTTGTTTAATAATATGCGTAGAAAAATGGCTTTCAGATTATTCTTTTTTTTTTTTTGTTTGATACAGAATAACCTGTGTTGCGTAGTAGACAAGCACAGTCCCGCACAGGACTCGAACTTGCAACCTGCATGGGAGGCGGGCGTGCTAGCAAGGATTCTAAAGCGTTCTAAATTCCATCAAAATTGTCACAACGTTATCTAAATCTTATAATGATATGAGGTATACATATGATGAGTGATGACTTGGGTTTAAACATTTACAATAATTATAGTTTCATATTTTAGGCTACATACAGTCAAAAATGTTAACCCACAAGTGCCAGTACCATTGTGGTTTGTATCCGTACCTCTGCAAACGTTTCGAGCCGGGCACGGAAGTCCTTCACAGGAGAACCAGTACATTCTGAATCCATTTCTACAAACATCTTATGAGCGTGAAAGAACAAAGTCAATCATGGCATTGTGGCAGTCGTACCACATGGAACCCGTGAAAAAACGACATAGAAACTATTTCCCGAAGCGAGCTATTTTGTATTCCTTCGGAAGTCGCAATATTATCGTCAACACATTTCAAGACAGTAATAATGAGAGTAAAACCAGTGAAAAGGTGTAATTGCTTGCTTATTTGTTTACATTTACCACATGACACAGCGAGCTTAACTACGTTACAGTAAGGTAATTGTTTGCTAAGTAAGAAAACTTCACATAGCAATTTAGCTGAATTAAGTTATAAGAACTGACCACAAAACACTGCATTCTAATAACCATCTTCAAGGTATGACTTATGTGTGGTAGCTAGCTGGTTAGATTGCAATTATTCACCCCTGGTAACGTCACTTACAACACATGTCTGATAATCACATTAGTAGGCTACTGCTTTAAATGTTGTTGTTTGTATCATCGCGGAAATGTTTGTGCTTTTCTTACCTCGACCACCCTAGTCGCTTCGGTTTAGTAAACTTAATTAGCGTTAAAAGCCATCAGACGCTTAACTTCTAGCGGTAGCCTACATCTTCGGAGGTTATCAGCTGGCGTGATAACTCATGCCAAGTCATACACTGTTTCTTTAAATCAGTGACATAACAGGTAACTATTTTTTTCCCACTTTCCGCTACATGCTTTCCACGGCTCCAGAACACGAAGACCGTCACGTAAGCCCCTTCCCACCCTCCCTCTGTGCAATCTTTGTTGATGTACAGCATGTAGCGAATATCACGTTGCATGGCTATTGGTTGTTCATAGTGCCCCTTGGTATCCCTCATTACTTCCATTTGTAAGTCCCAGCAGTGAAATATTATATTTATTTACATCTGGATAACATTAGACATAATAATAGGCCTAATTCCTAAATAATGTGATTTCAAAAAATGTATGGAGCATGTTATGGGTCCTTACTCTACTTTTGTTATGTCCCACAACTGTGGCGTCAATGCTGAGATACGTCCAAAGCACAGAGGGATGTCACTGGGGCAATTTACATCTGGATAATATTAGACATAATAATAGGCCTAATTTCTAAGGAATACCAGCGGGCAAAATAATGAGCTGTTTGGTGCCGGTCCTGGAGCCGGTGGGCATACTACAGCCCTGGAGGAGCCTTGGGGGCATCTGGGGCCTGGCCCATGAGCAGTGAGTATGGGGTCTGCAGCTGTCTACCTGATGTGAGTAGCACCAGTGGATCCAGTGGATTCTTACACTGCACTCCAGCTCAAATGTTAGCATGCATGACTGGTGGTCATTTTGTCTGGGTGTATTTGATGTTTAATGTCTTATTCTTGCCCCACCTCTGTTAGCTCATCTGTCCACCATGAGTTTCATGTTTGAGTATAAGACCTGCTATCTGTTCCCGTTATCATTGTGTGTACTTTGGCACTCAGGGTCGCACGGTGTATGGGGTCCAGGAGGTGCACTAATAAAGCAACATTTTCCTGGGTTCATGTGGTGAGTGTGACACAGGACTTGCCTTTAAATGTGAGGTATTTGTGTCTGCCTCTAGTCTTTCTGGCCCGCCCCAATATTTGAATAGCAGAGTGTGTGTTGTCTGCCTATGTGTGTCAGTGGGTCATTGGTGTTGAAGAATCGTTGTCTTGCACCTTGTTAAATTATATTTATTACTCATCCAACAGGTGGTAGGAGAGTCAAAACTTTAGCATTAGCATCCACGCTAATAATGGCATAGGCTACGGTATGCAATGGCCGAATGCTGCTGCTGTGCAGTCATATTCATATTTCCTTGCGGAAATTCATCTCTAGTTTTCATTTGCTGATCGATCCTTCACAGGAGTTTAGCATGGTGTAGTGTCTGTTATGTACATATAGAAACACATAGGACACAATACAAACAGCAAACAGTGAGATTTAAATTAATTTATTGGGTTGACAAAAGAAACCCAGACCATCCCTATTAGTACCAGGTATATGGCCTACGGGGCACTACAATAAGATACACATACGCATAGTGTGATACAAGTTCAGTGCACCACCATTAAAATGTTAGTCGTTTTACTTAATTACACTGTGCTCATATCGTACATTTCATGAGAACAGTAATGGTGTAGATATCACTCAGGGAAGACTAAATTACAGATTTAATCAAAAATATCAAACTGCAATACTCTATTATTATTACTGTTATTGTTGTTGTTGTTGTTGCTTATGATGTCCTGTACATTCCAAGGTCTTCCTGTTCCTCCCTGGCCATGCCCTGATCCTGAATCACTTGTTGAGGTATTTGGCCACAGAGCGATAGGCCATCAAAATCTCTGAGTCATTGGGACAGGTGTGGCGAAACTCATCCCGTTTGTAAGCCTTCTCCAGATAGCGAGTCAAACCAGCCAGGGCTGTAGGGATCAAAAAGCTCCGGTACTTTTTACACACCACCTATTAAACAAGAAGAGGCACATATGGGTATTGAGTAAGACCATTAATACAGTTTGCATTTGATAAAAGAGAGATTTTTAACTTAGGTTGTGCTCAGAGAATAAAATTGAAAGCAGCGTGACAGAACCTTTACTATATGCAGCTTGGGTAACAAGTTGCAATCAGCAAGACTGAAAGAGTTTCCATCCAGGTAATCTCGGGTTGACACGGATGAATCTGGGTTCTGGTCCAGCTCATACGGGAGAGGAGTCAGAAGGTACTGATCCAGCTTCATCAGACTCTTCAGGAATTTCTTCTCCAACACTGAAGAACACCACAGAACACCACAGGTGCACCACAGAACATCTCAGCATCACAATGCATTTTCTTTCAGGACCACTCTTTGAATATTGTGACTGTGATATAAAAAAAAAAAAAGTTCCACTGTCTTTGTGATCAAGTGTTTTGATCTTTAACTTTTCTAAAGATACACTAAACATTTAGCACACTTATCATAGATCAGTGGCCCAGAAAGACCCTTACTTTCATTGAGTCCTGGGTTTGGGTTCTTGATGTATGCAGAGAACTTGTGGAAGATATCATCTCCAGCACCGTTGGATTCCTTGTAGCGGCAGCACAGCTTGGGGTATCTGTCCATTACAATACGATGTCAGCAGAAGGGTACAGAACACGAAAGAACTCAGATTCATATTCTCATAGTTTAGAGGTGCGTGATGACCAATGTTTGAAAGTCATCTGTGCCTGTGTTAGTATTGTGCTTAGTTAATCCTTAGAATCCTTAGAAAATCCTTTTAGACAGACTTGTACAATATGCTGTGAGGTGAGTGAGGGTGGGATGTAGCATGCATGTATATCTCCTCACTTACTGAGGGGGTGCCAGGGTGTCCTCCAGAAACTCTTCAATCTTGTTGGTGTCAGTGCGTACCTCTCCGTTGTAGATGAGAAAAGGGGGCTGTGATCCTGGAGCCAGATCTTTGAGCACCTCTGGAGCCCTGAGATGAGATCAGTCTTATTATAACCTCCATAGGGAAGTACTGTTACTGATTAGATGTCAAATAGATTGCATAAGCATTTGTGATCAGTGATCTAATACATCTGACATGCTGGATAGCTAAGAGCTTCCTATTTTGGTCTTATTTTGTAACAGACTACAGTACACAAGAACATCAGCATCTTTATGAATGTTAAGATGAACCTTTAATACGTTTTACGTTAGATTGAGTATACATAAAATACTTTTCCTCATCAGTATACAATCCTATACGATCTTATATTGATTGAAGATACAGTATGTGACAGCCTGGGTTTTGCTCAGTGACAGCAGCATGTACCTCTTCATGTCAACAGTGGTGAGGGTGAAATTAACACCTTTCAGCCAGAGGATCATGAAGAGTCTCTGGCAGAATGGGCAGTTTCCCACTCCCTCCCCATCATCACTCGCCTGCAAAAGAAACACGCAAGCCCAGGAAAAGGAGTTAAATGCTTGTGCTAATTTGCATGTACTAACATATAACAAACATTTCGCTTATCCTTGCAATTTACTCCCAGGTGGTTAGTAAAACTTTGCCTTTTCATTTTTTAGTAGTGGCAATTTAACCTTCATACAACTTGAATGCACTTGAAGGGTATGACAGCTGTTGTTGCTTCTTCATGCCACATTTGGTGTGAAGATACAACTTTGCCAGCCTATTAGTAGATTCATTCATATATAGGTATTTATTCACAGTTTCAGTACAGGGTCAGAATGAGATCAATTCCATCAGTGTCTGATGAAAAGCTGGCACCTTCTGGTGAGAAGTTTAAAAGGTAACTTCACCCCCAGCTCTGAGCCACTCGATCCACTGCATCATTTTGAAAAACGCTGAAAGGTGGGCAAGGGGCTGGGGGTGGCATGAGAGCGTAAACTCTTGTAAATGGTGAGTCTCGATCAACCAATGACAATGAGACTCGAACTGGTTCTATGAAAATTGTATCTGATTTTTTCGAGTACTAACGATTGTTTTTCATGTAAAGGTTCAGCTTCATGTTTATTCAGTAGACCATTAAGTGTTATTCACAATCCCAGACTTTCTTATAACATGCTGGTTTACTCGGAATAGCCTATAATGGCAAATGGCTATGGAGAGACGAAATAACGAAATATACTGTACTGTGATGTAACTATCTATCAGGTATTTAGTAACCATAACCGACAGATTGACTAAGATCACAACGGGCTCCTATTTGGTTGTGAAACATTTGCAAATAAACACAATTAAATAACATTTTACACATGATATAAATGCAAAGACTTACTGTTCTATCGAAACAAAAATCATCCATAGTGCATCCTATTTCCATGACCAGCTACACGCTTGCTGATGAGTTATATGGGTTATTGATCATTCCAAACATACACTTTAAGAATTGTGTAGCCCAGCAGCATTCTATCCAGAATAACACATTTTTAAAGAAAATGTCATGATCTGTTGTAAAATACTGGCGTTGTGGGGGCTTCACATGATTTTAACTGTAGGCCTATGTTTGTATTGACCCTCATGCGTGTTACTTTGCATGTGTATCCCAATGAGGAGGGGCAAAATATTGCAGTTGTTCAACTGTAATTATAGCCTACCTAAATGTTTTCCAGGTCTTTAAATGCCACTGTATTTGACAGAGGACAGATGCAGGTTGTTAATCACAAAATATTTCAGGCTAGGCTACAATCTATTTGTAAATGACACAAAATTAAAAACTGTTACTTTCGTCACAACTCTCCCCTCGATGACGTGTTGAGCCATTTTCAACTCATAAAATGAAGATTTATTTTATTTTATGGGAATATATATTTTGTATAATATACTTATATTGTCAATATAACACTAGCCTTGATGTGTTTCATCACAGTTCGACCATATCATTTAGTTTACAGCTCAAAAACACATTTTAGGGTGGAGTTTGTGCCAGATTTAGTTTTTTCCTGATCTATTTGTCTTCTTTCCGAAGCACCTGCCTGCACGAGCTGCCAGTGCCAAGCCATGAACCCCACAACTGAGATGTCTTGCTTGGTCCCCTGAAACCCAAATTAAACTGCTTGAAGCATCCCTTGTCAATAACAGATATCTAAATATTTGTGTTTGCCTCTGGCTTGCTAAAACAGACGTGTACTCTACACTTCACTGGATTATGCAGATCAACATGGTTCATGTATACTTTATGTAGCTATGAACTTCATCACAGACACCAAAAGCTATTCATGTGTCACTGGTATGCAAGGAAATACAGGCATCTCCACTGAGGGCGGAAGTCACGTAGATCAACTCAGACGGGTTGAGCCTCCTTCTGTTCCCTTTCTGTGCTCCTCATAGCCTACATATAATGAGCAATTCTGCAATTCCCTTTTCTAGAGTCGGCTCCCTGGCATTGTGTCAGCGTTGTTTTGGTTCAGCTCTTTCTTTTGTTTGCTTTCTCTGAGAACAGTTCTTCAGGCACGCACGCTTTGGGTTTCCTGCACAGTGACACGCCGTCCCAGGATCTGATGACACTGAAACTGGATTTGCCCTGTAAGACTGCAGGAACAAGGAACAATGATGGAACAGTGTGACTTGTCACCTCTCACCACCAAACTATGCTGCAGGTCTTGTTTGTTTCATGTTTGTTTCATGTATAAAACACACCATGCCATCAGAATAAATACAATTTCATATTTGTCTAAATGGATGATCCAGGTATGTAGGCCAATGCAAACTAGTACTTTCTATTGGTTGATACAGCTATAAGGAAGGAAAATAGGTGGTTTGACCTGTTCTTTTTGAGCTCAAGGATCTTGCCAAGTTCCTCCTATTTAGCTAAGGTACAATTTCATACAGGGTAGCATGAAAAATAAGGTAATTGTTGGTGTCAGTATAAAAGAAACATTTTAAGACCTCTGTCTAACCGCTTTAAAAACAAGCTGAAAGCAATTTTGAGTAGAATGTTTGAAAGCAATGAAATCTTAAGTAGGCTATCAAAAAATGACAACCAATGTCAGTGTTTTGCCCTTTACACTTAACTCTTTACCTTGATGAAAAGTTCAATCTTGGGTGATTCTGCCATTTCTTCTGTTCCTCCTTCTCGTTTCCTCCGACTTCTGCTTGTTTTATCAGCTGTCCGCTTCGCAGAGAGCCTCCACACACCAACAAGAACGGGAGTCTTTCAGCCAATACCCTGCATTTACTGCGCACTAGTGACCTGCGTGGATACTGGAATGAAGGCTTCCTCTGGCTCCTTTGAGGTCAAGGCTGTAGCTGGACTGTAAAACTTTCCAATGGAAGCCACTTTAATGTCACTGTAGTTTTTCTCCTTTCGTTCTTTGTGATCAATTATTCCTTTTCTGTCAGTCTTCCTCTCTTCCTCTCCCTACATTTCTTTCTTTCCTCTGCCCTCCTTCTTTGACACACCCAGCTGTCTTTAGCATGCATCCACTGGGCAAACCTGTCCAACTTGTGTAACCTTGCACACACACACACAAACATTCTTCACTGTCATGTAGTGTCATTTACATTGTTTGTGAGTGTTTAATCAGACGCTTTGACAGAAAACAATTTGCACGATAAAACAAGATATCAATGTACTAAAGCTAAATCCAAGTGTCATTCATTTTGTTTGTAGTTTTGTAAGTGCATATGTGTGGTCCTAAGGTCTGAGACCACTACTGAAAATGCTTCTATTTTTATTATTTCTATTTTTATAATTATTATAAATTATAACAATAGATAGAACACTATGAGGGGAAAATGTACTTCAGAATATCTTAGTGTATGATGTATATACTTTTGACAGAGAGCCCTAATGCACTTGATGATTTGACAGTGGGACAGCCCTAAACCCTCACAGATTTAGCAAGAACACGCCTCAAAGTCTGTGAGTTCATGAGTGTGGACATATTTATATATTTGTATTATTTGGATGTCCACTGAGTATATGTGGAAGGGTACTGTGTGCTACTTGCTGCTCATTGTATCTTTGCTTTTAAAATGAAATTGTTATTTAATAAAATGACTTTATTGCTGAATATTAGCTAGTTGTTTGTCCATTGAGTGCTCTCCCGAACCAGGCCGTGTTAGAATTAAAAGTGGTGGCAGCATAACCTGTCGTTCACTGTATTGGGCTAATAGTGCCCTCTAGCGGTAATACGATTTATTACAATTCTCATATATCAAAAAAAATCAAATCTGCCGTCGCATAATGACGTAGGCTAGTGTTAGTGCAGTGGGATTCTCTTAGCACCGGGGTTGTCTTTTCCTTATGAATTCTGCATAACATCTTTCCTTGACTATTATACCACAGACCATCTCTCCACTCTGTTACATGTTCTATATGTATGGGGGAATCGACCCACTGCAGTGACTCTTTAAGACAGAGGTTCCCAACCTTTTCTACTCCGAGGCCCACCTTTTAGTATTTGTAACAGGTCGGGGCCCAAAAGACACCCTGCTTATTTTGGTTAATCTATATTCCATTCTTATTAATAAGCGATTGTTATGTGTCACAAAGAGCATTATCAGCACCTGCTACAGGTGGGAGCCTAGAAATTAATACAAGAAAATCTTCCTCTAGATATTGCAAACAAAATTGTATTGTGCACCAGAAAACAACATAAAACTGCAGAGCATTTTCAGTCAAAAGGAATTTATTATCCAAAAGAGTTTTGAAACAAAGGAACTTAATTGCAGTAGGCCCAGGCCTGTTTGTGCACAGCAAACAAGCAAGTAAATAAAACCAGAATAGACCTAAAAGATAGCATGCACTCAAAACAAGTGATGAAACATGCAAACAAGACCACTCAGCTAGGCCTATTTAAAATAGGTGATGCTTCAGACATGCAAACAAATAGGTTCAAATAATGTTCAAATAAATAGGTTAAGTGTGTTGAGTAAAGTGGAAGCAGCAGACCTTCCATCACACACATTTCTCCTTTTGAGTATTTCAATGTCACTCTCACCATCATCATGCTGCTCTGGTCAGGGCCACTTAATAATTCAAAAATCGTATGGACTCTTATGTTTTATTGCACACATCTGACCTGACATTTTTGTATTATGTTGTTTTATTAAGGAGGGTATCTTTTTTCCGCCTTGTATATAAATGTTGTGAACCTGATGTCTGATTGCGCTGCATAGCTCTGTTAAGTATTTGTATTGCCAAACAAATAAAGTTTTTTGGAGTAGAATCGGCAGCAAGAAAAAAATATATTTTAATAATGCAAACTGGATTTAACATGATCTCAAAACATAATTATGAGAATTATGTTGTATTATAAATATAAAGGCTGAAATCATCTTTACCACAGTAAAATCAAAAGCTTACTTGATTGCATGAGCTTGTTCTCATTCATAAACTATAAATATAACAATATAGCCTACATAATGAAACAATAAGATCACACACTGTAGGTCTACTAGATGTATTAGCTTGTAGTTAAATAACATTTTGACTATGGACTTAAATTTTGCAAACATTTATATTTACTTTCAGAAAGCCAAAATACAATGTGTTGAACTTGGCGTTGGCTTGTTAAACAGAGGAAACCGCAGACCTACGCCATCTCCTGGCAACATTTATGACAACAAACAGTATTTATGTTTTCTTGTAATCAAAGCAATTAACACTAGATCTCGATGAAGGCATTGAATATGAACTCTCAAAAAGACTGTTGCATTGGCCGGGAATCGAACCCGGGCCTCCCGCGTGGCAGGCGAGAATTCTACCACTGAACCACCAATGCTAACGAGTAGAGAGAAGATTGACAATCAGTTTACTTGACTAGAAGATGCTGTTCTTCTCTGTCCAACCAAGAAAGGTTTAGCTAAACGGCCCTAAACCGTTTCCCATTAATTCTCTATGGTAGTGCTAAACCACTACGGATGTAATATATTTGTGGCCACTACGACTTCATGGCGCTGTTCCAATGCTCAGTCGTTGGAAACTTTTATTCTAATCTAGACAAACTTCTGTGGAAACAGGACAAGTCACTATTAGACGTGCCAGATTGACAAATAAAACGGACTGACTGATTCTTATTACGTACATGAGATTAGAATACATATTTTATGAATCAGATTTAAAATTCTACAGTTGACTATACATCAGCATCTGGCTCGCAAGGTTCAGGATTCTAAACAGTAGATGGCGTAGATTAGCTATTTAGTTTACATCTTAAAAAACACATTTAAGTGTATACTACTTATTTAACTGTTGACTATATAACTACAATGTATTTACATAACAAATTCTCATAATACATAAAACCTAACCTAACTACAATAATTTAACACTAAATAATAGTTTCAGTACTGAGTTATTTTATAAACTCCAGCTTCAAACGTGGTGTTGGAATTTCCAATCTTCGGGTGAAAAGCGCCAGAGCCGAGGATGGTTCAGGTGCTTTTTGTAGCTGCTAAACGGTCCTATATCGTTTGCTATTCTTCTCTGTTGCTAAACCACTACGGATGTAATATATTTATGGCCACTACAAATTAATGGCGCTGTTCCGACGCTCAGTCTCTGTCAAAACCATTTCAGTGGCACGCTCACCCAAACCATTTAGAATATTAGATGTTTCCAGAAAGGCAAAATACAGTGTACAAATATTGGTGAGGCAGAGGCAAGGAATATAAACCCTAAAAAAAGGGAAGTTGCATTGGCCGGGAATCGAACCCGTCATCCCCGTTCAACCCGGACCAGTCGCGAAGATCTGTAACGGAAAATTAGCCAATAGGATTTAAGCCTTTTTCTTCCTCCATGTTGCTGTAATGCCCGTGCATTTAATTATCTATTTTCGACTCCCCCAAAAGATAGGGTTCGTATCCCTATTGAAAATACTAGGGGGATTAATTGCAACTTTCTATGTAAAATGAGTTATTTTGTAGTTTCTGGTACTTTGTACATAGTAAAATACTACTCCCTCAGATTGCCAGAATCTTTGCAGAAATTTACATTTTTTTTGTTTTTCAGTTTGTGCATCAAATGTATCCTGTAGTTTTACATTTACCCCTAACAACCTCTAATGAACACTAGCGTGGAAACATGTACTTGTCCAGTCTCCACAGAAGTTTGCCCTGAAATACAGTTTTTTCAGAATGTGTGTTTTTTTGTAAAAACTCAGAACTGCGACACAAGGTCATAGTGGGCAAAATGTATTACATCTCTTTGTTCAATGGTAGAATTCTCGCCTGCCACGCGGGGGCTGGGGCCAGTCGCTTTTTTTTTCTGTATCCGTGCATTTAATTATTTATTTTAGATTCCCCAAAATATAAGGTTCGTATCCCCATTGACGTGTTATCGAATGTGAGATATACGAGTAGAAAGCTTTGAAATTACTAGGGGATTAAAAATGTATTGCAACTTTCGGGTCAGCAACCCAATCTGCAGAGGAGGAACCCAACCAAGCTACGATGAACTTAATGGAAAAATACCCCCAGGAGTGCCCGAGAGGGGGGGGGGGGGGATGAGCACCCCAGCCGGACGGATACAACGGTAACAGACCCAGGCAATGGACAAACGACTATGAGCAAGCAGTGCACATGCGGTAAAATCTGCAAGAACATCCATGGCTTAAAGATCCACCGAGCGAGGATGAAGTGGTGTTACACCTGGTGAGACGCAGGAGGGGCCAGGCCCGGAGTCACCCCACAGTGCCCAGAACCTCCAAGTGTTGCAAACTAATCCCTCGTGCATCAAGTCAAGGCGGATCAAATGTCCTGCAGCTAGCATGACCTCACTCTGGAAGCAGTTCGATGACGATGTCGACCAAATTCTGGAAGCAATGGCGAAAGGAGAGGCCGACAGGAAGCTACGAGCTATGACTATCATTGTCAGCATCGCAGCTGAACGGTTTGGCGAGGAGAAGAAAAGCTCCGGAACATCTTACTCAAAGAATCAAAGAGCTGTAAGGATCCACAACATCAGACAGGAGATGAAAGCGCTGAAATCCCAGTACAAGACAGCAGGACAAGAGGAACGCATTGGCCTGGCCCAGCTAATGTGCATCCTTCGGAAAAACATCAGAGTTCTCCGCCGGGCTGAGTGGCATCGGAGGCGGCGGCGCGAGAGGGCACGTAAACGTGCTGCTTTTATCGCTAACCCCTTCAAGTTCACTAACGGTGCAAACCCATGACACCGTCATGCTTCGTTTCCATTAGGGCGTTAATCGTGCCGCTCTCATTGGGAATGAATGGAGACGAGTGGCCCGTCTGTCGAGCAACGAAACGCCTCCGCCTCCCTTGTTGACGATTCTTTAACTTTATGCAAATGCAGACCACGCGGTAACCAATCAGTTTGGCGTGTGTGAGAATTGGCAGCTGAAGTTGTGCAGATGGGCGGGAGTAATCAAAAAAATCAAAGCAAGATGGCGGAGTCTCGGGATTCTGTTACTGGGAAATATTTTATGTGAATAAAGGTGAATACAGGTGTTTACACGACTTTTATATTTCTACATCGACTCGGTTTGTTGTTTGTTTTGTAATACATCAAAGATGCAATTTTCAATCCATTTCTAATGGATGAAGCCTTGGCCTGGAGGAGGGGTCATCAGGTGGTCCCCAACCTTCTTAGAGTGTTTCAACCCTTAACCACAACACTCTCCAGTTGGCGGGTCAGCAGTGCTTGGCCAAGTCACTGCCCCCCTCCTCCAGCCTTCCAGCTAGTGTCCTCTCTCTTATGCCAGAGCCAACAGGAGGCTCTCTCTGCCGCTTCTCCCAACCTACGAACGGCTGTTTTCCTCAGGTGGCCTCTTAGTCCAACCCTTGTCATCAGATTCCAGGCTGATTGAGCTGGGAATCCTCGACAACCCACTTCCACTGTCATCAGCCATGTTGTCCACCCCTTGTCCCGGCAGTCCTGGACAAGTTGTTGGTACTTCATTTTCTTTCTCTCTGCCGCCTCCTCACAGTTCTCTTCTCACGGGACTGTTAGTTCCACCAGGATGATCTTCTTCCCCTCTAGGGACCACATGATGATGTCTGGTCTCAGGGTTGTGGACAGTACCGCCTCTGGGAAGTGGAGTTTCCTCCCCAGATCGACCTCCAAAACCCATCCCTGGGCTGACTGCAGGAGATTCTGCTTGGCTTGGCTTTGGACGGCTGGTCTCTGACCCTCTTTTACAAAGGCGATGGTACTCAACAGTGGCTTAGTTTTGGCTGGACGTTTCTTTCTCCTCTCTTGCTCCAGGGTGTCTGCGAGCTGTGCCAACACCTTGTCATGGCGCCACCTATACCTCCCCTGGGTCAATGCTGTTTTGCACCCCGATAGGATGTGCGCCATGGTTCCTTTACCGCCACACAACCTGCACAGTGGGTCCTCCCTCATTCCCCACCTGTGCAAGTTGACTGGGGTCGGTAGGGTGTCGTACACTGCTCGGAGCATAAAGGAGATACGGAACGGCTCCAACCGCCACATCTCACTCCACGTGATGGTTCTTTTGGGAAGGTTCCACCTTGTCCAGGCACCTTGAGTTGCGAGCTCGATGGATTTAGCTCTTCTTCCTTCTTCCTCAAGGTTTCGGACTTCATCCTGGATCATGGTCCTCTTTTCCCTGGGAGTGGACTTTGACCACTGCTGGAAATGGGATGTTCCTAGACCCTGCCTTCCAGTGCAAAGGTTCCCGATGGTATCTTTGGTCCTCAGAGAAGATTCTGCCTGGTTAACTGCAGTGCTGGCGGCCCACTTCCTGCCGGATCTTGTTCTTATTCCTGCTTCCCTGGTGAGTTGGTCTTCGGAGTCCCTATATGTGAGGGAAAGTCTACACTTGGCAACTTTAAACTCCTCCACAACTGAGGACAGGGGGAGCTGGAGCTGACCCGACCTTATGTAGAGCCCCACTGATGTAAAACTGGGGGGTATTCCCAACCATCTTCGAAGGTGCTTGTTGAACTTCCTCTCCATCCCTTCAACTGATGTTATTGGCACTTCGTAGATGGTGAGAAGCCACATAAGTCTTTGGAGTAGGCCATGTTGGTAGATCCAGCACTTATATTTCCCAGGCAGGCCAGACTTGTCAATTTTGTTCAGCCATTCTTCAACTTGTTTTAAAGTGCTGGAGATGCTGTTTTTGTCTGACAGGGAATCATCATACCACTTCCCAAGGCATTTAATAGGGTTCCCCTGGATGTTCGGGATCACTTCCCCTTGAACAAGTAGCTTGAACTTCTCAGTTGTTTTGCCCTTTTGGATCACCAGACATCTTGATTTCTTGGGCTTAAAGATCATCTTCGCCCAAGTGGCCATACGTTCTAGTTCCGCCAGGACCCATCTTGCCTGTACATGGGTTGGTGTTATGACGGTAAGGTCATCCATGAATGCCCTGATCACTGGCTGTTGGCTTCCTGCAGCAGTCTTTGGTCCTCTTGACTTTGTACTCGCTGCGGTGATGATCAGGTTCATTCCCATGACGAACAAGATGGGAGAGATGGTACACCCGGTTACTATTCCCTTCTCCACTGGCTGCCACTTTGTTGTAAACATGGCTGACTGGAATCGTAGCTTGATGTCTCCCAAGTAGCCGGTGATCATGCCCTGGATGTGATGTGGGATGTGGTAATGGTCCATAGCCACTTGAATCAAGTTATGGGGGATAGACCCGTATGCGTTAGCAAAATCAAGCCAGGCAACTGTTAGGTTCCCTTTCTTCTCCTTTGCTTCTTGGATAAGTTGGCTGAGGACCCCCGTGTGCTCCAAGCACCCGGAGAACCCTTCGATCGCGCCCTTCTGGATAGAGGTGTCAATATATCCATTCTGGCACATATACGTGCTCATTCTTCTGGCAAGCACGGAAAAGAAGATCTTACCCTCCACACTGAGCAGGGAAATGGTTCGAAACTGGTTGATCTGTGTGGATCCCCGTTCTTTTGGCACAAAGCATCCTTCTGCCCTTCGCCAGCTTGTTGGGACGGTTCCTTTGGACCAGATTACCCGCATAAGCTTCCACAGCCTTCGGAGGAGCTTGGGGCATCTCTTGTATACTTTGTAAGGTATACCGCTGGGACCTGGGGCCGAAGATGATCTAGCATGCTTGACGACCTCTTGAACCTCTCTCCATGATGGAAAATCTATGTTTAGGGATGTTGTTGGTGGATCGATGGTGCCGAGCCCGTGATCTTCTGCTAAGGCGTTGTTTCTTGATGGGTCACTGAATGACTCTTCAACAAACTCCTCCACCTCCTCCTTGGAACTTGTTGAAGTCCCAGACCTCGCCTCTCCCAAAAGTGATTTGATGAAGCGGTAGGGGTCTTTTATAAACTGGGCTCGTGCAGCTTCCTGTTTTTTTCGCCTCTGCCTTAACCCCTCCGCTCTTCTTGCTCTGATGAGCTGCTCGCGGAGGTTGGCTGTCAGTTCTTTTATTCCTTCCTTTTCTTCTGTGCTTACCAATTTGAATTGCTTCTTCAGGGTTTTAATCTCCTTCCTAAGTTGTTTGATCTTTCTTTCTCTTCTATTCTCCTGATTTTCTCGTCTGCCTTTGTTCTCTCTCCTTGGCACTGTTCCAAACCGTTCTTTTGCCAAGCTATAGGTGATGGCTGTCAGTGAATCCTCCTTTCTTTCTGCTGATCCTGCTTGAGCTGCCTCAAGCACCTTGTCCAGATCTTCATCGAGCATGGACCACTCTTTGGTATCACACATCTTAGGCCACTTGAGTCTCTCCTTCGTTGGCTGGGGTGGGCTTTCTGGGATGGCATTTGGGGTTCTCCTTGTGTGCTCTTGGGGGATTACATGCACTGAGGGATCTCTAGGACTATGGTGTGCTTCCTGCCTAGGGTTCTCCTGCGTCTCACCAGACTGTTCGTCTGAGCGGTGTGCCTGCATCCGTCCTTGTCCACACTTGGACTTACTCTGGTGTATTTTGAGCCCTCTTGCACCTTTGCAGATCTTTCCGCAATTGCATTTGACTTCCCATGCCTCCCCGGTCAAGGTGGTTTGTTTGAGCCTTCTCTGCGTCTGTGTCACTGTCCTGGTCGTTGCCGTTGAATCTGTCCTAGTTCAATATAGTTAATATACTACACGAACACTATCAGGGCAAACAGAATATTGTAGGTCTTAACTGAAGCTTTCGACCATTATTGTTAGCTTGCTGCTAACACTTTAATTGAAGATCAATGTAGAAGCTAGCTGTTTTGTAACCTGTAGCCTCATCGGTGCGTTTTGCCTCTGGTATGTGTGATATCGTGATTTAACTGGCTAATATAAATGAATCAGAGAAAACAAATGAATAAAGGAATACATCTAATGGATAAGTAAATTAATCAAAGCATGAGTGACAGCCGCAACATCTATCATATTTCCATGACTTCACAAGCTAATCTGCTATATTAGCGCTGCACTGCAACCGAACTTGCTACTCAACAGAGAAACTTGATTTTTCTGACAATGCCCCCTAGGCGGAATACCGCCTGCCGATAATACGCTTGAATGGAAACCTAGAGTTACCAGCGACGCGATATCTAAATCCCATGCATTTCAACAGGAGCCAATCCATTGTGACGTAGACCATCGTTTTGGGGCGACGCGACCGATAAAAGTTGGAAAATGTTGAATCCTATGCAAATGAGGAGCAATTTTTCTGGGCAGCGGCCAATCAGATTGTTTAGTGTCGTCTCTGACAGTTTGAAAATGCTATTTCCACACGCTACAACACGCCCACTCAAAGCGATGGAAGTGTATCGCGTCGCTGTCATGGGTTTGCACCGTAAGGATTTGCTGGGGCAGAGAAAACGTTCGAGAATGAGACCCATTAAAAATCAGTTCTTCGTGGAAAATTAGCTTCAACTTGAAACATTTTCGCGGCCCACTAGAGTGGTTGGGAAACACTGTTCTAACCCATCATGAGTATGGAGGGCGCAGGGTCTGAGTCGCCCGACACCACTGTTGAACCTTCTGAAGGTATTGTGGGCCTAATTCAACGAAACACTGATGAAGGAAAGTGCCTGCTTGAAAACCCCAGTGAAATGCTAACGAAGGCTGCTTTGTTGAGGTTTTTTCCTGCTGCTCACTAACTTGACTTGATAGGTCGAAGTTTATGTTCATTAGTTGGAGTTATGTTCACTCGTTTTCAGTTTAAAGGCTTCACGCTGTCAAGTTTCTGCACAGTGGTGGCTAGTCATGTGCAAAACTCTGCAGGTTCAACAGGATATTACAATACATGTTTTTTGTTTGTTATCTCATCTTTATTATGCCAGTTTACATTTATTAGAATATTAAATGAAACCTTTGTTTAAAATGTAGACCACAGCTTGCATGTAAACTAAATTGGGAGCGCTACCCGACTACTATTTGTGGTCACAAGTTACCACTTTCAGGAGCACTATCCTGGTCTCCATGGATCCATCCTCACTGAACTGTAATAATTTCCATAACAACCATTCCACAAATGGGTCACACATTTATAGTGTGGAACAAAGAAAGAAAAGCTTGAAGAACCAAATTAGTTTCCTTTTGTCTGGAACATCCATAGTTTGGTCTAGAAGTAGAAACCTTTGTGAGGCTAGAGGACAGTGAGAAGTTATTTGCTAAATCTGACAAAAAGTGTATGGGATTAGAATCGTGAACTGGGCCTTTAAGTCCCTTCCACAAAGTACCACAGGTGAATAGGAACCATTTTGAATAATTTTTTTTTTGGTCAGAAACTGAAAGATTTTTGGGAGAGTATCTGTTCTACATGATGTCACACACTTCAAGACAAGTATCAAGAATTACCCATCTGTGTGCAAGTACTACTCACAGCCCACCGGCCTCGAGATCGAAGAGCAAAATATTAGGCTACATCACTAATGTTAGAATATTAGGCTACACACCGCAATGGAAACAGAAAGTCTGAAAGGGCCTATTAGGGGGCTGTTCCTATAAACGTTTGCTCCACCTGGGAAGTTCCCAGTGGAAAAGCACCTCAGGAGAATGGTTTTCAGCTTTAGAGCCTGTCCTGAGGGGTTCTGTCATGACTGCAACTGAAACTCATTGCTCCCCTCTTTCTAAGGGACTCTTCCACTCACCTTGTCATGTCAATGGTCTTCACCTATTCCTTGTCTGCCAGTGTATTTAAACTTTTCTTTTCTCTGTCTTTGTGAAGTCTTGTGTTCTGGTTTATTCAGACTTTTGTCTGGCCCTTTTTACTATGATTCCTGAATCCTCATTGATTTATTATTTGCTCTAGGTTGACCCTTTTTGGATTGGATTTTGACTCTCGATTGGGATGTCTAATGACATCTGACTATCTAATCCTATGCTCTGTTCTAGTCAGTAAAACATGACAATAAAACTACCTTTTTGCCCAAACATACTTTATTTTTTGTTTATTTCATTATAGGAGTGTGGGGTGTCTTCAAGGCAAATTGTCAAAAATAGTGAAAGAAGATCAAATAAAATACTGTGTGAATCTGTGAGTATCTGGAATGATGACATTTGTCTTACGTCTCTGATTATCTTATTCGGAAGATGGCCCTTCCGATAGTGTTTACATTCGAATAGCTTTTTTTGCTTTCAACATTTCTTTTACTTCTGCCAAAGCCTTCAGTCTCTCCTCCTCCAGTCTCCTAATCAGCTCGGCTTTCTTTTTTTCTTCAACCATCTTCTTTTTCTCTTTCTCCGTTGTGTCCCGGTCCATTTCCAATCTTTTTACCTCGTTGTATTTCCTTTTTTCAGCCTGTATGTTTCTTTTTCTTGTGTCTTTTGCCTTTTTCTTTTGCTTCCTCATGCATTCCTCATCCATTGCTGCATTAGAACCATCATCTAGCTGATGCTTGCACATGTCTAATTAAAGGATTTTAAAACACACACATCATTTGTACATCAGTGCAAAAACAAGCCATCTCACAATATTTCTTTTGAACACCATTTGAACACAAGTTTCTACAGTGTTAATCACTGGAGGTGTACTAGTGATAACTTTGCAGAGTTGAACAGGAAACTGAAATTTTCCAGCGGGCTGAGAACGTTTTACATCTACTGTAGTTCATACACATATAAACACAACTCAACAACAAGATTCTAACAACAACAAGTGAGACTACCTTGTAATGGTGCCAAAGGTTTTGACGTCACCTTTTCCACGATGGGAGAGAGGTGATCTGTGTAAGAATAAAATAAAGGTTAATACACTGTACACGTTTCATAGGCATAGTTTTGTCAAACCAGATTTGTCAATAAGTACCTCCTTGTAAAGGTGACTTCAGGAGAACATTCTCTGAATTTGCATGTGCTGTCTTTTCGGGCTTCATCATAGGTTCTTTATAGAGAATGACAACAGATTAATAATAACCAAAAATAGCCTTTGTAATCTTCAGGTCAAAGTAGTCCAGGGGTTTTCATAGACATATCTACTGTACATATCTGTTAAACGCACACATACCTTTGTCCTCCGTCAAGATCTCCTTGCCTTTATTCCTGCCTTTCTTTCCTTCTTTTTCACATTCTTCTGGGACTCTCAAGACTTTATCATCAGACACTAACTTTTCTGCAGGGGATGGATGTCCTTTCACCATCTCTGTCTCAACTTCCTCCTTTACTCTCCTCCTCTCCTCTTCTTCCAGAGCACTCATACTCTTCTCTTCCAGTCTCCTTGACATATTGGCTTTATCATGTTCTGCATCCATCATCTTTATCTCTTCTTCCATTCTTTCTCTGCCCATATTTAACTTCATTGTCTCTTGCTCCTGTTTTGTCTTATGCTTCTGGCTGTTTTCTTGAACTCTCTTCCCTTGTTCTTCCACCCTCAATATTTCTGCCTTCATATCACCGTCCTTCTGTTCCTTTGCCATGTCTGTTTCTGTCACTTCTGCCAAAGCCTTCAGTCTCTCCTCATCCAGTCTCCAAATCAGCTCGGCTTTCTTTTTTTCTTCAACCATCTTCTCTTTCTCTTTCTCCGTTGTGTCCCGGTCCATTTCCAATCTTTTTACCTCGTTGTCTTTCCTTTTTTTAGCCTCTTTGTTTCTTTTTCTTGTGTCTTTTGCCTTTTTATTTTGCTTCTTCATGGTCCCCATTGCTGCCTTAGAACCATCATGTAGCTGATGCTTGTCCATGTCTAATTAAAGGATTTTAAAACATACACATAATTTGTACATCAGTGCAAAAACAAGCCATCTCACAATATCTCTTTTGAACACAAGTTTCTACAGTGTTAATCACTGGAGGTGTACTAGTGATAACTTCGCAAATTGAACAGGAAACTGAACACCAGCGGGCTGAGAATGTTTCACATCTAATTCATACTCAATATAAACACAACTCAACAACAAGATTCTAACAACAAAAAGTGAGACTACCTTGTAATGGTGGCAAAGGTTTTGACGTCACCTTTTCCACAATGGGAGAGAGGTGATCTGTGTAAGAATAAAATAAAGGTTAATACACTACAGGTTTCACTGGCATAGTTTTGTCATAACAGATTTGTCAATAAGTACCTCCTTGTAAAGGTGACTTCAGTAGAATATTCTCTGAACTTGCATGTGCTGTCTTTTCGGGCTTCATCATAGGTTCTTTATAGAGAATGACAACAGTTTAATAATAAACCAAAAATAGACATGGTAATCTTCAGGTCAACGTAGTAGTAGTAGTAGTAGTAGTAGTAGTAGTAGTTCATAGACATATCTACTGTACATATCTGTTAAAAGCACACATACCTTTGTCCTCCATCAGGATCTCCTTGCCTTTATTCCTGCCTTTCTTTCCTTCTTTTTCACATTCTTCTGGGACTCTCAAGACTTTATCATCAGACTCTAACTTTTCTGCAGGGGATGGATGTCCTTTCACCATCTCTGTCTCAACTTCCTTCTTTACTCTCCTCCTCTCCTCTTCTTCCAGAGCACTCATACTCTTCTCTTCCAGTCTCCTTGACATATTGGCTTTATCATGTTCTGCATCCATCATCTTTATCTCTTCTTCCATTCTTTCTCTGCCCATATTTAACTTCATTGTCTCTTGCTCCTGTTTTGTCTTATGCTTCTGGCTGTTTTCTTGAACTCTCTTCCCTTGTTCTTCCACCCTCAATATTTCTGCCTTCATATCACCGTCCTTCTGTTCCTTTGCCATGTCTGTTTCTGTCACTTCTGCCAAAGCCTTCAGTCTCTCCTCATCCAGTCTCCAAATCAGCTCGGCTTTCTTTTTTTCTTCAACCATCTTCTCTTTCTCTTTCTCCGTTGTGTCCCGGTCCATTTCCAATCTTTTTACCTCGTTGTCTTTCCTTTTTTTAGCCTCTTTGTTTCTTTTTCTTGTGTCTTTTGCCTTTTTATTTTGCTTCTTCATGGTCCCCATTGCTGCCTTAGAACCATCATGTAGCTGATGCTTGTCCATGTCTAATTAAAGGATTTTAAAACATACACATAATTTGTACATCAGTGCAAAAACAAGCCATCTCACAATATCTCTTTTGAACACAAGTTTCTACAGTGTTAATCACTGGAGGTGTACTAGTGATAACTTCGCAAATTGAACAGGAAACTGAACACCAGCGGGCTGAGAATGTTTCACATCTAATTCATACTCAATATAAACACAACTCAACAACAAGATTCTAACAACAAAAAGTGAGACTACCTTGTAATGGTGACAAAGGTTTTGACGTCACCTTTTCCACAATGGGAGAGAGGTGATCTGTGTAAGAATAAAATAAAGGTTAATACACTACAGGTTTCACTGGCATAGTTTTGTCATAACAGATTTGTCAATAAGTACCTCCTTGTAAAGGTGACTTCAGTAGAATATTCTCTGAACTTGCATGTGCTGTCTTTTCGGGCTTCATCATAGGTTCTTTATAGAGAATGACAACAGTTTAATAATAAACCAAAAATAGACATGGTAATCTTCAGGTCAACGTAGTAGTAGTAGTAGTAGTAGTAGTAGTAGTTCATAGACATATCTACTGTACATATCTGTTAAAAGCACACATACCTTTGTCCTCCATCAGGATCTCCTTGCCTTTATTCCTGCCTTTCTTTCCTTCTTTTTCACATTCTTCTGGGACTCTCAAGACTTTATCATCAGACTCTAACTTTTCTGCAGGGGAGGGATGTCCTTTCACCATCTCTGTCTCAACTTCCTCCTTTACTCTCCTCCTCTCCTCTTCTTCCAGAGCACTCATACTCTTCTCTTCCAGTCTCCTTGACATATTGGCTTTATCATGTTCTTCATCCATCATCTTTATCTCTTCTTCCATTCTTTCTCTGCCCATATTTAACTTCATTGTCTCTTGCTCCTGTTTTGTCTTATGCTTCTGGCTGTTTTCTTGAACTCTCTTCCCTTGTTCTTCCACCCTCAATATCTCTGCCTTCATATCACTATCCTTCTGTTCCTTTGCCATGTCTGTTTGGGTCATTAAACAAGGTAAAGGGGATTAAATGATGTATCAGTGCATTTAAAAATATATATTATTATTTATTTATTTATTTAAGTAAATCTGACAAATTGTAATATCAGTATAATTACCTTTTGGCTTTGCTGACTGTTGCCCAGACTGGTCCTCCAGGACTGCTGCGCATGCCGCTTGTTTCCTCATATCAGTGAAGCTGATGATGTTGCTTTCAACCTCCACTAAATGTACCGTCTCAATGTCAATGTCACTCTGATCATCTTGGCTCAGTTCTTCAACTATGCTGTCCTCAGACTTGTGGTCAATGTCCTCCGTCTGGATCTCTTGAGCTTTCTGGATCTTACCTTCATTATTCAACTTCTCAGACTCCGTCCCACCGTCATAATCTGAATATTCCTGCTTTTCACAGAAGGGATGCCCATCCACTGAATCTGTGAGTCTATCCAGTCGTGGAGGTAGGGTTTGTGATGCCATATTTTCTGTAGGAGATGAGAAATCTGTAGAAGAATCCAAAGAAATACAAAGACATGTACATATAAATCCAATTTTTATGTAAATACAGATAAATACTGCATGTGACACTGAATCAAGCATGTCCTAGTAGAATACACATATAAGATTCCTAATAAAATACCTGGCAATGGTGACTTCAAATATTGAGTATACTGTGGGTTTGCATGTGCTGTCACTTCAGGGCTCCGCAAGTGTTCTGTGGAACAAATGAAATGAGAATAATGAATTAAAAACGAACACCCAACAAACAGGTTAACACTCATTTCTCAAGGAAACTTAATTTAATTTCCCCTCTAATTCACTGCATATGCTAACCACGTACATTTTACTACACAGTCCATGCATTTACCTTCATCTTGGACTGATGATTTTCCAGACTGCTCTGCCTTAGAAGTTGGGCTTCTCTCAACCTCTTTCTCTGCCAGTTTATTCTCTATGTCACTGTGCTCTCCATGGCTCAGTTCTTTATCAATGCTCTCCTCCAACTCACTCTCAAGGTCCTGCTGCTTCTCATCTGTCTGGATCTTGATTTCATTATCACGTTCAGAGTCTATCCAGTCCTCATCATCTGAGTATTTCACTTCTAAATTCACTGCTTCTGTCCAGGTGTCTGTTAGCTGTTCGTCTGTCACTCTGTTCCTCTTTTCTAATTTCAGAGCTCTCATTCTCTCCTCCTCCTGAATCCTTAACAGATTATCGTCATTGTTTGCATCCATCATCTTTTTCTCTTCCTCCATTCTCTCTCTGTTCATCTCCAACCTCACTGCCTCTTCCTTTCTTTCGTCCTCCACCCTTCTGTTCTCTTCCTCTCTCTTCTTTTGCTTCTTCATTATGATCATCTCTCCCTTTCTTATTTCCTCTTCCACCCATTTCTTTTCTTGGTCCTCCATCTTCTTTCTCTCTTCTTCTAGTCTATTTTGCCCTTTGTCCTTCACATTTCTCTCTTCCAGTGTTTGTTGGCCAACTGTAATCTCCTGGAAACATGCAGAGTTGGTCTTAGTGTCCTTAAGCGAAATATCATTATCCTCAATTTTTGGGTCACTAAAAATAGATTCAGTCACAGGTATGTCCTGTTGGTACTCAGCCACATCATTTTGGATCAGCTCTTTAGTCTCAACCTTCGTGTTTGTTGCTCCTGTGGCTTCATCAAGAGAGGAAACTTTGAGAGGAAAGTTTGCAGAGTTGGTCTTAGAGTCCTTCAGGGTGACACTGTCTTCATTTTTAAAGTCCCGCAAAACAGATTTGGTCACTGTAATGTCCTGATGTTCCTCACACACATCATTGTGGATCTCCTCTTTAATCTCTGCTTCCTTGACGTCTGTCCAGTCTACAACTTCCTTAGAAGAGGGCTTTATCTGTACTTGGTCTTTCAGAAACTCCTTTTCCACAGTCTGATCACCTTCTTTCCCCGTCTCCAATACCTTACTTTCACCTTCTGTCTTTTCATCTGCATGTCCCATGTCTTTAACATTACTTTCCTCTTCCACCCAGTTTTGGTCTTCCTTCACTGGTTTCTCATTATCTCTGTTTGTTTTCTTTTGAGCTCTCTCTTGTTCCACATCTTCAATTTTTTGCTTGTCCTCCAACACATTTTTTTTATCTTTGACATCCAAGTTGACCTCCTCTTGTCTTGTTTCCTCTTTCATTTGAACATTGACCATTCGGGCCATCTCTTTTTCATATCTCTCTCTGTAATATTCCATCATTTTAATCATCTTTTCCATCTCCACCATTCGAGTTGGTTTATCTAAGTCTCTCTCTTGGAGTTCCCTTGCCCTCCAATTCTCCATTTCTTGTTTCAGATGTAGGTTCTCTGTCTCCAGTGTTTTCACCCTCTGAGTCAAGTTATCATTTATGGTCTTACACGCTGCAATCGCAAAAATAATTGCAATTCCAAAAATATGTTCTTGTGTGATCTCCTGTGTGGTAAGAGGCTCTTTCTCTACTTTAGGCTTATCCATGGTTGGCATGGTGTTCTCTTCATATAGAAACCCATGTTTTCCCTGTTTTTTCCAACTGTCCAACAACATATTTTTTATTTCAATCCAATCCAACGTCTGTTCCTTCTGTATTCCAATTCGCTCCTGTAACAGTCCTGTGTCCAGCCCTTCCTTCCATAACACCTCTCTGCTACCGTTATCCATCATGTCACGTTGTGATTAACAGAAACTCTAGATAGAAAAGATTACCATAGAGCTAGTTACAGTTGTGTTAGAGTAGAGGTACTGTTCAGAACAACACTATTAGATACTATTACTATTAGAACAGACTATTTCCTTGTGTTGTAACGTATGTGTCATTTGTTTCCTTTGAAGGCATCTGCCAAATAAGGCTAATTGGATTTATTGAATCCAATAGTCTATCGGATAATGAATGCTGTGAGACAGCATACAGTATATGCAAATATGTAGGCCCTAGCCTACTGGTTAGAGCTAGCAGCAAGAACAAGGTTATATTAACACACTTCTCCTTCTTTTACTTACTTTACACTAGTGGCAATCGAATAATAAAGGACTTGTAATGGAAATAGTTGTTTAGTCTGACCTTCAATACTAATTTAGGTTCATCTTGTAAAATGTTAGAATAGTATGAAATTAAATATTGGTAGAGCCAGTTTGAATTAAGTAAATACAATTTGATTTGAAGGAGACAAAAATCGCTACCTACCAGTGCTGCATGTATTCTGAAATGGTTCTGTATTGTGTTCCCCTTCTTCGAAAGGGCAGCAATGACATTATGTCATAGTAGCGTCTAGTGTCATCGTATTGTTGTGTCATTAAAATTCTAACTGAATCCTAGAGTGTATGACGCGTCATCAAATACATGCCAAAGCTACCCCAAGAGCCATGCCAACTCTTTAGCTACCCCTATCTTCCATAGACTTGCTAAGCTGCTATATCTAGTTACACCTGCTGTACAATACGAATTAGATACATTAACAGCAGCCTTTACACAGAATAACTGCTGTAGACAAGTATTAAGACCCACTGAACAGTAAGCTCTGTAAAAGGGGGGCGGTGGCGGTTACAAACACGCACACGCGTGCAGGCAGGCACATCAGTGGGCCGCAAATTACTTTCTAGTCAGAATGGTGGTCCCTGGGACAAAACCAGTTGAAAACCCCTGCTCTATGACAATGATAACACCGGCCACAGCTTGATTGGTGCAACATAAAGCACCTGTGCTGGCATGGGACTAGTGCTTTTTTGATCTCCACACAGAAGCAGGACATGTTAGTGACTTAGAGACCATAGGTTCTCAAAGGTTTTTTTTTTTTAGGTGATCAACCGATTGACGCTGGATAAAGTGACGAAACGATAATACAACGGCAAGGAGTGACAGGATTATCAATGAATAACATTATTTCTGACGGGCTAAGGTAGTTGTTGTCAACTTGCTATTGTTAGCTTCAGTTTCATGGCTCCAAAAACAGCGAAAATAGCTATTTGCTGTTAGGCGTCTCGAATTTTCTTCCAAAATCCGGGTAACATTTACAGTTTTTTCCTGAATGAACACATATCTTGAACTGACATATTCTTCAAGGTGTCTACAAATTGTGCGTGACGTGATGCCATATTACTTCAAAAATAAAGGCCTTCTACCCAATGAGTTGCGCAAACAGTATGGAGATACTAAAACAGCGCCTTGACAAGCCGCGGAGCACTGCGTGGACACTGTTGCGTCGCATCATAATGTGCATCTGGTCCTTAAATATAACGTTACAGACCTCTAACGGCCTAAATGTCAGATCTTTAACTTAGCTAATTGAAATACTGGTCGTTTATTGGTATATTCAATAGTAGTTTCGCACAATTCCAAACTGAAAGCTTGCTAGCCTTTGCCTGTTTGAACTTGTATAAAACGTTAGCAAGCTACAGTACGTTAGCATATTATGCTATCTTACACGTTTGCTTTTTAGGAGATCCGTTATTAACAACGACTACTTTTGTTAATGTCTTTGTTATAAATCTTCAGAATCATCTCCGTTGGAAAACCCTACAATCTGAGTTTTATTGGAAAACCCTACAATCTGCTTTGATAAAAAATGTTATTCCATCAATATGTTTTTATGTAAGGTAAACATTATTTAGCTTCTCAGCACATTTTACAAAAAGATAATTTAAAAATCTATCCTACATACTGTCAAGCAGGGGCGGCTTGTCCATAAGGGCGATTGGGGCGACGCACTGCCTAGGGAAAAAAAAAAAAAAAAAAACTCCTGATGTATAAACGCAATATCCTTGTAAGTCAAGGACATGCACTAAACACTAAGCACTTTATTGACTACAAGTCACATACCATCTCAGTCACCTTACACATGTGCATAAACAAAGCTGTATTAATTGATGTATTTATTGATGTACTTTAGTCTATGCCACCGCACTTTGTTCTACTCTTAATGTATATATATATTTTTTGGGGGGCTGTTCCTACTGTTTTTGGATAGTTGTAGTATTGTTATGTTATATGTTGTTGTTGTGTTATATGTTGTCCCTCGTCACACCAACAGTAGAAGCACTCAAAATTTCGTTGTATAAATACAATGACAATAAAGGCTTTTCTATTCTATTCTATTCTAAGTCGCGTAAATGACGATTTTCGGTCGGATTCTACCACTAGGCCGTCTGATCTGCCTCTGCATGTCGAATCATGTAACAGTCATTCAGTCAGCCTAAAGTCGTGCTTCAAATGGCCCCGCCCCTTCTGGGGCGATTTGGGGCGAAATGAAAATCGCCCCAGACCTCTCCCATTGACTCCCATGCTAAATCCATTTTTTTCACAAAACAGAGCTCTCAATGCATTCTCTATGGCTTCCGGGAGGGCTCGCCCCTCCTGGTCTTGTCATAAGTAATCGACGTAAAAGCGTATCAGTACGTCATACAGCTTCGACAAAGGCATATTCTGTCGAGATGGCCAGTGCTCAGTGCAACAATTCAATTCTTTCTTTGAAAGAGACTCCTTTCGATCGGCGTAACAATGAAGACAAATTGGCAACAATACAATTAGGACCTCCTAGACCAAATATAACGATTAAACAGGTGGCTACAAAGAAGGGGAAATCCTACACCCGAGGATTTTCAAAGAATTGGTACCAAAGGAAATCGTGGCTAGCAGGCTGTGAAGTGGCTAACGCCTCCTTTTCCAACCCGAAGGCTCCATGACAGACAGCACTGCATGGACAACAACCGGAGTTAAAGACATGCACCATCTGTCCGAAAAGGTAAAAAAACATGAGCAGGCGAAGCTACACATAGACAGTTGTCTGAAGTTCTGTGGTTTTGGGAGGGTGAACATTGCCACTCAACTGGATGAGGGATACAGGCTAGCAGTACGCCGCCACAATGATGAGGTGAACAAGAACCGACACATCTTAAACCGGCTCATCCAATGTGTCAAATGTTGTGGCGTTTTTGAGTTGGCCCTACGAGGCAAGGATGAAACGGAGGGCTCCACCAACCCTGGTATTTTTCTTGGATTGGTCGACTTGGTGGCACAGTTGGACGAAGTATTTGATGAGCATCTTAAAAATGCTACAGTTTTCAAGGGAACATCAAAGACGGTTCAAAACGAGCTACTTGAGTGTATGCTAGCGGTCGTGAGGGAACGCACTGTTGCAAATCCTCATAACTACTCCCATGACAACAGCTGAAGCTGAGAGATGTTGTCGGTAGGAAAACTGTATGATCAGGGAAAGTGTATTAAAACCGGATGTCGTCACTTTAAGCCGGTCTCTGGTTGGATAAAGCTTTTCAGCAGAAATGGACAAGGACCTTTGATTTATTCTGTAGGAACCATGCCGATGCCTGACTTTTAATATTGTGTGACGTTGTTGAAGTTCAAGTTCAACATTAATAGCGATTGAATTACCCTTGTGTCGTGTAATCGCTAGCGGTAAATAAACGTTAATAACTTGAATGACTGATTAAGGATATATGTTACACATCACAAACACATGTAATCGATGGGTTTTGGGGGAAATGAGGTAATTGGTTAGCTTAAATTGCAGTATCTTAGGCGAGCTAATTGACCTGGCTAGCTATAGCGGAATTAACATTGCTAGCTTTGTGTTTGGTCATATAGCTTCGTAAAAGTTCGGTTAACAAGTCACTTGTGTGTTTAGTTGTATGACTTCGTAAAAGTTCGGTTAACAAGTCAATTGAGCATTAAGCCACCTGACTATAATCGGTCTATTCATATTAGCATGCTAACGTTAGACTTATTAGCAGCGAGGCTAGCTAGCTACTATGTGTTCCAATGGATTGTTGGTCTAAGCGTTAGCTTCAGTTAAGACCTACGTGTACCACATGAACAACTAAACGAGTCAATGTAGACATATAAAAAGTTGTGTAGATAGCTTTATTCACATAAGCCGTATAACTTCACAAAAATAATAATAATTTAAAGAAAACCGATCGTTTGCATGCCAGGCGATCAACACAACTTCTCAACTAAAAAGTAAAGGTCCTTGTCCATTTCTGCTGAAAAGCTTTATCCAACCAGAGACCGGCTTAAAGTGACGACATCCGGTTTTAATACACTTTCCCTGATCATACAGTTTTCCTACCGACAGATGTTTCTCAACCTTGAAGAGAATTAAGACATTCCTGCGAAATTCAATGGGCCAGGAACGTATGAATGCACTGGCCATGCTTTCCATGGAGAGGGAACTTGTCCTTAAAATGCCTGATTTCCACAAGAGAGTCATTGACGCTTTGCCGCACTGAAAGAGAGACGGGCAAAGTTTCAGTACAAGTAATGTAGTCTGTCTGTCTATTTTACTCTTTCTCTCCCTCTCTGTCTGTCTGTCTTTGAGATTGTTCACTCCATGCATGCTACTTGCACTATTTTCTATGCCATAACTTATTTCGCTTTTGTAAAGATTAGTCAATAAATATTGTTGGTTTTTACTTATGTTGCCCCCTTCTTTATGTTGTTACAGGACATATCATGTGTCCTGTTAAGCTATGTTACATCATACAACATTTTGGTAATGTGAATAATGAACAAGTGGGACAATTTATTGTGGCGTCACCTCACTTTTTTTTTTGAAGGCTCATGGATGCAACTTTTTTCCATAGCTTTCCACCTGTAGCTAGAGGGGAAATCTTTCTGTTGTGTGCTGCCATCTACTGGACAAAAAGGTATTGCTGTATGAGTTAATCAGCTCACAACAAATAGATACAATTGTCCTGCTTAAGGTACTTACCGAGTGGGTCGCCTTAATCATTATCAAAAATATTGCCCCCCCTGAGAATTTTTTCAGGAGCCGCCACTGCTGTCAAGTAATGCCAAATTAGGGATGGGCATTCGATTAAATTGTCTTAATCGATCGTCGGGAGAATTAACGATCGATTTTCGATTAATCATTAATATTTTTATATTAAAATTCACTATTTATAGGCTATATTAAAATGCAGTGAAAATAGAAAAAACACAGCGTGTTTCCTCATTGAGATCTTTATTACAAGATGAACAACTCTTGTGGCAGTTAAACTTACAAGATGGACAACTCTTGTGGCAGTTAAACGGGATCCGTTCAATGGTTACACTTGAAAATATGCGCTGCTGTACTCTTAAGCCGACAGCTAGAAGCCGGTGCTCATAAACACAACTTTTTTTTCTCTCTAACTAATTAATCTCTTTAATCTCTCTAATTTTGAAATTCATTCATCTAGATTCATCGTGATTAAAAGTTTGTTTTCTTCTAAAGACTAAATCTTATAAATTAACGAGTAATCACTTCAGACAGCGTGTATTTTAGACACTGTTGTTTAATTGTATTTTTTCGTGCTCTCTCGCCGTCATACAAGGAATGTATGCGAGACACAATGGTGCCCCTCGACGGTAAATCGTAAAAATTGTGCCCTGAAGCAATTCGAATCACCTCAGTCAGCCCACCGTCTTCAACTATGTTGATGGGCCGACAGTCACCGGCAACCCAAACTGCTAAAGCGTTGGTAACCTTTTCACGGACTGGTCTAGTTATTTTACTAGAGAAGTCGTAGAGTGTGGGTTTGCGACCATCTAACCTGGGACTGCTTTCTGTCGGGTGCTTTGCATTATAGGCCAGGCAAATTAACCCTTTTTGGAGCCAATAATAGAATTAATTGTAAAAGAATTTTTTTTCAGCATAGATCATTTCTATGAGGTGTCCAGAACAACATACTAAAAGTCCTAAGAAATCCTAGTTGAGGAAATATGTTTAATTCTCATCAATCTGAGATGTGTGCTAATAATGCATGGCAAAAATACACGTCAAAAATGTAATTTTTTTCCTTTACTCCTATCAAAATGAAACTTTACACAATGAAAGTACCCATGAAAAGTAAAACAATTTGTATTACAAGTTTCTTTTGAAATTAATTTGTATATGCAAATGAGCTATACACTAATCGAATATGCCCAAAATATATCCAAATAGGCTTATTTGGCTTACATAGTAAAAGTATACATGAAAAGTAACTTTTTTTGTATAACAAGTTTCTTTTTAAATGAATTTAAATATGCACATGAGCATCACACTTATTGAATATGTCCTAATTGCATAGGCAGAAACACCATACCCCTGGCAGGTACTACCAAGCCAGGCAGTTTTCAGGTTAGAGGCCAGTCTAAAAGCAGCATTGCCATCTCCCATTGGCAGTAGGATGATTGGATGAAGATTGGGCCGATGTATTTGTCATACATATGAAGGTGTTTCTGCCTATGGACATATTCAATAAGTGTGGAGCTCATGTGCATATTCAAATTAATTTCAAAAGAAACTTGTAATACAAAAAAAGTTACTTTTCATGTATACTTTTACTATGTAAAGTTTTATTGTGGTAGGAGTAAAGGAAAAAAATAAGCCTATTTGGATATATTTTGGGCATATTCGATTAGTTTAATTAATTTCAAAAGAAACTTGTAATACAAATTGTTTTACTTTTCATGGGTACTTTCATTGTGTAAAGTTTCATTTTGATAGGAGTAAAGGAAAAAAATTACATTTTTGAGGTGTATTTTTGACATGCATTATTAGCACACATCTCAGATTGATGAGAATTAAACATATTTCCTCAACTAGGATTTCTTAGGACTTTTAGTATGTTGTTCTGGACACCTCATAGAAATGATCTATGCTGAAAAAAATTCTTTTACAATTAGTCTGTCGTAAAACGCTATTTTGCCTGGACTATTAGGGTGATAACTTAAAGACGAGCTGCTTCTGTGATAGCTACATTCAGCTTGACAAATGCTACATACAACTTTAGTTTTGTCGATTGTTCTGTCATTTTGCCTCCTAAACAGAAACTTTCCGCCCAACAATCCCTCAGCTCTCTCCATCTTCAACTACCGTCTTGGTCTCTTCTATCTAACTGACTGCAGACACGCGGCGGTTTCGTGCCATGGGTCAACGCGCACCGGAAGTAAACAAAGTTGCGTTCAAATATTTTATTGCATTAATCTCGGCCACAATAATCTCATAGAATAACGCGTTAACTTTGACAGCCCTAAAATAAATAAATTACACGCACACTATGCAACAGAACATGCATTAGTTTTAATCGATGAAAAAATAATTTCATCGAGGAAATTCTTAATGATCAATTAATCGATCGTCGATTAATTATGCCCATCCCTATGCCAAATGTAATAAAATGACTATCTAAAACTCTTGTGATATAAGTACTATATGATTTTAGAGTAAAAGAGTCAAAAGCATATGACATTACAAATAGCTATAAGCCTATATGGTTTAATTTGGGATGCGATTATGAAGGGGTCCTTGGAAAATGTTCTGCCCTTTGAGGGGTCCCTGGCCCCATAAAGTTTGAGAACCCCTGACTTTAGACACACTAGGTGTACTACAACAAAGTAGGGTAGTGGGGGTCTATTGTGCCTCAGTAGGCAGCTAGTAAATGTTTGCAGGGCTGAAAAAATGTGTTTGTGGCTGATCTACCCCAATGGACCTGACCATGACTGCCCTGGTGTTGCCAGCAGGGTCTGTGTTGGGCCGAGCAAGCTGCCCTAGCAGGAACTGCAGGACCGTGGACGGCCTGCTCTTTAGAGTGAACGGTGCAATGGCAGTTTAGGCAAAACTAGCCAACACTGGGAGGGGGGGGGGGGGTAAATGGAGGGAAAGGTAAGGATTTGTTTTGGGGCTTTTTGCCTTTAGGACAGTGAAGGTTTGGACAGGAAATGAGATGGAGAGAAGTGACAGCGGGTCGGATTCGAACCCGTGTCCCCGTGGGCGTTCAAGCCTGGGCTACTGCTTGCGCCACAGTGCCCCCCGTCATTTTGTGCCATCTGTTGTACCTCAAAATTACGAGTTGATTGCTCTGTGTAATTTGTCCAACAAATTATTATGAGAGGCTGGTTCAAATGTTTTGTCACTGCATCACAGAAGATGATTTATCCTCTGTTATATCACTGCTATTGCCAAGCTGGCCATATTATTACTGCTGTGAAAGAGGCTATTGTCAATTATGTGGTGGTATTTTCATCTCAACAGTGTTTTCTCTACAGATTCAAAGTTGGATTGGGTTCAAGCTCAAGATTAAGTTTACCTTTACTTCTCATACATTATGTCTTATACCAACCTTTAATTGCAGCTTCTTGAAGCAAATCTGCCATCTCTCTCTTCTTCTGTGCTCGCTTTATCTTTGTTATGTTGGTGAAATGACTGTAGCATTGCCTGTGATAGCCAGTGTTGGCTTTGTACTAGGTTACATTTCTGCACTGCCTCTTCAGCTACTGCATTCTCTATACAGTCAAGACCTTTCCACTGAAACACTGAATTGATAGATTTCTCCCAGCTTACTGCAGAAAAGGGGACTATGGGTTCATCTCCCTTCGCCACATGCATGCAGCACTCCATGATTTGTAACTAAATGATGCATACCATGCTAATACATTTGCACAGGGGGTTGGCTCGTTATTATGACGTGGTGATCCTAACTGGGAGAAATGATAGGCTTAGATGATACACAAACAATACATTGCAACATTGTATGAAGTCATGTGCATTTATTAGAAATCACAAAGAAATGAGGACATCATTTGACATGAATAAAGACAAGAATTATGACACTGGATGTAACTTCCACCATTTCCAGAGGCGATCCTTGAGCTGGTTTACTGCCCCTGCAAAAAGACGAACTCTGTCAGGGGAAGATGTGTACTAACCGACCTTTTCCTTGTGGCTCTGGTCCCAGTGCTCAGGAGAGATATCCCTATCCACTTCCCCTTTCTGGTCATCCTTCTCCTTTCCTCTTACCTTTCCCCCCTTTACCTCCCCAACCCCTCTAAAAAAACCTTGATGATTAAATATTTGTTAGACTATAATGGTTTGTGTTGCCTGGTTTATGAGTCTACCATCTACCCCATACAAGGTGAATAACGTTGATTACACTTGAGAGGGACATTTTTTTTTTTGATTGGGGACAGTTTTTGGCGCCCCCCTCTGGGTGACGCTCTAGGCAACCGCCTATGTCGCCTATAGGAAGGACCGCCCCTGAACGGGCCATGGTTGTTTACTACCAAGGCAACAACCAGTGTGACCAACTCACAACAACAAAACTCATGCCCATCCCTAGCTACTAGCTTTTTATCTATCTTATGAAGTAGAAACCATGCACCTGTTTTAGAAGACTTCATTACATTTTGTGACAATCAATGGGTGTGGTCAAATTTTGCCAGCATTGGATACTCTCTCCTCTCTCTGTCGTTCTTCCTCCAACTCTTCCTCTCTGTACTCTGCATCTTGGACCACGAGCATACCTATCAAGTCTCATTTTATCTGTGAGACTCTCGGATTTTCACTCCCAGTAACATAGAATAATAATTAAAAGCCCGTAAGACTGCTGTGCAGTGCGAGTGAGAGGCTGCCATGTTCGCACTGTGCAGCTCACTATCTGTGTAGCAGTTTTAGGCTACTAGTCAACGATGTTTCAATATTCAGCATCACTGAACAACTAGTATTCGGTTCATTGCTGGTCAACACACTAGAAAAAAAAAAGACGCTTAGACGTTTTAAACCAGCGGCCTCAAACTCAGATTACCTTCGGACCACTTTTAGCAGTGGGACCGATGCCTTTCTGTGAGAGTAGTGTGGATGAGAAATATAGACAAGCATGAATTAGCTTGTCTATATTGATTGACACTTTTAGATTTAGGGTCAGCCCACAGCTCTCCACACTGTACAGAACTGCATGGAGTCTCCCGGTCTGGGGTCTGTGCATGGTCATTTCAATCAATTTCACACACATACAGCTGGTATTTATAAAAAAAAATGGGGAAAATCTTCCACTGCACGGAATGACAGTTTAAGCATATGACAGTTTAAACTCATATTTCAAATAAGGTCCAAAGTCTGCCAGACATCTGACGATGTTACCTTATAATGTTCATATAGCCTATAGCCTTGAGTGTGTGTATGTATGTGTTTGTGTGTGTATCACTGTTTTGTGTGTGTGTGTGTGTGTGTGTGTATGTGTATGTATGAGCGTGTTTCTGTGTGTATGTGTGTGTGCTTTTAATAGTCCATCCTGAATTCTCATCAATGACAGAAGCTCTGACTGGTAGAAGGCCCTGCCTGAATTTGAGCTCTGTTGTTAACATCAGAAAGGCTCAACCCAAGGAAGCACACAACTATCAGCATAAGACACTGATGCTTAAACTAAGTCTGTAACGGAACATTACCTTTACTTCGGTGCACATGTTCTTTGAGTTTGGCTTAGCACAAATCTGTAAAATGTATCAAAATTGATTGAATGGTTTTGCTAAAAAGTCACTTTCCCTTATAGTACATTTTCTTTGGACTAATGTGGGTTAAGCAAAAACATAGGCGGCTACAGGCTACTTTACACCAGCAACAGATGCAACAGATGTGTTAGCCTCCTTGGTAGGTTGGGAGTTTGAGTCTGGTAGGGGAATGTTACACAAACATCATACCAATCAATACATTACCAATCATTTATCAAAATTGATAACCTCATCCCTAATATCAGTTTGGAACTATCAAGACACTGACTTAAACATGATTAATCAGTGCATTCAATTCAACTGGCCAAAATCATGCCACTTTAGAGTTTAGAGGTGAGGCTTAACTGTATGTGTTTGAGAGTTAGGGATTTAGATGTGAGGCCTAACTCTATGTGTTTTCTTGAGAGTTTTACAAACTCTCTGATTCTTGTCTGCATTGTTGGCTTCTGTTTGCTCTCTTCAAAGGTGCCGTCTGCAATTTGGTTTTCGTAAAAAAGGTTTTTGATATCCGAGCACAACAGCTACTCAAATTACACATTTACCTTCTGTGTTCCTGAAGCTCCGTGCTGATTGGCTGAGATTGTTTATGGCCGAAGCCACCATGTTTATTTCCCATTTACAGAGCCAGGACTGTGTATGGACACCTGAGTGTGAACACGGACAGCTAGAGGACCATGAGGAGCAATTCGCTGAAGTTCACAAGAAGTGTATATGGTTAGAACCACAGACTGTACCTTTAATGCTGTAAAGGTGGACAGTTCCACTTTACAAGGCTTCTGTGTGTTTAGCCCATTCTATATTGTTGTTGACAGACCACGTGTCATTATTATTGACAGTTGTGTTTCATCACTTAGCCTACAAAAGGCCAATGCTGTGGTTTTCATCAGTATTACACTAGAAGTTAGCACTTGGAGAACTAAACAGGTAGTTCCAAGATTTCCCTGGCCTGGTTAGTTAGTCACTTATCAGGCAAGACCGAAGGCAAATCACATCAGGAGTCTTTAGTGGCAAACTATCATGGAAAGGGAGAATGGCATTGATTTTACTGCCTGCCACCCCCGTCTGTGATAAATGCTTACCTTTGAGATGCCACTGCACATCTGCTCTGTCTCAGCAAAGGCTCGTGATCCTGTCTAATTCACAGAGAAAAAAAAATTAAAACAGGATTGTCACCTCTCTCTCCCCTCTTCCACTTTTCTCCTCTCTTGACATTCTAAGGTTCTTGCTTGCAATGTACACACAACGCACACACACACACACACACACACACACATGCTGCTACACCCACGCTCACACACATACACGAGAGAGAGAGAGAGAGAGAGAGAGAGAGCTCTGTTTTCCTAGTGTGACAAACCAGAGGTAATACAATAACAAATGCCATGACATCAGTAATGGAGGAGTCCATCCCCTCTTCCAGTCTGAGGGGAGCAGGATGCTGGGTGGAGTCAATGGAGGGAACCAGTGCATATTTCAGCACCTGTTACGCATTCAAATTTTATCAGCGTGCACCGCGCAAAGTTTCCCAAACAATTCATTAAAAGAACATTCACGGTGGCTTCCCCAGACTTCTTTGTAAAACATGATAAAGCAGGAGACTTAATTAAGAAACGTATTATGCTGTGCCGTTTTTCAAATGGGAGAATTTTGGCAGTGCGTTCTCAAATGTAATAAAAACTGCACCGCACACGCACAAACACACACATGGAGATACACACACACAAAACTGTACTATGTACTATACTAATGTGGGGATCTAGGAGGACAGCTCTGCAGGAAGTCACGTGATTAGCAGGAGGTTGGAAGGTCACAAACAGGTATGGATAAAAGTACTAAAGCGAAGTGATTGAAAAGTGATAAAAGTTTGTTAGTTTTGTACTTATAAATGTGCTTAAAGGGTTTCTTTGTATCAGTAGCTTTGGAATTTTCCTTCTGCCCTCCTGTGCTACTGCACTCTGGGAGTCTGGGAGCACTCTAGCAAAGTAGGCCCATATTTGGTGGTCACTTTCTTTCTTTTGTGTCTTAGATATGTGCTGTGATGTCATATGCAGCTGGAAAATAATGTGCTTTGTCTCCCTCTGAAAAAGGACACAGGCCCTTTAGATGGCTCTTGGCTAGTTGTTCCTTTTTGGCGGAAACTCTAGTGTTGGCCATACAGCATATTGATGAGTTGGAGACGAGACTCCAGAGAGGGTTCCTCCTGCACCTAGGAGGTGATGTAGACAGACAGTAAAGTGGGGTATTTGGTGTATCAGTTACCACTTTCACATAAGGCTAGAAGGTGCCATGTGGTGTAGGGGCTCTTTTGTTTTGAAGTATCAACTAGTATCACAGTGTTGTGGAGTCATGTTTGTAAACCTAGGTGATTACCTTGTAGAACACAAGAAATATCAGTAAAAGCACATGCTTGAAGGGTAAATGAGGACACAACCTTTTATCATATGCAAAATATTATTTAATATATGATTGCTTGGTGCAGTCCCTGTAAGACGGTGATTTCCTAGACCAATGAGGGAATAGGCGTCTGGAAGGTTTGGGTGGATTCGTCGCTCTCTTTGCTTCGCTGAAAAAGTAACATTTATTACAACACCTTTCTTATATAATCTGACTCCATTTTCTGTGTCTGACTCCACTCTTTTGGGAACCTAGTCTAAGCTCCTCGCTTTTACTGTATATTTATACCAGGGTTTGTAGGCTGATCTCCAACTCAATGCACCTATCGTCTGTATTTGAATTTCCTCTCTTACTCACTATTAACTGGTTTTAAAGGAATAGAGTCATTAAGGAATTGCCACGGCCGGCCGATTCCATAAGGCAATTCCACGTCATAACCTGCTAGTACTGCAGTGCTGTTAAAGGCGCATATTTCAGCTTGTTATAGCGACGTGGTTCAGTGACAGAGCGCCAGACTGCTTGTCCGCTCTTAGTATGACCATTTGAATTCAGTGCAGAGGCTGAGCAGCAGTCCTATCTCTATAGTATACCATTAACAGTTCACTAGCAGCATGTCTAGCCTAGTTGATTCTAGCCAGGAACCTCAAAGCGTGTTGTCCACTTTTCGGTCTGCAACTCAATCCTAGTCAGACGTTACCGGAACACCGTTACCTGAATAATCCTCAGTTAAGAATTTCAACAGAGGTCATAGTGGGTCAGAATTACCAATTTATTACGTCAGGTACAAGTGACTACTACAAGTTACAATCTAACAAGTCTAAAGTGAAAAATAGAAGTTTAAAACACCACATGAAACATAAAAACACTTAGAGAACATGAACATACCTGGCTGCTTAGAAGTGGCTACTCACACGGATGTGAGGGAGATCTGAAGACAGAATGCTCCAAGTTCTTTGACTGTCTTACCCTTCAGTACCCATTTTAGTCCTGCATCTGGTCTAATAATTTCCCCCAGAGATAAGAGGTTTCTCAAGATGAGAATCACACATTAACAACCAAAATGGAGGGAGTTCTCACCCAAATTCGGGGTGAACCCCCTCCAAAGAGAGATACCTTTGTACTCTCACAGAGACCAGAATTATCAGGTCTCTGATATCTATGGTTTAATTAATATATACAGCTGTAGAACTGAGACCATTTTCCCACTCAGACTGAGACCATTCAAATAAACCCAAACATGACAAAGAAATCATATTACAATGCAATATTTCACTTAAGCACTCTTACATTCATTCCTCTGCCCCTAGTTTTACCCCGGCATGGAAAAGCACAGAGAGAGAACCTAGACATAGGTTTAAGATAAGAGTCTCAGCAGGGGCTGGGACAGTGCATCTCTGGAATGTTTGTTGGGGCCACCATAAACCAACACCCAGGCCCCACCAAATGAGCAGTTACTAGAGGAAGAATGCCATACTAGAGGAAGAATGCCATCTGTGATTTTCCATTCCCAGGATCCATTTCTGCCTTACATCCCCAAACCCAAATGCAATATTCTCTGTGTCATCCTATGAGATAAGATACAAACGAACAACAAGACTTTGACTGAATGGCAAAAACGAACGTCACACCCCTTCACTGGCTAGCTAACGTTAGGTAACTGGCAAGATCACAAGTAGGTGTGTGTGTGTGTGTGTGTGTGTGTGAGTGTGTGTGTGTGTGTGTATGTGTGTGTGTGTGTGTGTGTGTTATATTGAAGGGTACAGTGTGTTAAATGTATACGTCTGAGTTTCTGGAAGGTTTCTGAGTTTCTATGTTTGGGCTTCTGAGAGTGTGCTTATGACAGTATGTCAGAGGAATATTCTGTGGATCACTGCACACCGGACTGTGTGTGTGTGTGTGTGTGTGTGTGTGTGTTTGTGTATGAGGTCTATCGTGTCTCTCTGGAGTGGGATGAGCGAGATCTCTGGCCTGCAGAAGTAGGGCAGGGGAATCTAGAGTGGGCAGACGAGCTGAACCAGTTTCTCAACAGGTTTGACGTATGCCAGAGCAGAGGGCGTAAAGTAAGTGACAGTAAGTGACAGTCTTGAGTTGAAACACCAGAAAAACCTGATTTGGGACCACCAATCCTGTAATCTTGTCACGGCAGCATGGCCAGAGGCACAACATGAAATGTGTCATACAACTCCTCTAACAGAAAAAACATGCAAAAACAGAACATTCTCCTGTCCGTCCGTGACTGAGACGGACAGTTCACTTGGTCCCCAGGCGCTGAGAAGCTGCCCACTGCTCCTGGGGGGTCCTGGAGGAAGGACGGTCCGGGATGGGTGAAATGCAGAGCGTACATTTCACAGCGACCTAAGGCCTGTGTGTGCGTGTGTGTGTGTCCTGTGTCGCCTCCATAAAATACACGTGTGTGTTGCAGTGTGCCGCTTGTGGCAATAAAGAACCGACTGAAGTCAGCCTTGTTTGTTTTGTCTAGGTTGTTTCTCTGTGATAAACGAAAGACATACTGTATGTATGGGTTTTTCTTGGTTATATACCCACACAGTCTCATTGGCGGTCCCCTGATTTAAAAAAAAAAAAAGCGTAATCTTATTTCCACTCCAAATCTAACTGACAGATCAGGCAGAAATTTGGTTGGCCTATTACTTATGCTGAATGTAATGCAGGGTATTGGGGTGACCTTGCGTGGTTCTAAGAACACTAAACCTGAAATTCCCTTCAAACAAGGAGCCACAGCTGGTCAGGACACTGAAGATTAATGTGAGAGGAATATGAAAGAAGAAAAAACAGCTTTCACAGCAAGAAATTCAATTCAAATTAAATTATATGTCACCCACTGTTAAACATTTCCTGTAAAAACTATGTTATTGGCAGCTATTGGCCAGTAGCAGTGTAGTTCTTTTCTAGTATTTTATTGGCATTGTATTCACAGTAAAGAGATGTTTTGAAAAATGTTATACATTATCTCCAGAAAATGACCAGAAGAAAGTGAACAGAAAGTCACAGTAATACTTTTCAGTACTCTACTGTTTTTGAATTTACATTTGGAATAAGCCTACTGTAAAAAAAAAAAAAGCAGTATCTTACTGGCAGCAATTGGCAAGTAAATTATTGTAAAGTAATTTTATAGTGATCTACTGTTTAACATATTAGAGTACCAGGAAGACTGTATTATACAAAAAGACTGAAAAATATTGAACATTAATCATTAGACCTGCCAGTTGTTCTTTGTCAGTGCACTCACCTCAGGAATACATAAGTTGTGGTGTGGAAGTAGGCAATACATTTTTTTTATTTGTTAGTCTGGAATGTGTTTTAATGTTTCAGTCCTGAACCCTGTCATTATGCTGAACTGCTATCTCGTGTCCATTCTGCGCTCAAAATGATTCTTGGCCCTCATAAACATGAAGCATACAATTGAAATGAAACGTATTTAAAATTGAAAAAAAATATATATATATTTATCCATATAAATTAAAGACTATACATTGCCCTCCACAATTATTGGCATCCTTAATGAATATGAGCAAAACAGGCTATGAAAAAATATATCTTTGCTGTTTATCCTCTTGGTCTTTCACTCAAAATATTCACAGAAATCTTACCTTTTCATTGAAGTAAAATTATTGAAAGAAAAAAAAACTGTTGACATTAAATACATATTTTCCCCCAAAACATGTGTGCCACATGTAAGCTTTATCCAGTTTTATAGTGCACCAGAAACCGTATAGAGATGTCCACATGTTTAATGGGTAATAGATTTGCCGTGACTGAACATTATTTCGCTATTCTTATTATGTGATGTACTTACATACCATTCGTCTGTATTATTTTGGTCCAATAATTTTTTTTTTTTGTATTCTTAGGTCACAGCAGACATTATCCTCATTTTGGACTCCAGTAGCAAATTCGGGGGACAACCTCTTAGTTCTAGTAAGTATGAGTGATGGCATTCATTTTAGTCTTTTTTTAATTTGCTTATCATATCCATTTTACAGGTCTTAAGAAATCCACTTTGGTAGTTATAAATGTCTCCACACTCCTTGTGGATGTCCTAAACAAGGAGGTAGTGGCAAGTCTAAGGCAGAAATACCCAGAAATGAATGAGGTTAATTTAGCAAAAAAACACGAACAGAGGGATCAATTACAGAATTGGAATGCTAATTGCACACGGGTCAGCTGGAGGCCTGCCTGAGTTTGTAGAAATGATTCAAATGTGCATTGTCAAGAACTGTTTGAGTTTTGTTGTGAGGTTGATGTTGTGCATGGTAAAGAGAACATTTTGGAGCTTTTGAGTTGAATGTATCTCCTAGTCGAGAGGTTGCTCTGGTCAGTCTTGAACAGCTGACTAATGCGTATCCTCTATCCGACTACATGGTAGGAGCAAGTCGGATGGTAGCTCTGAAAAGGCACATCCTAATATAAGGTTGGTGTATGAGATTTATTTTACATTTAGTATTCAGATGAAGCTACAGCGATGGTGTAGTGCTGTCTTTACTAACTACTGTTCTTTCCTCCCTCTCGTTTTTTCTCTAGAACAAGTTGAGTGAAAGATGTCCAGTCCAGTCAACCTGAGAATCCTTTTTGGAGGGGATGATGACTCCAGAAAATGTACCCTCAAGTCAGGAATTCCAACGTCTGTGGATGAACTTCTCCTTGAGATAAAGACTGTTTTTGGACTGAAAGAGCAGTTCAGGCTCCAGTATAAAGATGTGGACTTTGGAAATGAGTACATGAATCTGATGTCGACCAGCGAAATTCAAGACAGAGGTACTCTGAAACCTGATATTCTTACCATGTGACGGCACTAGGTATAGCATTCCAGGGACTCCATACAGTACATCTAGGTCTGTGACCCCAGTTGAGAGTGCTGTCAGCCCCTGTAACCTTGAATCTCCATCCCATGACCAAGATCATTCATTATCTGACCACTCATTTAGTAGCAGCGACACAGTCATCTTACATTTTGACATAGTTCCTCCAGAGGAACACCTGTCCTCTCCTCCAGAGGAAGTTACGTCCCCTCCGGAGTCAAGGACCTGTTCTTGGCCTGAAGTCTTTATTGTGTCTCGGTTTTCATTTCTGTTGAAATTCAGCTCCTAAGAGCAAGCACAGAGTTCAGCACAAGTGGGACTCTTCTTACCCCTCAGCCAAAGCTAAGATCTGGTATCTTTGAAGGCATGGCCCTCTTTTGAAAAAGTAGTATCCTGCATTAGAGGTTAAATTTGGTTTAATATGTTTAATCTCCCTTAATGTATGTAAGCGGATATTACTATGCTGTAAATTAAGTCATTATTTTTATTAGCCCACTTACTACATATTCTGGGTAGCGTTACTTAGTTTTGTTTAGTGCCAACGGTTGCAAAGGAATAAAGTCAAACTTTTAACCCACAGCGCCATAAAAGTCGGATCAAATTGTTGAAAACGGTACGAATACGTGGAGTTACTTGAAAACAGAGTCATTTCTATAGACCGGACGTTCAAGAAATACAACTCTGTTGGTCAAACGCGTCAGAGGCCCCAGTGGGGGTTGCCCCGATGAAAAGTACAATAAGCGTCTCTTGACGCGTGTCAGCTAATTCTATGGTAGGACACCTGTGACTTTTCATGTGACCTCTCACTTAAATGCCAGTCACTATCATATTTCTTCACAATTGTCCAAAAAGATAGCAGCGTTACGTATCTTCAGAGGAGCATCGTAGCAGAAGAAGTCGTCCACCCCTTCGTAAGTAACGACGCATAATAATGATGAGGGCTGTCAACCGAAAGAAAATGAAAAGAAAACCATAGGTGCAAGGCATGTTGGATGACTCAATTACAGGCGAATTGCATTTGATTAAAAATGTGCTTTTAGATAGCGTCCACATCATATAAAGCATGTTGAGAACCTATTGTATTTATGAGCAGTTAGCTGCTATACAAGTGTATACTGCAGTTCTATGGGGCGCCGTTTGTAAAATGTTGCACGTTCGAAAATCCTGCTCAGTTTTGCTACATTTAGCATTTTCATATGGAACAAAAAGCACGACAATATTCGAATGTCACTTTTTCAAGCATTTAGAGAGAAATTCATGTAAATTCATGCGATAACTTTTCCAAGGATATTTTTTGGCAGTAACACAAAGTTGTTAAATAATATAAATATTTCATCTAAATGTTAATGTTAAATGTTAAATGTAAATGTTAAATATAAATGTAAATGTTAAATGTAAATGTAAATGTTAAATATAAACGTAAATGTTCGATTTTTTCATTATATATAAATGTTAAATATAAGTGTTAAATGTAAATGTTAAATGTAAATACAAATATCAAATGCTAAATGTAAATGTTAAATGTAAATGTTAAATGTAAATGTTCAGTCTACATGTCAGACTTGACGACAGAACATTAGAATATTTACGGTAATTCATAGCTTTCAGTAACACTACCAGGGATACCTTGCGGGCAAAATGTGTCGACCAACAGTGGACATCGTCGAGCAGTGCAACCTACTCAATTACGATCGCCATCAAACACAGATCATACCACAATAGCCAGACAGAGATATCTAGAAAAAAATTACATTTTGGGAACCTGTGATCCCTTTACTGCACCCGCTGATATTTGTATTTCTGTAACGTCGTAGAAGTCCCTGCCTGAGCTCCAGTTTGGAGATATTTACATATATCTAATAGAAAATCCGTCCCCCTACACACCTCAAAAACTGAAAGCCTACCAAAAGCACAGATAGTAATTTAATTTTCAGAAGGGGATGGGTTAATAACGATGTCGTCTGGAAGGTGAAAACTAATAAACATCTTCATTATCAGAGCAAAGCTGATTGCCATTTAATAGCTAGCTACCAGCTAGCGAGCTACATGCTGTTAGCTAGCAACCTTTAGCCTACCCAACACTGTTCTTTATCATTTTACACAATTTCCTGGTTAACACAAGTACAACCACCTGGTCTGGCGAATGGCAACTGAAATCATCTTCCCAAGTATTTTCTACTGGCATTGTAGTATTACCAGTTGGATGACAAAATACAGTAGCCTAGCCTAGTTGCTTAGGTACTTGTCGCAATCTCAGAGCAGAAACCGGGTAATCCAATTTTAATCGTGTTGATGCTTTGTTTCTTGACTTTATTTCTATTCCCGTTTTAGGTAGTTATTCTGATGAATGAGGGGACCAAAACAGGGTTAATGCTTTTATTGCAAGCTCCAAAAAGAAGGCTAGTTTACTGCCCGCCTGAGAAAAGTTGACCCAGAAGACGTCTACAATCAGCTGGAAACAGCCGGGCTTGTCTCCTCGCCGATTTTTGAACAGCCAACCGAGCAACAACTGTCTGGCATTTTACTACCTATGTCAGACAATTTTAAAGCGGATATATTAAATAATCTTGAATGAAAGATGGTCAGTTCCAGTATAAATTCCAGTGGTAGACAGCTGTGGAGTGTATTTTCTTTTCCCGCAAGCTGGTAATTCTGACGTGACGTGAAAACTATGAAAGCCAATTACCGTAAATATTGTAAGGTTCAGTCTTCAAATCTGACATGTAGACTGAACATTTAACATTTACATTTACATTTTACATTTACTTTTACATTTAACATTTACATTTAGCATTTACATTTAACATTTAACATTTATATATAACATTGAACATTTACGTTTATATTTAACATTTACATTTATATTTAACATTTACATTTATATTTAACATTTACATTTAGATGAAACATTTATATTATTCAACAACTTTGTGTTACTGCCAAAAAATATCCTTGGAAAAGTTATCGCATGAATTTACATGAATTTCTCTCTAAATGCTTGAAAAAGTGACATTCGAATATTGTCGTGCTTTTTGTTCCATATGAAAATGCTAAATGTAGCAAAACTGAGCAGGATTTTCGAACGTGCAACATTTTACAAACGGCGCCCCATACAGTTCTGCGTTAAACTTTTTTTCTCCAATACACTACAACCACAGCCATAGGACAACAGGGGATAGGATGATTGTAGTGTGTATGGAGCATTGCTGGTCCATATCTGGCCGACTGGAAGTTTAGTATGAAGGTCCTTTCAGTGAAAAGAGAAATCTAGGAAAGGTGCCATTTAGGGAAAAATGGGTTTAAGTGTAGAGGTGCTGAGCTGCCCAGATAGCAAGCAAATCTACAATCCACTGGTGGTGTGCTACTTTTCGTCCGCTCTGGAACCACCATCATCTTTAGATTAATTGGGTATGGTTGTTAAGAAAATAACATAAAATGTTACCTATTCATGGAATTTCTAAATATATCCTTGACCTTGGCATTGTCTATTTAAAATATCAGCTGACACTAAGGCTCTCAAGGTGAACATAACATTTTATGTTATTTTGTTAATATCCACGTTCAGTTACACTTAAGATGATGGTGTTCCGAGAGCGGACCAGAGGTAGCATACCACCAGTGGGGTGCCAACCAAAATCCACCGGTGAACCGATATATTCTTGCTTTCTATACAAAATATTAAGGGTTAGTGAAAAATAATGAATAAGTATGAATGAACAAAGAAAACAAAATGTTTTTAAAACAAGTGGCAAAACAGCGGGCTGTTTGTTTGAAAATCACCAGTGGACCGCCCGAAAACGAATGAGCAAAAGGCAAGCGGACGACTTTTTAAAATTATTATTATTTAATGGAGTACATAGGTGAATGCAACACATATCGCAGTCAGTGCATCCAGACACGGACACAACAAGGTAGGCCTACATCCTATATGGTAGACTATATTTTACGAATGCCATAGCGTTCTTTAATTGTCTGACTGTCTTCAGTCATCACTGATAAATTATGGTGGATGAAGTCAGTGGCACCCCCACCTGTACGCAAATTACGCACACTGCATACTCTAGCAGTGGTACAGGCCGGCTGGGAGTTTTGTTTTTATTATTAGTATATTGAAGGCAGTAGCGAAAGTGAAGCAGAATGTGCGGAAACGAAATATAATAACGTGGAAATAAATTGAAATAATGTTGATATGTTTAAAATACAAAAAAAGAGAGCAATGTAGTTTAATTTATGCTGGAACAACACAAGAATACCATAGACTACTGCTATGCTATGCTATTAAATAGACCTATATGACCATGAACCTTCTATGTATGCATATTTATTCACTCATAACTAGTTGCTGTTGTTTCAAGAGTTACAGTGCAATTGTAATTGACACAAAACAGCCATTTTTCAGTATTTGAGTTTTATCTTAAATGACAGCATTACTTTCAGGGTTCTTGTGTAGTTAGATAATGTTGTTATATGGCTGTAGTTTGTAGTAACAGGGAGTAGCCAATATTTATCTTTGATATTTCTTTTAATGTTCTATTAATTGAAATTCACACTTTTTATTCATTCACAGCAAAAAGATTGAGAGAGCAAAAAAAATTAGATTTCCGTCTCACCGATGGATGAAATATCGATGGATTCTACCGACGTTCATCCTTGTATGTCTCAGCCTCTATGCCTGCTCTTCCAGGGGCTACCATTACTGGACAGTGATCAAACTATTACTAATGCAGAGACAGGCACCAAAACTCATAAGGTTTTAGTGTGGCACTGGCCATTTGGGAACTCGTTTAATCTAGATGGCGACTTCTGCAAAGACAACCCAATTGTATCATGATGGATAATCAGTCTCGGTTGTCTGAGGCAGACATTGTGATTTTTCACAACCGTGAGCTGATCCAAGGCCAACAAAGGTTGCCTGTGAATCGGAAACGCCCAGAGAAGCAAAGGTGGGTCTGGTTGACCATGGAGAGCCCAGCGAACAATGGGGATGTGAAGCCCTTTGCTGGATACTTTAACTGGACCATGACCTACCACCAAGATGCAGACATTTATTCACCCTATGGATTCATGGTGCCAAAGGAATCTGAAACTCACGAGCCACTTGAGAGTTTCATTCCAAAGGACAAGACTGATTTGGCATGTTGGGTGGTGAGCAACTTTTCACCACACCATAAGAGAACTACTATATACGAAAAGCTGAAAACTGTGATACCAATCAAAGTGTATGGTGGAGCAGTAAATAAGCGTCTAGATGATCAGACACTGTTACCTACAATCTCTCGCTGCTCCTTCTACCTGGCCTTTGAAAACTCTGTCTTCAGAGACTACATTACAGAGAAGTTATGGCGCAATGCCTACATGAGTGGAGCTGTGCCTGTAGTCTTTGGTCCTACTCGAGAGGAGTATGAAGCAGTGGCACAAAAAGACTCCTTCATCCATGTGAATGACTTCAGTTCCGTAGAGGAGCTTGGAGAATTCCTCAAGACGCTGGCTGCGGACAGGAAACGCTATGCCTCATACTTCAATTGGAGACGTAAATACACTGTTGAAATTACACACTGGGTGGAGCTTGCATGTAAATTCTGCCCCAAAATTAGTAGCATGCCGCCATAAAAGGTGTATGAGGACTTGGATACATGGCAGTAGAAATATATTTATGAAGTTCAAGCTCATTGTTACAGACAAAGGAATGTCAGCCTCAAGAGAAGGGTAAACTTGTTATGTATTTGTCTGCACAACACACGCTTGTTATGTATTTGTCTGCACAACACACCCAGACTCCTGGGTTGTCCAAGTTTCCCTTAATGTCAGTGTGCACTTTTAAATATTGTTGATTTGTAATGGGAAACTTTATATCTGAGGACTGTTCAACTAGGATAAACAGATTTGATTACAGAGAGTAGGTTCTAAAAAAGAACAAAAGAGACATAACACCTCAAATATGTAAAATAGATATGGCTGCGCCGACAGACACTGTAAGGTAGCACATATCTTCACTACTGAAAAACACCTATATAATTTACACCTGAAATACAATTTACATTTGATCTATAAATGAGCAGAACGCAGCATATCTTAGAAAAATGCACAACATTATTTTGTTCAAATTGGCTATCCAAAATCAATGGTTCAGCACATTACCGCACAGGTAATAACAGACCGGCATTACTTATGTGTCATAATAGGCATGATGTAACATAATTACCTAGCAAAGTCAGTCTTAAATCTTTACTGAGTAACATATTTGGAGTGGGCATGTACATGCCATGGGATTTTGGGGTATTAGGGCACAATTAGACCTATATACAGCAGAAGTGATCACAGTTGCTGTGATCTGTTGATAGTGAAAAGTTATTAGTACTATATTGTATTTGTGTGATAAAAAGCATAGAGAAGTCTTGCAATGGTATTGTTTGACATTAGGTAGATGGATTAAACATTTGAAATATCGGTATGAACAACATTCATCTTGGCTTTTTCTCTAAAACCCATGCACAATATGGCAGAAACACCAGTCACCTTTGCTTTTTTCTGTTGGAATCTGCACTGTTACTTTGACATCTGCCTTCATGCGATGTTGATTGGTTTAATGTTTCAAATACCTTAAGCATGTTAAGTGTGCCCGGCCACAACTGAATAAAATTACACTGGCTCTTTCCTTGCTTTAAGCCTAACAAACATGTGAAATATACAATTCAGTCAAACCTATACCCACAGCGCATATCCGCCGTACTTTTACTTAAGTTACAAACAGTCGTTTCAGGTGGCTTTCCAAATCCATTGAATAAAGGCTCTAGAATCCCCAAATCCCCCTAAATTCACCTTTGCGTTTAGTTTTAATTGCTTCATAGAGCAATTATTTGAAACCAGGACATACATATGCTGATTGTACACATGGAACAGGTGCATGCTGACTCAAAGAGAGGAATGGGTTTAGATTGCCAGGAGGAGAAGAAAAGACCCAGGAATGAGACAGTGAAAGAATGACTGAAGAGAGATCTGGCACACAATCATGAATAATTATTCAAATAACATATTACTTTGCAGGTCGTGGTCTTGGCCAACAAGTACATATATTCCAAATGTCACAAACAACTACAGACAGCCCCAGTGAAGATGGTAAACCTCACGGTTCACTTGACACAAGAATTCTTTCCTGAGGCAAGGCAAGACACCTAGACACATAGCCTGTCCAATGGGATGCTTGCACAGCTTCACCCTGCATTTGTACTCTCTAGAATTAGCAATTTTGGAGGAAAGCCTGTGCAGCAGGTTTGGCCAGTCATGAGTTGTTTTTCCAAATGAATATAATGTAGACATAAACACTGCGGCTAAATATGTAACGGAAAATAATCCACATAGTGCTTTGTTTTCAAGTAAATTACCTACTGACGATCTACGATCTTAATTGAGTTTTTCCATAACCTTACACATGATTACTGTCCTGTGTATCCTTGCCTTAGTATACACTTGATTAATATACATTTCCATTGTCTTTTTTTATCCTAAGGAAGCTTTATCTATCATCAGCAACTGTAAGAAAAAAAAAGAGTTGTCACTGGATGTGGGGACGCACCCTTTTAAGTTTACTCATTAGTTTTGTATAGTGCCAACGGTTGCAAATTAATGAAAAATCATACTTCTAACGCACAGCGCCATAAAGGTCGGATCAAATTGTTGAAAACGGTATGAATACGTGGAGTTATTTGAAAAGCGAGTAATTTCTATGGACCGGACGCTCAAGAAATACAACTGTGTTGTTTAAACTCTGGAGTTCAAACTTGTCAGAGGCCGCCAGTGGCGTTGCACCGTTAAAAAGGCCAATAAGCGTCTCCTGACACGCAACAGAGAGGTACGTTAATTACAGTGACGTGCGGTGATGTCAGTAAGAGGGTAGGCACTGAGTTATGAAAGCCAGATTACCTAATTTATTGTTTAGGCGAATAGGCTACATCAAAACAGTACGCACAAGCGCGGCACACACGCACGGTCGATATCAAGAAATGTCCAATCAGGATGACACATCATCGCGCACGCACGCACGCACGCACACACACCAGTTAATGTCCAGCATCAGAATGCAACCATCTTCATCCTTAATTATTGCACAGCGGAAATTATGTTTGTCAGTCAGCAACAATGAGAACACACACTGCTCAATTGAATATGAAGGCAAATGGCTTGCAGTCGGCATTAATTCAACCACACTTATCAATTCAAAATTAAGCCCAAAATAGTTTCTGACTCACCAATCGGTATATTATTTGTATATAAAATCCATCCGCCGCTCTTTCCTCGTGAAGACGTCGATCACAGCGTTGTAAAACTCTTCTTTACAGGCCTTCAGTTTGCATAGTCTCTGGCTCTCAATTGATAGAATGGCAAGGGCTGAAAGACGCAGTAGTTCATGTAAGGTTGGCGTAGGCCTCCCTCTTGCTAGTAACTCATGTTTTCCATTAAAATCGAGCTTGGAGAAATTTCTCAGTTCTATGATATCGTTAGATACCGCTGCTGTCATTTTGACTTTGAATTTCGTGGGGATTACGCTTAGCTGGTGTAATGACGTCAGCTGCGCAAATGTCCAGCAATATCTCGATTTTAATTGGTCCATGTTTGATACGTAACGTAGATGATTACTGGCATAATATATTTACGTGCAAAGGCACAGCAGAGTTGTGCTTTTCGACGTACATGTTAAAGAATACAGGGTCGAGTGAGTTTTCGTTGTCGTCCGCAATGAATGGACAGTAAAAGCACTGCTTATTCTACCATTTTTTTTTTTTGGATTTGATTATGGGTAACTGCTGCATTTGTCATCGTAACGTCTAAACAATTGGAATAACACACATATTGCATATATAAATCACAAGAATAATCAGTAAAAATACAAATACAAGTTTATTAAATACAATTATTTAATAAACATTTTTACGTTTGAATTTTGGCAGGGCAGTGCCTACCTTGCCTACCCTGACTGCACGTCACTGGTTAATTATATGGGACACCCACAGTGGGAGGACACCTGTGCCTTTTCATATGACTTCTCACTTAAATGCCAGTCACTATCATATCCCTTCACAATTGTTCAAAAAGAGAGCAGCGCTACGTATCTTCAGAGGAGCATCGTAGCAGAGGAAGTCGCCTTACGCATCATTTTGTAAGTAACATAGGTGCATAAGAATTTATGAGGGCTGCCTGTCAACCAACAGCAACAATGCACAGAAAACCGTCAACGTACCAGGCATGGTGGTGGACTCAATTAAAGGCGAATTGGGTATTTTGAATTCAAATATTGTTTAATAGATAGCGGAGGGAGTGGTAGGATGCCCTGGAGCATTGCAGGACCATATCTGGCCGACTGGAGGTTCAGTATGAATGTCCTTTCAGTGAAAAGAAAAGTCGGGGAAAGGTCCCATTTAGGGAAAAATGGGTTTAAGTGGTAGAGGTGCTGAGCTAACAAATCTATAGCCTATGGATTTAGATCGGCACCTCACTGGTGGTGTGCCACTTTTAATCCGTTCTGGAACCACCATCATCTTTAAATGACAAGACATAAACACTGCGGCTAAATATGTAATGGAAAATAATCCACATAGTGCTTTGTTTTCAAGTAAATAACCTACTGTTAAACATATATTTTGATTTGCAAATGATGATGTTATGCTATATGAATGACAACGATCTTAATAGAGTTTTTCCATAACCTTATACATGATTGCCGTCCTGTGTATCCTTGCCTTATTATACACTTTATTAATATACATTTCCATTGTCTTTTTGTATCCTAAGGAAGCTTTATCTATCCTCAGCAACTGTAAAAAACAAAATAATTGTCACTGGATGTGGGGAAGCACCCTTTTAAGTTTACTCATTCGTTTTGTTTAGTGCCAACAGTTGCAAATGAATGAAAAGTCATACTTTTAACCCACAGCGCTATAAAAGTCGGATCAAATTGTTGAAAACGGTACGAATACGTGGAGTTATTTGAAAACTGAGTAATTTCTATGGACCGGACGCTTGATCCGTTCTGGCACCACCATCATCTTTAAATGAACTTAGTGTGGTTATTAAGAAAATAATTTTTTTTTTTACCTAAATCTAAATCATGTCCTTGACATAATCTATTTAAAATATCAGCTGCTAAACAGAAGAAGTACATGGCACTAGAGGGCTCTCAAGGTGAATATGACTTCAGGTAAATTCAAGACTCAAAATAAGCTAAGGATATGATTTAGAAATTCCAGGAATTGCTAACATTATGATCCCTTCTGGATATCCAAGCCCAGTTACACTAAAGATGATGGTGTTCCCAGAGCTGACCAGAAGTGGCATACCACCAGTGGGGTGCCAACCCAATCCACCGGTGAACCGATATATTCTTGCTATCTGGGACTGAGTTAGCATAGAAATGCCCAGTCTTGATCTAGCAAATGTGGAGCTGGAACAACACAAGAATTCCATCATGTATGCTATGCTATGCTATTAAATAGACCTACGTGACAATGAATCTTCTGCGTATGCATATTTATTGACTTATAACTAGTTGCTGTTGTTTCAAGAGTTACAGTGCAATTGAATGCAATTGTGCAATTGACACAAAACAGCCATTTTTCAGTATTTGAGTTTTATCTTAAATGAGAGCATTAATTTCAGGGTTCTTGTGTAGTTAGATATTGTTGTTATATGGCTGTAGTTTGTAGTAACAGGGACTAGCCTATATTTATCTTTGATATTTCTATTAATGTTCTATTAATTGAAATTCACACTTTCTATTAATTCACAGCAAAAAGATTGAGAGAGCAAAAAAAATGAGATTTCCGTCTCCCCGATGGATGAAATACCGATGGACTCTACCGACGTTCATCCTTGTAAGTCTCAGCCTCGGATACCTGCTCTTCCAGGGGCTACCATTACTGGACCGTGATCAAACTATTACTAATGCAGAGACAGGCACCAAAACTCATAAGATTTTAGTGTGGCACTGGCCATTTGGGAACTCGTTTAATCTAGATGGCGACTTCTGCAAAGACAAGTTCGGGGTACCCAATTGTATCATGATGGATAATCAGTCTCGGTTGTCTGAGGCAGACATTGTGATTTTTCACAACCGTGAGCTGATCCAAGGCCAACAAAGGTTGCCTGTGAATCGGAAACGCCCAGAGAAGCAAAGGTGGGTCTGGTTGACCATGGAGAGCCCAGCGAACAATGGGGATGTGAAGCCCTTTGCTGGATACTTTAACTGGACCATGACCTACCACCAAGATGCAGACATTTATTCACCCTATGGATTCATGGTGCCAAAGGAATCTGAAACTCACGAGCCACTTGAGAGTTTCATTCCAAAGGACAAGACTGATTTGGCATGTTGGGTGGTGAGCAACTTTTCACCACACCATAAGAGAACTACTATATACGAAAAGCTGAAAACTGTGATACCAATCAAAGTGTATGGTGGAGCAGTAAATAAGCGTCTAGATGATCAGACACTGTTACCTACAATCTCTCGCTGCTCCTTCTACCTGGCCTTTGAAAACTCTGTCTTCAGAGACTACATTACAGAGAAGTTATGGCGCAATGCCTACATGAGTGGAGCTGTGCCTGTAGTCTTTGGTCCTACTCGAGAGGAGTATGAAGCAGTGGCACAAAAAGACTCCTTCATCCATGTAAATGACTTCAGTTCCGTAGAGGAGCTTGGAGAATTCCTCAAGACGCTGGCTGCGGACAGGGAACGCTATGCCTCATACTTCAATTGGAGACGTAAATACACTGTTGAAATTACACACTGGGTGGAGCTTGCATGTAAATTCTGCCCCAAAATTAGTAGCCTACCGCCATATAAGGTGTATGAGAACTTGGATGCTTGGCAGTAGAAATATATTTATGAAGTTCAAGCTCATTGTTACAGACAAAGGAATGTCAGCCTCAAGAGAAGGGTAAACTTGTTATGTATTTGTCTGCACAACACACGCTTGTTATGTATTTGTCTGCACAACACACCCAGACTCCTGGGTTGTCCAAGTGTCCCTTAATGTCAGTGTGCACTTTTAAATATTGTTGATTTGTAATGGGAAACTTTATATCTGAGGACTGTTCAACTAGGATAAACAGATCTGATTACAGAGAGTAGGTTCTAAAAAAGAACAAAAGAGACATAACACCTCAATTATGTAAAATAGATATGGCTGCAGTACACTTGGGCCGACAGACACTGTAAGGTAGCACATGTCTTCACTACTGAAAAACACCTATATAATTTACACCTGAAATACAATTTACATTTGATCTATAAATGAGCAGAACGCAGCATATCTTAGAAAAATGCACAACATTAGTTTGTTCAAATTGGCTATCCAAAATCAATGGTTCAGCACATTACCACACAGGTAATAACAGACTGGCATTACTTACAGACGTGGACAAAATTGTTGGTACCCTTCATGTAAAGAAGGAAAAACCCACAATTGTCACTGAAATAACTTGAAACTGACAAGCTCCAGTTTTGTCTCGTCTGTCCAAAGGACATTCTCCCAGAAGCCCTGTGGCTTGTCAATATGCATTTTGGCAAATTCCAGTTTTGCTTTTATATGATTTGCTTTCAACAGTGGTGTCCTCCTCGGTCGACTTTGGCTCAAACAGCGACTGATGGTGCGATCTGGCACTGATGTACCTTGACCTTGGAGTTCACCTCTAATCTCTTTGGAAGTTGTTCTGGGCACTTTGGTTACCATTTGTATTATCCGTCTCTTCAATTTGTCATCAATTTTCCTCTTGCAGCCACGCCCAGGGAGGTTGGCTACAGTCCCCTGGACCTTAAACTTCTGAATAATATGTGCAACTGTTGTCACAGGACTATCAAGCTGCTTGGAGATGGTCTTATAGCCTTTACCGTTAACATGCTTGTCTATAATTTTCTTTCTAATCTCCTGAGACAACTCTGTCCTTAGCTTTCTGTGGTCCATGTTCAGTGTGGTACACACCATGATACCAAACACCACAGTGACTACTTTTTTTACCATTTTAAATAGGCAGACTGACTGATTACAAGTTTGAAGAAACCTGTAATGCTAATTAGAGGACACACCTTAGTTTAACATGTCTCTATGGTCAAATTATTTTAAATCTTTTCTAGGGGTACCATCATTTTTGTCCAGGCCAGTTTGATTCGTTTTTTTTTAAAATTATTATTCTGTTGAACCACAATTCAAAAGCAATGTCTGATTTTCATTAGTTCATTTTCAGTATTTTTTTATTTATTATTACTTTTGTCAGTTTCAAGTTATTTCAGTGACCATTGTGGCTTTTTCCTTCGTTGACGGAAGGGTACCAACAATTTTGTCCACGTCTGTATGTGTCATAATATGCATGATGTAACATAATTACCTAGCAAAGTCAGTCTCACATCTTTACTGAGTAACATATTTGGAGTGGGCATGTACATGCCATGGGATTTTGGGGTATTAGGGCACAATTAGACCTATATACAGCAGAAGTGATCACAGTTGCTGTGATCTGTTGATAGTGAAAAGTTATTAGTACTATATTGTATTTGTGTGATAAAAAGCATAGAGAAGTCTTGCAATGGTATTGTTTGACATTAGGTAGATGGATTAAACATCTGAAATATCGGTATGAACAACATTCATCTTGGCTTTTTCTCTAAAACCCATGCACAATATGGCAGAAACACCAGCCACCTTTGCTTTTTTCTGTTGGAATCTGCACTGTTACTTTGACATCTGCCTTCATGCGATGTTGATTGGTTTAATGTTTCAAATACCTTAAGCATGTTAAGTGTGCCCTGCCACAACTGAATACAACTACACTGGCTCTTTCCTTGCTTTAAGCCTAACAAACATGTGAAATATACAATTCAGTCAAACCTATACCCACAGCGCATATCCGCCGTACTTTTACTTAAGTTACTAAGTCTATCCAGGTGGCTGACCCAATCCATTGAATAAAGGCTCTTAAATCCCCAAATGCCACCTTTGCGTTTAGTTTTACTTGCTTCATAGAGCAATTATTTGATACCAGGGCATACTGTAACATAGCGCATTGCGACTGTCACGTAAAGCAGTGGTTTCCCGCCGGATCATGGGCATTTATTCATAAGATACGTTCTTATGGATAGACATAATCAACGATGGATTGTGATTAGGATGTCGGGTGCTTAGATGTGATACAATGGGTGATTTAACACTGGATGGGGTTTCTGTGTGCACTGATCGGTTTGGCCAAAATGTTTAGCGTTGTACTTACTTGTTGCCTGTGTCTTCCGGGAACGTGGGAGCAAACTGGGATGCAAGGCTGAGAAAGATTTTCTGTGTTCGTTTCGCGCTCCGCGAGGGAAGCGCTCATTGGAGCAGGGGTGTTCATAGTGAGTTTAGATAATTCTTTAATAAAGTGTTTAAGGGCATAGTTAATAATATAACATGCATGAACGTATGTAATGTGTAACGCACGTTCAATGGTAACGGCCAGGGGTTTAAATATGTGCCGCACAGCTCAGTTGGGGAGAGAAGGTGATTGTTGAGAATCAGGGTTGTAGAACATACGTCTATGTTCATCTTGCTAAGTAATGTTCAGTTTGAATTCCTATAACTAGGCACTGCGCATGCGTATAGTCAGAATGAATATGAATGACGAGCATGACCCACGTTGCCTGTAATGTCTTCACAAGTTCCCGAGTAAAGAAACTAATTATACGGAATCCTGAATCGTGTCACTCGTCTTTCAACAAGGGTCTATACGCATGGGCATTATCTCGGTTTGTGTTTCTTTTTGATTCAGTGTTTTGTTTGTTAAACCTGCCGGTCGCTTACTTGAAAATAAAAATACAAATTTTGGAAGAGCTGTTTTTCATTCGTCCATCCTTGAAGTCTGACATAAACCAACCGCTTGGGCACACTCCTTTACACAAACATATGCTGATTGTACACATAGAACATGTGCATGCTGACTCAAAGAGAGTAATTGGTTTAGATTGCCAGGAGGAGAATAAAAGACCCAGGAATGAGACAGTGAAAGAATTACTAAAACATTTCATATGAAAGTGAGATCTGGCACACAATCATAAATAATTATTCAAATAACATATTACTTTGCAGGTCAGGGTCTTGTCCAACAAGGAAATATATTCCAAATGTCACAAACAACTACAGACAGCCCCAGTGAAGATGGTAAACCTCACGGTTCACTTGACACAAGAATTCTTTCCTGAGGCAAGGCAAGACACCTAGACACCTAGCCTGTCCAATGGAATGCTTGCACAGCTTAACCCTGCATTTGTACTCTCTAGAATTAGCAATTTTGGAGGAAAGCCTGTGCAGCAGGTTTGGCCAGTCATGAGTTGTTTTTCAAAATGAATATAATGTAGACATAAACACTGCAGCTAAATATCTAATGGAAAATAATCCACATTGTTCTTTGTTTTCAATTAAATTACCTATACTGTTAAACATATATTTTGATTTGCAAATGATGATGTTATGCTATATGAATGCCAACGATCTTAATTGAGTTTTTCCATAACCTTATACATGATTGCTGTCCTGTGTATCCTTGCCTCATTATACACTGTATTAATATACATTTCCATTGGCTTATCCTAAAGAAGCTTTATCTATCATCAGCAACTGTAAAAAAAAAAAAAAAAAAAGAAGAATTGTCACTGGGTGTGGGGAAGCACCCTTTTAAGTTTACTCCTTAGTTTTGTTTAGTGCCAACGGTTGCAAAGGAATGAAAGTCATACTTTTAACCCACAGCGCCATAAAGGTTAGATCAAATTGTTGAAAACGGTACGAATACGTGGAATTATTTGAAAACCGAGTAATTTCTATGGACTGGACGCTCAAGAAATACAACTGTGTTGTTTAAACTCTGGAGCTCAAACTTGTCAGAGGCCGCCAGTGGCGTTGCACCGTTAAAAAGGCCAATGAGCGTCTTCTGACACGCATCAGAGAGGTAAGTAAATTACACCCACAGGAGGACACCTGTGACTTTTCATATGACTTTTCACTTAAATGCCAGTCACTCACTATCATATCCCTTCACAATTGTCCAAAAAGAGAGCAGCGCTACGTATCTTCAGAGGAGCATCGGAAGAGAGGAGAGGAAGTCGCCTTACGCACCGTTTTGTAAGTAACGCATAGGTGTATAAGAATGTATGAGGGCTGTCAATCAACAGCAACAATGAACAGAAAACCGTAAACGTACCAGGCATGGTGGTGGACTCAATTGAAGGCGAATTGGGTATTTATTTATAATTAAAACAAAATGTAATACATTTAGATAGCGGAAGGAGCGGTAGGATGCCATGGAGCATGCAGGACCATATCTGGCCGACTGGAGGCTCAGTATGAATGTCCTTTCAGTGAAAAGAAAAATGGGAAAGGTCCCATTAAGGGAACAATGGATTTAAGTGGTAGAGGTGCTGAGCTACCCATATAGCAAGCAAATCTACACGGTGGATTTTGATGGGCACCCCACTGGTGGTATGCCACTTTTGATCCGCCCTGGAACCACCATTGTCTTCAGATTAACTGAATGTGGTTATTAAGAGAATAACAAAAATGTTAGCTATTTCTGGAATTTTTAAATCATGTCCTTGGCGTAATGCAAGTACATGGCACTAGAGGGCTCTCAAGGTGAAAATGACTTCGTCAATTAAATACTTATGTTATGCACTGTAGCCTACATCTATAAACATGATGATGATAAAGGGTTGGTGAAAATGTATGAAGAAGTATGAATGAGCAAAGAAAACGAAATGTTTTTAAAACAAGTGTGTTAGGTGAAAAAATTCACACCCAAGTTTACCTCGGTCTCCAGAGTGGCAAAACAGCGGGCTGTTAGTTTGTAACTCACCAGTGCACCGCTGGAAAACCAATGAGCAAAAGACTGCTGTCAGTGGGCCGACAGTATTGTAATTAACCTAGAATGTCGTCAGATTATTGTGGCTGGGAGAATGCAATATTAACACACAGAGCGACGTTGCACAACGGATTTAGAAACAATTAGTCTTTATTGAAACAATGTATTATGCCGGATTAGGTACAGTTACTAAAAGTCCTAATGAGCTTCGGTACTACCCGCCTGAACGAATACCCACTAGGCTATTGTAAAAGCATATGGCAAATCACCCAGCCATACACAACGCCGCAATAAATAAGGGTCTTGTACACACCACCTCCGTAGGACACTGCACACACTCCCAATGCACTGCAATAGACACAAGATTGCCTTTTAGTCAAGGGGCAAAATAGCGTTTTACGACAGACTAATTGTAAAATATTTTTTTCAGCATAGATCATTTCTATGAGGTGTCCAGAACAACATACTAAAAGTCCTAAGAAATCCTAGTTGAGGAAATATGTTTAATTCTCATCAATCTGAGATGTGTGCTACGAATGCATGGCAAAAATACACCTCAAAAATGTAATTTTTTCCTTTACTCCTATCAAAATGAAACTTTACACAATGAAAGTACCCATGAAAAGTAAAATGTTTTGTATCACAAGTTTCTTTTGAAATTAATTTGAATATGCACATGAGCTCCACACTTATTGAATATGTCCATAGGCAGAAACACCATTCATATGTATGACAAATACATCGGCCCAATCTTCATCCAATCATCCTACTGCCAATGGGAGATGGCAATGCTGCCTTTAGACTGGCATCTAACCTAAAAACTGCCTGACTTGGTAGTACCTGCCATTGGTATGGTGTATCTGCCTATGCAATTAGGTCATATTCAATAAGTGTATAGCTCATTTGCATATTAAAATTCATTTTCAAAGAAACTTGTAATACAAAAAATGTAACTTTTCATGGTTACTTTCATTGGAGTAAAGGAAAAAATTACATTTTTGAGGTGTATTTTTGCCATGCATTATTAGCACACATCTCAGATTGATGAGAATTAAACATATTTCCTCAACTAGGATTTCTTAGGACTTTTGGTATGTTGTTCTGGACACCTCATAGAAATGATCTATGCTGAAAAAAATTGTTTTACAATTAATTCTATTTTTGGCTCCAAAATGGATTAATTTGCTTGGCCTATTACTACAAGAATTCTTTCCTGAGGCAAGGCAAGACACCTAGCCTGTGCATCTGGTTTGGCCAGTCATGAGTGAGTACATCTTTACCCAGCAATATGTGTCTGTCAGGGGTATCAATTTTGATTGGACTTTCATATTTGTAATATCCCTTTAATGTAAAAAAAAACAACAACTGGCACATGGTCTGCACTTGGGTCAATTCTGGCCATGTTTTGGGTGCCTTCTCGCACAGTTATAGTGTGAATGTGGGGTCATTTTAGGTGTGTCCCTTTGTAAGTAAAGATGCATATACATTTATGAGGGCTGTCAACCAACAGCAACAATGAACAGAACCGTAAAGGTGGCAGGCATGGTGGTGGACTCAATTAAAGGCGAATTGGGTATTTCTTATTCAAAAGTTGCTTTTAGATAGCTGAGGGGGTTGGTAGGGTGCCCTGGAGCATTGCTGGTCCATATCTGGCCGACTGGAAGTTTAGTATGAAGGTCCTTTCAGTTAAAAGAGAAATCTGGGAAAGGTGCCATTTAGGGAAAAATGGGTTTAAGTGTAGAGGTGCTGAGCCCCCCAATCTAGCAGGCAAATCTACACCTACCGGTGGATTTTGATGGGCACCCCACTGGTGGTATGCCACTTTTGATCCGCAATGGAACCACCATCATCTTTAGATTAACTGGGTGTGGTTATTGCTAACATGACAGGAATTGCTAACATTTATGTCATTTTCTTAATATCCAAGCCCAGTTACACTAAAGATGATGGTGTTCGCAGAGCGGACCAGAAGTGGCATACCACCAGTGGGGTGCCAACCAAAATCCACCGGTGAACCGATATATTCTTGCTATCTGGGACTGAGTTAGCATAGTGATGCCCAGTCTTGACAACACAAGGATACCATATAGGCTACTGCTATGCTATGCTATTAAATAGACCTACATGAACCTTCTGCATATGCATATTTATTAATTTATAACTAACTGCTGTTAGTCAGCAAATGTTAGTAAATGCATTTGTAATTGACACAAAACAGCCATTTAATAGTATTTGATTGTTGTCTTAAATAAGACCTTTAATTTCAGTGTTGTTGTGTATTTAGATAATGTTCTGTTGCTGTAATTTGTAGTAACAGCGAGCCAATCATTATCTTTGATAGTTTTTATTAATGTCCTATTAATTGAAATTCACACTTTTTATTTATTCACAGCAAAAAGATTGAGAAAGCAAAAAAATGAGATATCCGTCTCACCAATGGATTCTACTGAAGTTCATCCTTGTAGGTCTCATCCTCGTTGGGTACCAGCTCTTCCAATTGCTGTCATTACTGAACGGTGATCAAACTATTACTAATGCCGAGGCAGGCACAAAAACTCATAAGATTTTAGTGTGGCACTGGCCATTTAGGAACTCGTTTAATCTAGATGGTGACTTCTGCAAAGACAAGTTCGGGGTACCCAATTGTATCATGATGGATAATCAGTCTCGGTTGTCTGAGGCAGACATTGTGATTTTTCACAACCGTGAGCTGATCCAAGGCCAACAAAGGTTGCCTGTGAACCTGAAACGCCCAGAGAAGCAAAGGTGGGTCTGGATGACCATGGAGAGCCCAGAGAGCAATGGGGATCTGAAGCCCTTTAATGGATACTTTAACTGGACCATGACCTACCACCAAGATGCAGACATTTATTCACCCTATGGATCTATGGTGCCAAAGGAATCTGAAACTCACGAGCCACTTGAGAGTTTCATTCCAAAGGACAACACTGATTTGGCATGTTGGGTGGTGAGCAACCTTTCACAACACCATGAGAGAACTACTATATACGAAAAGCTGAAAACTGTGATACCAATCAAAGTGTATGGTGAAGCAGTAAATAAGCGTCTAGATGATCAGACTCTGTTAACTACAATCTCTCGCTGCTCCTTCTACCTGGCCTTTGAATACTCTGTCTTCAGAGACTACATCACAAACCAGTTATGGCTCAATGCCTACATGAGTGGAGCTGTGCCTGTAGTCTTTGGTCCTTATCGAGAGGATTATGAAGCAGTGGCACAACCAGACTCCTTCATCCATGTGAATGACTTCGATACCATAGAGGAGCTTGGAGAATTCCTCAAGACGCTGGCTGCGGACAGGGAACGATATGCCTCATACTTCAATTGGAGACGTAAATACACTGTTGAAATTAAACACTGGGTGGAAACTGCATGCAAATTCTGCCCCAAAATTAGTAGCATGCCGCCATATAAGGTGTATGAGGACTTGGATACATGGCAGTAGAAATATACTTTTATGAAAGGTAAAGCTAATTTTTACAGACAAAGGAAGTGCTTCTGTTTAAAAACGGTCTATGTGATATGTATGTGCTACTAGATTATTACTAATTTAGGAGTGTTTAATATGCATTATTATTCTATTTTATTTAGGCTTTTTTTCTATTTGTATGTTTTGGATGGAAGAGTCTTTTTCATTTCTGCATGATTGCCGGTGACACTTTTAAGTGTAAGTGGGGGCGTGTGTGTCAGAGAGGACTCAACTCACCTGCTGGCTTAATTGCTGGCACACGCTGTCCACTGGATTAACTCTGTGTCCAAGTGTCCATTCTCTAGTGAGTTGAAGCATTCTTTTATTTGTTTTGTTTGGTGGTGGTTGTTCAAACACAAAACATTAATAATAATCCAAATACTCATAGACTCAAGAGTTGCCAGAGAAATAAGCTTATCAGCAGGTGTCAACTAATGCCAATAAGCGTAATAACTGTATAAAAAGCATGTAACTGTTTTCTCCGTAATCAGAAGGAGTTTACGAGTAGCCTCACCTATGGTGTTGATTATCCATGTCCCATGCAATTGTCAGTGTGACCAATGTGGCACATGTTCACTTACTTTGCTCATAATGAATGTGAGGGGTGCTGCATTCTACTACTAAAAATTCCCTCAACACCACTGGGTATATGGAAATACATAGATCTACCAATATTATACAGTTTCAACATTGAGTCTCAGAAAATAAGGCATAGCCTATAAGTGTCAAGATACAGTGGTATGCAAAAGCATTGAACCAGCTAGCATTGAAAGTCATCACCAAATGTTTGTTTACAAAAGATAGCTCCACACATTTTCCCAATCAGTAATTGCATTGCGAACAGTTATGCTCTAGTATATTGATAATATCAAATGTTGCACACTTGAATAAACCGATGTCCTATGAAGTGCATTGATGCTTTTTTCCCCGTTTGTTCTGTAGCAGAATAGCCGACATTTCATCTCTGTTCTCCCTCTCCCTCCCACTTTCGTTTATCTACACGCCACTGTCTTAGCTACGACTGCATTTAATTAATGTACTTACTAGACTTAAGCCAACTTGAATCATTTGGAGTAGGCTATCTGATATTGTAGACTTCATCTGACCACACAACAAGAATCGTTTTGTTAACATTGGTTTATATTCATCCTACAATATTTAGTTCAACTCTTAAATCTTATGACATGAACTCCAAAAAATGTGCTACCTGCTGCTAGCACTGCTTAAACACAAACGATGTAGACCAGGTCTATTTGTAAATAACACAAACGTATATCAAAGTTAAAATGTAATTCAACTTTGTGTGTTTGCGTTGAACAACAAAGAGAAGCGCCAGATTTGACTTTGAACTAAATATTAACGAATGTGCGGCTGTGCACATCTGCAAAAGAAGGAGGTAACCTCAGCAAAAAAGTAAGCAGACATCACCAGTGGACACGATAACCAGTTTGAACACTGGAACACTGGCAACCGCAAAACAGCTACAGCCTACAATGGAACCCTAGGGAGCGAATGCACGTCAAAGTAAACCGGTTGTTTTAGCCACTGACAGGCTCATGAATGTTATTATAAGGGTTTGACAACATGGAAAGGACCTGTACGCAGATACACCTGTGTCTGTTTACCTAAAATAACTGTACAGAAAATGACTGTTTGTACAGTCAATGTCTGTAGTCGATTGGCCTACCCTACCGTGTGGTGCTGGAATGGGCAGTGAAAGCCTCCCTATCGCTCATTTAATATGCCAGCGAGTTGGAAAACTATTACAGCCAGAGTCGGTACCTTTTCCAATGTCGTGCAGTGGGAGAAAGCTCTACTCTTGTGTTGACTGCTACTACTTTGAAAAAGCACTCTAACATAACTCTGAGCTTCCTTAACCCCCCTCTGCTGGGTGAGTAGTTCAAAAGACTATAGGTGGCTGTGGGGTTTCTGGGCTCACTCACATTTTCAGTTCAGACATTGTCTAGAAGAGGGAAATATGAAAGATGATGCACTACAGATGTGTATAGGACAGGGCTGCAACTATCGGTAAAACTTTTACACTATTTTTCTCAACTGTTGAATCTGTATGTGGATCATCCAAATCATGCAATCATCCACTTTAACAACTCATCCAATTTTCACTGATATATTTTTTATATAAATAGCATTAACACAATTTTGCGGTATATTTTGCAAATAGGTCTTGAACCTCACACAATATGCCCCCACATTAGGTGTATGTACTAGGCTAAATTGTAAAATGTGCATTCATATGTTGGGGAAGGCAGTGATACAGCCATTTATGGCTATCCCAATACCTGTGGTATTAAAGGAGTTTCATCTGCAGCTGCAGTCCCACCACCGGAGAGACAGCCTTGTTGACATGCCAGTATTAACCTCTATGCCTGAATGAGAATACCATTTTGTGGTCTCTGTAATCTCTTTCTACATATTTCTATATATTCACTGTTTCAATGATCTTTTCTTCACTGCTGCAGCTTGTTCTACATCTCGTTCTTTCAGGTTATGATTGGTTCCCTTCAGACCTTCAAGAGACCAGGAACCCAGCCTATCCATGGAATACTTCAAGGATAACCGAGAATTGTTATAGTATGATGTTGGCCTACTGGTGATGTGATAGATGAGAAGTCTCACTGATTATTACAATAAATCAGCACAGTTAATATATTGTTCATAGTTTGAAGTTAAAAAGTTTGAAGCTGTAGTTTGAAGCCAAGTGTTCTGTATTTATTTATATTTATAGTATACTTTAAACAGTTAATATATTGTTCAATTTGGCAATAAAAAAGCCTTTCTTTTATGTCGTCAATCATCGTTTTGTGCTTCTTTTTTTTTAAAGTATCGGTTCAGGCACCATTTAGGCACCGGTATTGTTTTAAAAGTATTGTTTTAAAAGTATTGTTTTAGCAACGGTATTGGGAAAAACCCAAACGATACCTATCCCTACACACAAGATTGTAAGAGGAATTTGTTCCTTTAAAAGAGTCTGATCAGCGATTCCTACTTCAAGATCATCCATGGACCACCTTCTTTTGTGGCTTAGTGACTACAATAAACTTCAGATCTACACATTCATCCTCTTGACTCTTGATTGCGGAATTGCAAGATAGTGGCTGGTTTTTGCAGCAACATTATCTTTGTCGTGTTGCAGAATCATGCCCTGAATTTTTTTTAATGTAAAAACTTCACCTTTTGAGGAGTAAGGACAGACCATTGTCTGTAGGAGGATGATGAAAAACAGATGTTTAAGGAAAACGAGAATGAGAGAATACATGAAGGGTGAAAAAGGGTACTGAACGCAAATGAGGGGGAACGTTATAAAAGACCAGATTGAAAAGGATATAAAAGAATGGGAGGAAGAGTGGAGGAAAATAGAGAAGGACACAAAAAGTGGGGCTGATAGGAAAAAGAGGAGAAACTTTTTTGCATTGTTGTATAACCTGCTTTGGGGGATAAAAACATTATTATTTATCAGCCCCCACAGAAGACAAATAAAATAGTCTAAATTTACTTGTGGAAAACTCAAAGTAATGCTGAAAATATGGCAGCTCTCCAGGTCTGATACGATTTATATGATGTAAAGAAACGTTTCTTTCTACAGTACTATTTGCACACAAAACAAATTGTGTTCCCCCAGCTAGTCTCCTAAACCTGGATTCTCAAGATAAACACAGTCAAAAGAAAGATCTTGATATCTTAGAAAAAGATCACACACCAGAAGAATACATTCCCATTAGGCTACTGAAAACGTAAAATATCCGTACATGTTGTGTACACGACCTACCCAGGCCAGTTAACCAACAATGACAATTTTGACTGAAAAGCTAGCCCTACTACACGATCAAAAGGCTAATATCCAAATGTAACCCTGGTCCAGCCATTTGGCGCAATTGTTTTAACATAATATTTTATGAATTATATAATTTGTTTATTAAGTTTAATCTAACACTGTTTGATGCTTTAGCAATATCATTTTGTATCTTGTCATGCCAAAAAAGGTTTTTGAACTGAACTGTGAAACGACAGAAAATTAAGGAACTTCGATCGCCTACCCAACCTAACCCAACCCACATTTTTGAGAGGAATCTAGGAACATCGCAGATAGCGGAGTTGTTTCCGGACGGACTGTACACAGGACAGCGCGAAACATGGCGTTCAATTTTGGCGGCGCTGCCGCACCAAATCCTGCAAGTAAGATGTTTTTCTTTGTAATACACGGTAAATGCCAGCATGTAGGTGGTTGTTAAATAATTACATTTTTAATGCGAGCATTGTACGGCAGACATATCTGTTCATCTTGTCATCTGAACGGGTTTAGACCACCAGCTACAAGATCAGAGCTAGCTAGCAAACAAGCTAGCTGCTACACACTTCGCCATCTAATTTCTAACGTCCCCTACCCGGTGGATATAACAAGCTAGCTAGCTTAGTAGCTACGTTTGTTAAGATTGTGCCCCCTTATATACATAAAACACCCTTTTAGTGGACTCATCTGTGTCTGTCGGTCTGTGCTCAAGACTCTCCAAACAGTGCCAACTTTGAAATAACGTAACGTTAGCCATCATAGCTATAGTTAACCTCTGCCTGCTAAAGTTGCCTGGCAGTGGTAGCTAGCATGTGGTGTAACGTGTATTGCTGTTGTCATAGACATCAGAAGACCATTTTTGTCTTATGTCATGATTACTGCTAGCTGGCGGACGTATCTAATTGTTGCAGATGAGTTCGGCCGAAAATCGGTTTTGACATGCTAAATTAAGAAACTAATTCGTCTCAAACTGGAAATATCTTATGTTAACTCTTGCATGGCCATACCGCTTCCTGGCATCCGTATTTCCATTCGCATTGCATGGCTGTCATGTTTTCATGTTTTATTTTGTTGTCACTCAAGGCACTTCAGGATTTTCATTTGGTTCATTCGCTGCCAAAACAACAGCACCCACCGCTTTTGGTTTTGGTCCTACCACAACAACTACAGCTTCCACTGGATTCGGTAGTAAGTTCATGTCTCCTTTCATCCTCATACAAAATCGTCTCAACACTACCTCCTCCGCAATTTGTATTCAGACCGCTTTGCTTGATTTTAAATAATTTCATCTTAATCGAAATTAAACAGGGGGGAAACTTAGACACAACATAGCTTATAGATTTTAAAACCAAACAATGGAACTGTCACCTATCAAGAAGTTACCATATCCTTAGCACTTGCCCGGAATTGTTTCCTATTCAGGCCCTTGCCTGTCGTGGTTCAGTTAGCCTGATAGGCTGTAGAGAGGCAAACGTATTAAAGTGAAGAGCAGTGAAGTAATTAAATATGGGCACCAGTGGTGGCTGGTGGTTGAAACAGAGATGAAGCATACAATTGTGAACCCGAGAAAGCTAGGGTGCATATTCTCAGAAGGTCATTTTATATTAGGGGTGGGAATCTCTTGGCACCTCACGATTCGATTCAATTCCGATTCAGAGGTCAACGATTCGATTCTAAACCGATTATCGATGCATCACGATTTTTAAAACATTTGAGTTTGCTACTCAGAGTCTCAAATCACTTCCTACTTTGTGTTTGATAATTAAAGAAGATCAACAGAGGAATTACCTTCTCTATTTTCTTATTAGAGAAAACGTTTTTCCTTGTCACAATTATGACTTTCTATGAACAATGCAATAATCGATGCAGCTTGCATTTCAACACAAAATGAAAGTGTAAAAAAAAAAAAATCGATTATGAACTTTTCTGAATCGAGACAGAATCGTTCTAGAGAGAATCGAGAGAAATCGAAGAATCGATTTTTTTTCCCACCCCTATTTTATATGGTGACATCTTGTGAATTTTGGGGAAACATTTTGACAAAAGGACCAAAAAAGAGCCTTAAAAAGACTTGAGACTACCATTAAACAAATTCAAGGTATCACTTATTACTGCATTCAAGCATTACATGATCATGCTCTTATTGATAAATGTCAAATGGCTGTAGGAAATACTGGAATTTTCATCTAGGCTAAATATGTTAACAGTTATGTCCAGGGTGCGATTTGCTGGGTGGGGGATCTATATATTTCTTCCTCTGACAGAAATATATGACAGAAACTGCAAGTTTGACTAAACTGACTAAATTTACAAACGCAATCACTCTATACATTGAACGAATACTGACATCCAAATAGAGCTTATGCCCATCCCTAGCCACTAGCTTATCTATCTTAGTTATCAAAAGAAACCATTCCCCTTTTTAGAAGAGTTTATTAAAATTTTTAATCAACCAATGGATGTGAACAAATTTCGCTACAGTTAGACACACACTCTCCTATCTCTGTCATTCTTACTTTTGCTCTTCCTCTCGGTACTCTGCATCTTGGACCAGAACCATACCTGTCAAGTCTAGTTTTATCCATGACACTCGTGGATTTTCAACATTTCTCATGTCTCGCGTAGCCTACGTGACACTGAATCTCACCGATTTTCACTCCCAATAGCATAGAATAATAATTACAAGTACATTACAAAGTACATTAGACTGCTGTGCAGTGCGAGTGAGATACTGCCATGTTTGCACTGTGTGGCTCACTATGCCTGTGTAGCAGGTTTAGGCTACTGTACTCAACGAACTTTCAATATTCAGCATCACTATACAACTTATCTCGAGGCGAACCAGACCTGTAAACAAAATGCCTCGCAAATGTAACAGTATATTTGCACGTGTTGTCTTTGATGTGTACGTGTGAGCGGTTGGGATGGCTCACGGATTTCACTCACTGGTCCCACGATTTCAGTCATTAACTTGACAGGTATGTAGGATCTGCAATCTGTTCTCTCTGTTGCCCTTCCTCTAGATCTTCTACCTGTTGTACCACTAGGACCTGCACTCTCTTCTCCTCTCTCTGCTCCACTCTCTAGCTCATGGCCGCCGCCCTCTGTCTCTCGTATCAGAGGCACTGGCGAGGGCACTTCAAAACTGAGATTTGTTTCAGGCTGCAGCAAGGAAGAACTGTTAGCTACTAGTCCGAAATAGATGTGAAATGATTGATACATTATCTGTTAAATTGAGCAATGTGTTCTCGTTATCGAGGCTTGGAAAGAAATAACTCCAACTCACAGTGTGTAGACTATTTTCGGGCAGTGGGCTTGTTTTCGAGGATAACAGGCTTAGCTTTGGGTAACGTATATAGCCAGCCATGCATCAAGCTTACACTGAAGGAGTGTTGAAAAGTCCTTTTGAGCTGGGTTATAATTTTCTAACAATAGAAATACTGCAAACGTATACATTAGCTGATCTACTTATAGTGCAGGACTCGTCACCACTTGCCAGTGTCAAAATGTAATGTCTTGCTTTTGTTCGTGTAGGTTCAGTGTCGTCAACCTGGCAACCCGCATGAGCATTGAGTCTGGGGAGTAGGGCGGTAACAACGCTCCCCAATATTTTTAATTAGGAATGCAGTACTGATTTTAAATCCTGTCTATATATAGCTCCTTTAAAGTTGATGGTTGGAATGTTTGACATCGGCTGTAACCAAATCAGCATACTTGATTCATTGAAGTTGATGTCTAGCGAGTTAATCGGAGAGCAATTTGTGAAGGGCGAAAAGAAAGCACTCTTTATCAGTCAGTTCAGCCAACTCTAGTGCAGAAAGCAGTCTTGTAGTAAATACATAAACAAACAGCTGGCCAGCGCTTGCAATGCACACCCGTCCTTTATGTTAGCTATTTATGCTATATATGTTAGCTGCTATGCTTTAACAGCTATAATAAATGGCTTAAAAGGGTTCATAGTCTACTGTATATAGCCCTCTGTGGTTCGTGATTTATTTTTCATAAATGAAAATGTTTCAATAATCTCACCCTCTCTGATCTCTGATTCTCAGAAATCGCACCCTGGTTATGTCCCTGTCTGGGGTGTGGGGAACCTAACAAAATCTCCCCAAACACTATGCAGTTGACAACCTGTTTACTTTATTCAAAGACAATTGAATATCAACAACAATAACAACACGATAACGTTAGCTCGTGGTAGCCAATTACTTGATTGGAAAAATCTGAAATGTCTATGATCACGACTAGATAACATTATTTGGTTCTCAAAGAATTTATGTGGCATGCAAGATTGTCCCATTGTTTTTCAACAGTTAATATTTCTTACTTATATACTGTCCAGTGTCAACATCATCTGCATCCTGCTACAATATTCTTCAACTCTTGCACTTACTTTTTTGAAAATGAGATATGTACCAAGGCTACTGAGATAATCTGTAAAGAGGGACTCACTTGACTGTTGCTGAACAAGTGTGACAAGCAAACATACTCACTCATCTCTTCCAAATATTTAGCGAATGCCAATCTAATCAACTTATCCTCCCTTAGCTACAAAGCTAGTAGCAAGCTAACATTAGATAGCTGATGCTGAGCTAAACATGTTTACTAACCAACCATTAATAACTCATTAATTAATTAATTAACATTTACATTACCAAGTGACTGAACTATCTGCGTGCTTTTTCAGGTTTCTGATAAAGTCTGATTTGGTCGATCCAGCATCCTTTATGTTGGTACCTCAGACACTACATTTAGCGATTCTTAAGTTTGGGCCTTGTGTGAAGTTATTATAGCCAAAGGTTATGACAAATTGGACCGCAACAGTAGGTGTAGTCGCCAAGGTGTAGTTGAGGTTAAGGATGATGAGGGAGGGAATAACATTCAGATCGTCAAACATTGTTAATGCGCATGTTCATTTAAAAAACAAAGTAAAGAATGATCTCAAGTCACCGTGTGTGCGACTTAAGTCCAAGTCGCAGACTCGAGTCCCCGTCCCTGTGCTCATCTTGTAACAACACAAAGTCTCCTCTGCCAAAACACTGCCTTTTTCATTTCACTGTGCTCACCTGCACCATGGATATTTAGTATACATACTTACATACATACCTGGAGGGAGTGATGGGCTTGCATTTCCATTCCTCTCATTGGTGGGCATTTAGCTTGTGCATTCATCCTGAAAAGCATACATATTAGAGCCTGCTGTCTCCATTTCATCAGCACTCTGGTCCGGGCAGATATAGTTAGGCGCTAACTGCCCTTGCCATGCATGTTCGGTGACTTCTGGATAACTTGATGGGAGACATGGCTCCTTTCCCATCTGAAAATGTTTCCGTTTCTAACTTTCATAAGGCCTTTTGAAAGGGATACTATAGTGAAATTACTTTTTGCCATCTTAACTAGTCATTTCATGTACTCTAATTATAATTTCTATGTTTATACATTAAGATGATGACATTCTCACCACACCTTACTCCATCTATGAAATATGGATTACTTTTTCGTAACTTCTTGCATCTTGTACTTAAATGAACAAAAGTAGCATCTCCTCGTCTCATCCTTACATTGATCTTAAGATCAACCATTACAAAACAACCACACACTAATTAAAACCTTTAGCACTCAATTTTCCCTGAATTGGTTTTTTCCTGGCTGAAACGTTTGCATATTTTGATAAAGCAAAGCAACTTTAGTTTGTATATCTTGAGTCATTTTCATGTCTAACATCTTTAAAAATTGCAGGTTTTGGTACGGGTTTCGGTGCTCCTGCCACGACTGCTGCCGCCACTGGGTTTAGCTTTGGCGCCCCTACCGCAGGTGAGAGTTGAAACTTCTGCAATTTGTCTTTACCCTAAAGCAAGTAAGACTCCATTCCAGCTAATGTTAATGAATCGTTTAGGCTTAACACAGATTTTTAGTAAGAGTAGATGCTAGTTACCATACATTCTATTGACCAGAGCTAGCACACAAGATAGCTGCAAGTTGTTGCACCTATGACTGTTTGCAAGAAAAGAAGCCACCACATGTAATATAATTCTTTCTCTGCCTCTTCAGTTTCTTACTCTTCAACTGAATGACACACACTTGGGCTTCACAGTCTTTCTGCTCGCAGCCCTCTCTATACTAACCCTGCTTTCTCTCTTTCTCTCTGTGTCTCTCCATCTTGTTCTTGCTGGCCCTTTGGCAGGTTTTGGGGGGCTGGGTGCAGTCAGCACCACTGCCGGGGGTTTTAGTTTTGGGGGGTTTGGAATAAATGCCAACCCAGCCGCCGTCAACTTTAATGTGGGTGGCTTTGGGCCCCCCACCACCACAGCCACCGTTTTCAATTTTGGCAATAGCATTGCTAGTGCAGGTAGATTTCTCTTACAGTCCACCTGTCAATCATTCAGTCATCATTCGTGTCTTCTGCACGCAACCGGCCTTTCATGTTCTGGTAGATTTATTTTTTTTGTCAGTCATTACGCCAAGGGCTCATTCCATCAAAGTAGGGCGTTGTATTTAGCCTGAGTGTGTAGAACACGTGTGTGATTACACCAGTGTCTTGGTTACTTATGTTCAGGTTTTTGTGTCATTGTATGCAGGAGAGGCGGGAGGACAAATTTATAGTGTAGTGTCCCGGTATTTCTTCAGCACAATATTATATCGATTCAGCCGCACCAAGTATCACTATTTATTATTTGTTATTCATTTATTGAATATTATGATTTTTATTTTTTACATCTACTCTGATAACATTGCTTCTGAAGTCCATAGTATGGCGCAAGACCTTGTTTTTCTCTTCTCACAGCAGAAATTGGAAAGGAAGAGTTTAGAGATGGCTGCAGAGAATCTCAGTATATGAAACGTAATATATTGGAGAAATAAGTTGCAATGCATCACAGAATGGAATCGTAATACTTGCTCTATCATAGAATGTAAAGAATTGCAATTATTTTGTATTTAGTGATAGTATCTTATTGTCGTCTCTGAGGCAATTCCCACCCCCTAGTATGCCACATCTCATTACCATAGAGCGTATACCTTGCTATAACTGAAATAACCACTAGAGGTCACTAAAGATTATGGAACTTTTATATTTCTGGAGTCATTTCAATGCTCAGCCCTCTCCAAAGCTGTCTAACTTGTGAATTGGGATTGTGCACAGATATGCAGAATAGTTTTGTAGGACAAACAGTTGTTTTGTGTATGTATGCGTGTGGTGGTTTATGATTGTCATCTTCACAAACCTCCCATCTCCATGGTGATTTAATATTTTATCCTCCCACCCTCCCACCTTCATTGCTCTGCCTTGCATCACTTCTGAATGTCTGTTGCACAGGCCCTTTTGGAGGGTTCGGGACCGCCACCACTTCTGCCGCACCTGGGTCAACATTTAGTTTTGCCACACCCTCAAACACTGGAGGTGGGGGTATTGTGTGTGTGTGTGTGTGTGTGTGTGTGTGTGTGTGTGTGTGTGTGTGTGTGTGTGAGAGATGGATAGATAGATAGATAGATAGACACACACACAGAGAGAGAGTGAGTGTGTGTGAACTGTTGTAAAAATATTTAGATGACACTCTGTCACCCGTTCACCATCTCTCCGAAACTTTGAGCCTTTGAGTCATAAAATGCTTTGCACTTTACTGTAGTGCTAGCTTTCCATATTCTCACTTTTTCTCACTCACAGTTCTTTGTGCTGTAGTGATCTTCAGCTCAGCTCTGTTGAACCTCACCTTCTGTTGTGGCACCTTGTAGGGGGCTACCTGTGTAACCGCTCTATCTGCTGTCGCAGGTGGCCTGTTTGGGGCTCCCCAGAATAAGGGCTTTGGCGGCTTCTCTGGTCTGGGCGCTGCGCCTGCCGGGATGAGCGGCTTTGGGACGGGCATGACCGGAGGTGGTTTGGGCTTTGGGGGCTTCAATATGCAGCCTGCACAGCAGCAGCAAGGTGAGATTGCCTCACTTCCTCTCCATACCTTAAGGATAAGTGCAGGGCACCAAAAGCAGGGATTGTTATTTTTCACGATGCTAGCACGTTGTCCCAGCATATGGTATTGAGTTTTTAATCATTTAACATCCAGTGTCATCCAGAATACCACTTTAGCTGAACAATGATGTGATTCATTGCAGAGGATAAGGTTGAACTTGGCTTTCAGGGTGGAAAGCAGACAACTTTAATCTTTTCCCTGTGTGTGTGTGTGTGTGTGTGTGTGTGTGTGTGTGTGTGTGTGTGTGTGTGTGTGTGTGTGTGTGTGTGTGTGTGTGTGTGTGTGTGTGTGTGTGTGTGTGTGTGTGTGTGTGTGTGTGTGTGTGTGTGTGTGTGTGTGTGTGTGTGAGTGACAGGAGGTCTTTTTGGGCAGCAAGCCCAGGCTCCAGCACAGTCCAACCAGCTCATATACACAGCCAGCGCCCTGTCGGCACCCACCCTACTGGGTGATGAGCGAGATGCCATCCTGGCCAAGTGGAACCAGCTGCAGGCCTTCTGGGGCACAGGCAAGGGCTTCTTCAACAACAACATGCCCCCAGTGGACTTCACCCAAGAGAACCCCTTCTGCAGGTTCAAGGTAAGCTCTCTCTCTCTCTCTCTCTGTGTCTGCTCTGCTCTGTCTGTCTCTCTGTCTCTGTCTGCTCTGCTCTCTGCTCAGTGGAGGAAAACTGGGATTGTGGTATTTTATCTGGCAGACATGAAAGACTCGAGAGACCCTGAGAAGTGGGATGTAGTGTCTGAAAAATGTCAAAGAATGCCCTGGTGATACAGGCTAGAAATATGTTTCAGCATTTCAGTTTATTTTTAGCTTTCTTTGTCTGATGCTACATCATTAGAAAAGGTCATTTGAGCACGTCCTTATGCTTAATGTTGCATGCTGCATACATGCGGCACTAATTTTGAAATGGTGTCCGTGTGTGTGTGTGTGTGTGTGTGTGTGTGTGTCCTCAGGCCGTGGGCTACAGCTGCACCCCTGGGAGTAAGGATGAGGATGGGCTGCTGGTGCTGGTGTTGAACAAGAAGGAGGCTGACGTGAGGGCCCTGCAGCAGCAGCTGGTGGAGACCCTGCACAAGGTGCTGGGAGGACACCAGAACCTCAGCGTCAACGTGGAGGGAGTCAAGACGCTGCCCGACGACCAGTGAGCGCTACTTACTGTCTTCTGCTCTTTTGGCGGCCCTCTTTGTCTGTCCGTATGAGACATTAGAGTGTATGTTTACAGACTTCCCAATAACTAGTTATCAGGGAAGGAGTGTGTGTGTGTGTCTGTCTGTCTGTGTGTGTTTGTGTGTGTGTGTGTGTGTGTACATGAATGAGTACAATACTAGACACTTGTGTTTGTTCTCTGTGTCCCTCGCAGGACCGAGGTGATCATCTACTTGGTGGAGCGCTCCCCTAACGGCACGTCCAAGCGGGTTCCGGCTAGCACGCTCTTCAACTTCGCGGAGCAGGCCAATGTCAAGATGCAGCTGCAGCAGCTGGGCGTGCTCATGTCCCTCACACGCACCGCCCTCTCCCCGGCCCAACTCAAGCAGCTGCTCCAGAACGCGCCCGCAGGTTCAACCCCCCCGTCTTCAGCCACGCTCAGCTTCTCACGCCGTCTATTTATACTCCCTAACCTAAACTGAGTGTCATATTTATGTTTCAGGTGTGGATCCCATCATATGGGAACAAGCCAAAGAGGATAACCCTGACCCTGATAAGTAAGTTGAGATCTAATGCCCTCAGACTTGTCCTAAGTCTGTGCACAGTTGTGTTGTCAAAGCGGTCAGGTTTAAAGCATGCCCAAAACAAGAAAGCAAAAGCACAGAAAGCCCTGCAGTGACAGTTTTATGAGTGTTTGGATGTGTGTGTGCGACTGCATATCCTTTTGATGAAGGCATCACCTATTGTACTTTAGTGAGTCCTGTTCCCACTACGTTGGGTTTTTTCTGATTAAACCTCCACTCCCCTCTGCATATGCTGAATGTCAAGGATGCTCTGTGGTAATACTGTCAGTACTGAATAACACGGATGCTCTCTGTTAATACTGTCAGTACTGAATAACACGGATGCTCTCTGTTAATACTGTCAGTACTGAATAACACGGATGCTCTCTGTTAATACTGTCAGTACTGAATAACACGGATGCTCTCTGTTAATACTGTCAGTACTGAATAACACGGATGCTCTCTGTTAATACTGTCAGTACTGAATAACACGGATGCTCTCTGTTAATACTGTCAGTACTGAATAACACGGATGCTCTCTGTTAATACTGTCAGTACTGAATAACACGGATGCTCTGTGGTGATCTTGCAGGTTGATTCCTGTGCCAATGGTGAGCTTTAAGGAGTTGCTCCGCCGGCTGAAAATCCAGGACCAGATGACCAAACAGCACCAGACCAGAACTGATGTGAGTGTAGTCCACCATGCCTGTCATCTACTGCACACTTACCTGTGTGTGTACCTTGGACTTATTCTAGCCTAAAGCCACTTAGGCAGCTAGAAAAATGTTAAATGTCACGAGCTTCAGAAAGGAGCTTAAATTAACTTGTAATTGCATTATTTACCAGATAATTGCCAATGACATTAGCGAGCTGCAGAAGAATCAAGCAACCACTGTGGCCAAGATAGCTCAGTATAAGAGGAAGCTGATGGATTTGTCCCACAGGGTGTTACAGGTAAGATTTACAGCCCAGCTACCTACCCACCCTGGTTTTGACCTTTTGGGGATCTTATCTCGGGGTTATAATGTGCAAACATGGCTTTATCTGAATACTCTTAAAGCTAAACCTGGAAAAGAATTCTAATGAATAATAGCTTTTTGGCTCAGTAATGATTCACTTTGAGGATAGTTGGAAACACTTGTGTTCATGTTCTGGCCAGGTGCTGATAAAGCAGGAGATCCAGAGGAAGAGTGGCTATGCCATCCAGGTGGATGAGGAGCACCTCCGGGTGCAACTGGACACCATCCAGTCCGAACTCAACGCCCCTACGCAGTTTAAGGTGAACCTTAAGGAACCACTCGCCTACCCCCACCCCCCGCCCCACCCCTTTCTATGACCCTGAGCACCACACCCTAACCAACTGAACCCTATGCCAGTCAGTGTTATGTTTTGCTGAGTAGGGCCTGGATGGGATGTAAATAGTGATGGGGATAAGTATTTACTAAGGGTCATTTACATGAAACAGGCTTTACACCGCTGATCAATGTCTGTGTTCATTGTGTGCGTTTGTGTTGTCTTTCCAGGGCCGACTGAATGAACTGATGTCCCAGATTCGCATGCAGAACCACTTTGGGGCTGTGCGCTCAGAGGAGAGATACAGCGTGGACACCGACCTGCTTAGAGAGATCAGACAGGTATATCTGGTGGGGGAGGGACCAATCACAGCCACTTACTGGCTGGTCTCCCAGTCAGGATACTGGTTGTGCGTCAACTAGTGCTGTGGTTGAAGTCTGTCTGTGTCTATCTGCTCTATGCATAACTGTGCTGGTCATGGGAGACTAATGACTAAATCTGTGAGTTTACTGTGGACTAAGCCCTAAAACCTCTTTTTCGACAGCACCTGAAACAGCAACAGGATGGTCTAAGCCACCTGATTGGTGTCGTCAAAGATGACATGGAAGACATCAAACTCATCGAGCACGGTCTCCACGACAGCGTTCACATAAGAGGGGGCAAGCTGAGCTGACCTTCACGTACGCACCGACACAGCCTGGAAACTCCAGCTTCAGACTTCTCCATCCACCTGAATAAAACTTTGATAATGTGAAAACGTTCCACGCAGGTCAAGTGCCTTGTTGAAACATCTTTGTGAGAATGGCACCCATGGTTTAGCTGATTGAGACGGGTCAGGATCGCTTTTATTCTCAAATGGATGTACTGTTTACTGCATTCCAAACTTCTCCGACTCAGAATATAACTCCTCTTGCATATTTTTGTGTACACAGGGGTTTATTTGGGGTATACTCCCAGTGTGTGTGTTTTTTTATATATATATAAATATCACATAAAAAGGCTTATCCTGAAGCAATAAATTGGAGAAGAAACTTTATAGTTTTGCCATGATTGTTCTGTAAATACATGTTTTATTGCATTTGATCGTGTATTTTATATGCTATAATTGGCAGGAAAATGAGCTCATTGTTTAAATAAAGATGTGCATGTTATAATATTTATAACTATTTCTCTTTATATTATTATTTTGCTGATGTCTTATTTTCGTGAGAGGCAGTGTGTTGTCACTAAACATTGGGTGATGAGTGTAGATGGTGATTTTTTTATTTTTTTTTCCCCGGCGCGCCTAATTTCTTAAACAAGCTCAGATGTGTTGTAGAAAAAAATACTGCAAAAAGGTCAAGCTGAATATGGTTCATTATTCCCCTGGCCTAGCTTGAAAAGATTGTACGTCACAGATTGTTGAGTTTCATGTTCCTTATGAGCACTCGCTGACAACAGCTATGATTGCTGCCCTAGTGGTGCCTGCCTTATTAGTTTTTCAGCCAACAAGGACTTCTGATTGGGCTCCTTCCTGGACGGCTTGCTCTGGTTGTGCACAGACTAGATGAGCTCAGGACGGGGCTCCAATCAGGCTGTTGCCATGTCGTGATGAGTGCTGTCCACTAGCCGGAAGGCCTCCATGAACTCGTTGATGTCGATGCTTCCGTCATGGTTGAAGTCGATACTGTGGGCGAGGTCGACGATGGCCTCGTCACTGATTTCCATCTTCAGGTGAGAGCTCAGCAGCTTCCACGTCTGACGGAACTCCTCAAAGGAGATAAATCCTGCAGAAACGGCAGGCAGACGATTTGATTCGGTTTCATTCATTCAAATGAGGATGTTATTATGTGACTGGCTATGTGAAATAACTGAGCCAGCTGGAGAGCATATAGTAAAGCTGCTTTGGTTGGGTTAGAGCAGTCTGGGGACTCACCTGAGTTGTCTGTGTCTATGACCCGAAAGATCGTCTCTAGGTTGGAGTGATGTTTGTACAGAGTCTCCAGCACGTTTGTGTGTGCCAGCTGTTGAATGGAGGCAACGTCAAGCAAATAGTAATCAAATTCTAAAGAAAGTCATCTGATCAGTTCTGATTTCATAGATTTAACAAGGTTCGGAATGAGCAGAAGTGAAAGTACATATTTGTACTCTTCTTTGTGAAATTGACCCGCTTTGGCCTTGAATGGCATTTATAGTGCTGTCTGCCTATGTGAATGTTGGAACCGGGAATTTTATTGAGTTAGAAACCATGTGGTCACTAAGGGGAAGGTCCTCTGTGTCAGATTTAGCAGGGCAGAGGGCCGTCTCCTGTGTGTGTGTGCTTACCTCTTTGTTGGGCTCCATGATGGCGAGCTCCTTGAACCAGCTCTGGTAGTCCAGCATGCCGTCCTTAGTGGTGCTCACCAGTTGAGAGCGCAGCACGCGCCAAGGCAAGGCCAGATGAAACACTGTCTCCATGGCAACAGCCCAGTCCTTCAGCGAGATCCAACCTGAGCGAAGCAATCCGGCAACACAGGGGTTTAAAAACACAGTTTTGGGAAAATTACATTCAGCCACCAGGTGGAGTTGTGTGCCCTTAACCGATCTTAAAACACCCTAGGTCATCAAGACTTCACACAGTCTTGTCTTTTTCATATTAAAATGTGTAAAAGACCAGGACATGTACATGTACATATTTTGTGGAAGGTGTACTATATGACTGGTGCTATAGTACCTGTGTTGTCTGGGTCATATTTCTGGAAGGCACTGATAAGGTCAGACTTGTGAGCAAAGAGTTGTTCCCTTAATGCACGCAGAGCAGAACGCTCGGTTCTCCCCACACTGCAAACAAAAAGCACAATACCAGGAAGTTCTTTTACTCCTCAATGCAGTTCCAAGGCCTTTTTGTCTCACGACATTTGAAAGAAAATGGTATTATAGATGTATGATGTAGTACACCAAACCATTGTAAGTAAGGACATACACAACATCAATACCATCATTTTGTGCTTTGCACCCTTTTCTACTTTTATTTTTCTATTCTCATGTATGAAGACACATTCAGGCTACCTGTTTTATGGCAAGTGCATCAAGGCTCTGAGAGCAGCCATTCCTACCGATCCCACTGGTACTGAACTGTCATTGGGTCTTTACCTTTGCCTTAGCGTTAGGTCCCTTGTAGTACGAGTAGCCTGGTATTGGATGAGATGGGGAACCAGGTCTGGACCCAGTCTGATGTAGGCTCCTCTATTGCTCCCCTCCTCGTAGTAGTTGGAGGCAGAGAATATGGTCAGGACCTTGGAAGACAACCAGACATGAGATGTGCTGTTCTGAAGTCAATTATAGTTTCACTGTTTCTCGCTGGTGATGTTTAAAAGAATTATATACAAACAACAGAAATTAAATGTAAAAATTGTAGATGAAAAATCAGTTGTCTCAACTGAAGGATGAAATTGTAATTGTTGAGTTGTGTGTTCTGTTGATGATCTCAGCTGTCCTAAGGCATGTGCGCGCACAACCAGCCTTGTGCTAGTAGAGCGGCAGCATCAAACGGCAATGCTCTGCTGCTTGGCCACCGTGATGGAAGTCATTCTGACCCAGGTGTGTCCTCGCTGGAAGGACTGAAGGAATCAGTGCAGTACTCACTTTGCGGTTGTGGCAGAACTCGTAGCCCTCCTGTTTGCACTCATGGGAGCGGATGAGCAGCTGCAGGCTGTGTCTGTTCAGCACCTCCTCCGTCACGTCCGGGCCCCAGTAGCAGCCGCCGCCCCGCACCTCATTGGGAACGCAGCCCTCCATGGACATGGGGTCACTCCATAGCAGGTCTACAATCTGAACAGATAGATATGTGGATGGCTATGTGACTGGGAGAACTACAAACATGTCATCTCTACAATCTGGAAAAGTGATGCTCAACTGATTGAGCAACTAGACTAAAGAGCAGCAAACAAAGATATTCTGTCGTTATTCCAATTCATTCTTATAGGTCCTTATTCCGTATACTTTAACATGCTTCTTCAGCTTTGCTCTTGTTCACCTGTTTCCACTCCTCCGCGTCGGCCTCCACGGCTTCTGTGAGCTCGGCGTCCTTGTCTGAGCAGTACGACTGCTGGTCGTCGCTGTGGGACGGGCTGACGCCGAGGCCGGCTTGGCGCCTCCTCTCCTGCAGCTCGTCGTCTACGCTGCTGTGGGACTGGAGGGAGCGCCGCTGGAGCAAGGAGCGGTCGACCCCCGACGAGGGGCTGCTGTGGGTCATGGAGCACGTCCTCCTGATCCCCCCGCCGCCCCTGGTGCTGCTGGAGCCACTGTCCTCAGCCCCTGCTTCCTCTGTGTCAGACTCTTGGTCGCTCAACTTGCTTTTGAGCAGAAGTCGCCGGCTTTTAGGGGGCTTCAGCGATGACACATACTAAAACAGAAAGAGCTGGAGGATGACTGATCAAGAGGTATGAAGTTTCAGGTGATGGCTATACCACATGACTACATATTAACTTTTAAGTTTATATAGAGACTGAAATATATATGTATACATTTGTAAAATACCATTCAATTATTTCTTATCTCATTATGTTAAATTGGCATACAAGTTTTTGTAATGGGGATCTAGTGTCTGGTTGCAGTTATTTATAGTATCATGCTGTTGGAAGATTGTGGGAGGAGACATCTCGTCTTACTCTGTGCCTATCCATTTTGGCAATGATTTTGAGGTCAAATGTGTCTGAGATCCCTCCGTGTACAATGAGAACTTTCTGATCGATCACCGTGGCAAGGGGCAGCCAGCTGAAGATCTTCTGCAGCAGCTTGAGGATCTTCTTGCCATGGAGCTGAGAGAGCAAAGACCAACACCATTTCAGTCTGTTGACCTTAAAAATGCAGTCCTCAATCCTGTCAAGAGGTTGGTGGTCAAATACACCTCTCCCTTTTGTGCTCCTGAAGAAATTAGCGTGTTTTGTTTATCGGCTGGAATAGTGTACGGCTAGGTCCAGGCCACTTTGTTTCCCTTTTACAGAGGTAGGATTGTGCTTGGACACCAGAGGGCTTTTTTTTTAGCACACACACTGGATGGACAGCTAGACAAACATGACATTTGCTGAGTTTGATGAAAAGTCTAATGGATAATAATCAAGGACTTTATAACACAAACACTGTAAAACAAACACTCCGTAACAGTGATTTGTGGTGGAACAATAGGGAGCAGGGCCATCAGGCAACAACAAGGTGTAAGAAGGTCTAACAGGAGTAGTGTGCCACCCCAATGTGATGTGCTAAATTTAGCCACAGCAAAGATTAATCCCCTCATAGCATAGTGGTAGAAGCAATAACCACGCCCTCTCTGTAACACCGTCCGAAACATTTAACCCAGACTCAATCATCTCGCCCGTTAGCCTTTCCAAGAGAAGCTCAGGCCTTGCTTGGTCAGCACACAGGCTATTTAAGGCTACCTGACCCACAGTACCAGGCGAACGGCCAACTAATCCCCTTAGCCAACGTGGGTGGGGGAGTGACCCAAATCCCCACTCTAAATAGCCGTGATTTAAGAGGCTGTGTATATACACACTGAGGTAGCAGTGCAGATAAATTGACAGCTGTAGGCCTGCTGCTACTGTTTGTTTTGGAATGATAGAAGCACTGGGTGTTTTAGAAGTCCAGATGGTTAGAGATGAAGAGACACTTACCCTGTATTTCCCCAGAACTTCTTTGGTGAAGCCATACCTGTTTGATAAAAAGCAGGTACTTTAAAGGTCAGCAGATAAGAATAATGAAATCTTTTTTTGAAGTGTTCCTTCAAAGAGAGGAAGTACTGTTAAATAATGGCTCAGACGTTTGCACTGCATTGTAATCTGTGAACATAGTTACCTGAGATTAACAATATGATCCTCATGGTTGCCTCTATTCAAATGGACATCATTTGGATACAGGAGTAGGAAAGCAAATAGAATCAAGAGAATCTCAATTGAATTCTTCCCTCGATCCACATAGTCTCCATTGAAGACATAAGGAGTCTCCATGGATGGCAAGCCATTCTGAAAAGGGCAGGAGAGAGAGAGAGAGAGAGAGAGAGAGAGAGCGAGAGAGAGAGAGATGTGAGTGAGCCTTCACCGCAAAGCCTAATATTTTTCTGTAATCAGTATCGTAGAAGAGATCAGCTTCACATACCTTATAAAATACCAAGAGCAGATCCTCCAGATGGCCATGCAGATCTCCTGTCATGATCGAAAAGGAATCATAAATATCGTTTCGTAACGAGTGCCTCTTTAAACGTTATAATAATATAATAAATAATGGAGCGTGTGGACACAATGCTCACCGCAGATGGTTATTTCCTTAGTGTGGCAGGTGGACACGTGGTTTATGTTTGGCAGGAGGCGCAACAGTTTCCATGTTTCCCCGAGGAGCTGGAGGACATAGCGTGAGTGAAGCTGCTACTGGGAGAAAGACACATGCCAAAGGAATGGGCTTGAGGCCAGCAAAACATGGAATATTCTGGAATTGTGAAATATAAGAAGTATAAGCAATACTATGTTACATCCTATTTATTCTTTAATACTATCAATTACATCCTCTTAATCATATATTCATCTTATTAATTTCCATACACTTTAGTAGATGTAAGTATGTGTTTCAATAAATGCAAAAGAACAGTTTCAGTTTTAGATCCCGTGTCATGTGTCAAAGGGCTGCTGGCATAGGTGGGTTGATGCAGACACACTTGTTTGTTTCTAAATGCTTCCACCAGCTCCGTGACATTGGAAGCAGTCAGAGGGAATGTGAGGTAAGGTCCACAGTAATCTTCTGGAATCTCAATGCTCTTATAGTTAAAGTAGCGCTCCCACTCAATATCTCGCAGCAAGTCGTTTTCCCTGAAGATATGGGAGATTAGGTTTCCTAGAGTAGAGGAGAGATGTGCAGATTTGATGAAGTCTGGTTTAGTGTTTGATAAACATATGTTGGAAGTATTTTAGTTCAACAGATTTATTTGATTATTTTCTGCCTCATGTAAGTATTGACTTACTCTCACTGCTGGCAGGGGTGAAGTGGTCCATGAGGTAGGCAAAGAAATTATACAGCTGCAAGGCAAAAACTTTAAAATAACTGCACTGTAGTGAGATTTAGAAATCCTTATGTTGCATATTATGTAATGAGCTAACGTTGTATTCTGGAAATGGAGACCTGTATCAAATGCATACAAGCTATATTTGTACTATGTATTTCCTTGTATTATAAATAGCATTTGAACATATTGCGCATGTATTCCCTCGGTACTCTTACAATAATACTGGCATTGTATCACAAAATTGACCAAATAAAATATGTTTGTTAATGTGATTACATTACATAGAAATGGTATCAGAGTTATGAATCATATTGATAATGATAATAACTGATAATGATATTAAATACAGATCACCATGATTTAAAAAAAAATAAAAGATTGCATATTGTTTGTATGAGATATCTAAGTGTCATTTTTTCACTCTTCTGTACCACGATCATGTTTATGCTTCAGCATCCCAAATCTGTCTCATGTGCTCACACCTTTATCTGGTCCTGCTCCCCCGCATATTCGATGGACTGGAAAATGTTCCAGGTGCAGCGGCGCCTCATCTCCAGCCGGGCCACATACTGACGGTACCAGCGCTGGATCAGCAGGGCTGCCCTCATGGCTGTGGTAACGAGAGGGAGAGACAGGGTTTCAGAGTGTGTGTGTGTGTGTGTGTGTGTGTGTGTGTGTGTGTGTGTGTGTGTGTGTTTGTTTTTTGGGGGATAACTGATTTTGGAACAGACTGTACAGATTGGACGATACTTACCTTTTGGATTCATGGGTCTCTATATTCTGCAAATACAACTACAACCTTTTGAGTTCTATGAATGGAGGTCTACTGATATCTCACAGCTATACACTAATACTAAATCTGAATTCAGACTACCCTCACGCAGAGACAGCACTTACCTGTTGAAGCTTCATAACAGAATGTGCAAAGTAAAGAAACAGTTTAGCACCAGTGAAATACTTAAACTTCAGTGATGCATGCACAGGGTTGGTGTGGCTTACAATAATGTATTAAGTATTGAAATGACATTTTAGGGGTAATTAAAGCTTACCTGGAACTGAAAGATGACCTGTAAATAAAGCATTCCATTGTTAGCAAGAGGGAGATGAAAATTGAAGTTACAAATATATATTTTTAGAATGAAGAAAAGATCTGTTCATTAGCAACTGTATCCTCACACATAAATCAACAAGCTGATCAGTCAGGAAAGAAAACGTTACAATGACACAATGTATTTCTCAAGCTTAAATGCAGTGTAATGTTACCTCTGTCGCATTTTTTCAATTGTAGCTGGTTTGATTTGGTGATACCACATCCCATCGCCTTGTGCGCTGCCATAGAAACCAGGACACAGGCACAGGGTCAAAGATGCCCAGAGAAATATTCACACACTGTAATCCAATCTTACCATTCTCATATTAAGCAGCACAATTTGGTTTAGATGACACTGATCACCATAGTTACGGCTTTCACCTGCAGTTCAAATGGATGCAACAGAATGTCCTGTTAATCTGGTGTGACATGCTTGAAGCAGTTATAGATCGGCCGCTGCCGACTTGGCACAGGCCTACAGTATGTGGCCCAGTTTCAAGCACCCACAAGAATGTCTCCCATGCTCCACACAGCTGCTATTCCCACATTCCCACAATCTTACGGGTCATTATTTTTACTCTGCACATAAAAACATTTCAGTCAGACAGCACCTCTGTTTACCCAGCCGGCTCTTAGTATGGTGACGAGGTGTGAACAGTCCAAATGTGGGACAGTGCGGGGCATGGGGCCAACACAGAGAGGTAGCCTAACTGATATAATGTCTGTCCTTTCTGCTCAGACACCTTGGGTGCTTTGTCCTGTTGTCGATTTCTCAGCACACCTGTTGGGCCATAACAGATACAGGCTACAGCTTTTACTAGTCTATAGGAAAGATGAGGCACAGTGATGTTTAAGGCACACATTACTCAAAGAACACTTTCTTTTTCTTTTCGGCCATGATGTCGCCCGGTAGCGTTTACCTTTTCTGCAAAGTTTGTGCAAGTTTGGTTTATGTCACATAGCAGAGGAGTTCACGGGCCCCACATCTGCATAGATTTGATTGACAACCATCACAGCCTCTTGATGCCTGCCTTTACTGCTCTCTTCTCAGCCATTGGATGGAAGCCAAAAAAGCTTTGCTGTGTTTATCCAGGTTTCTGCTCTTGACATATATATATATGATATATACATGATATATGTATTGTGTTATTAAATAGGGTAGAAACATTATGCCGCAATGGCATAAGCAGCTCATGTGCACCCATGTGTTCTTATTTCTGACAAATAAAAACCACATGACGAGTGAAAATGTGGGACATTATCTCAGTATGTGCGATGTGGGACAAAGATCTGGTCACCCTAGCTTTTAGAGAAGGAGGATATTTATGGGGAGCTCAAGCGGTTTCACAGCAGATGCATGACCTAGAATAATCTAAGTGGGTAGGCTACACTGGACCATTCTTTACGAAAGGGAAGGAGATAATGCTGTCCCGCAATTTAAAGGCCCACATCAGTAACATTCGCTGTGGCACTTGCAGTTGGATTCTCTCCATCGAGTCATTTTTATGACTATCCGGCCACAACCTGGGTGTCACTTTTAGAGGATCTTTGGGTCTCGGATTTGTTACAATATAACAATGCTCTGATGCAGCCATGGTGAAAATGGAGGCTGGGACTTGTTTTAGGGTCTACTGTGTCTGAAGGGTTTATGTCAGGTCATGAGTTAATCCAGAGTTCATTTTGCACTGAGGTGCCCGGTCATGAAGTTCTGCCTTGTTTAGTGGTGTTCTGTGTAAGCCATGCCTCCATCATTTGATATGCTTCCAATAAATCAAGGAGTAAATGCTTGAGAATGCGTTTTTTTTATAACTTAAGTCTTTATTAACTCGCACCCAAAGGCCCAGTTGAGCTCCCCTGTTACTCCACACAAGTTTCATTGTGTTTTAATATTGTAGCCTTAATGACTATTTCGTGATTTTCTAGGGCCTTGATCGATATCATTTCAGTTGCTTCAGAGAGTGTCTAACCTTGTTCAGTTTGGAAGCTGGATGAAAATCCATCAAAGCAGCCCAAATATTTCTTTTCATTATTAAGAAAAACGAAGACGTTTTCAACTCACTTACATGCAAGTATTTAATTGTAATGCAGTTGTGGAGAGTATTCAGCTTTTGAGTTCTAACAAAGAGATTATCACTTTAAATAAAAAGATACAGACTGCACCTCATGGAATTTAATTTAAGTTATTTCAATACATTAAATACAAGCCATTACTGTGTTTTAAGAAGTAAGATAAGAAGAAATACTCAGTAAAATACTCAGTAAAAACAAGTCCTAAAATTCCTTGAAATTTCCAGGAAGTAATTATATGTAGCAACTGAATGAGCGGTCTGGCTGGGTAAACTCATGAGTAAACTCCCACAGCAAATGCTAATTCTAGACTAGATGTGAAAGAAACCCTTCAAAACTCACCTTGGCCACAACGGTTTGCTTTTTTGTTTCAGATCCTTAACAGAAACGCCATCTGTCTTTGTATTTGTCAGCTTCAGGAGTCTGGAGAGAAAAATCCTCTAAGGGTTTGTTTGCTTCATATCATCCTGAACCCTTGTACTCTAAAACCTAGGCATTCGTTTTACCTGGCCTTGTTTTAACACGACTGACATATCCACAATAGACTGGCTCATTGTGTCGTTTTGACCCACAACGCCTCGTTTTACGCACCACTCTCTGTGTCTGGTTTGTGTCTTCTGCAATCTTGTTTCCACCTGATCAAAACAACAAGTCCCAAAGGGATTAGGATTAGGCTAAATCTTGCGTGGGTTAGGGTTAGGTTTAGCCTGTATCTGTGAATAGATGGATAAAGATATCGATAAAGGGCACCAACTGGTGGCTTATGTTTGGGATCCTTACAGGAATAGGTTGTGTTTGCCGCTATTTTATTTTGAGTCTGGGCTTGACTACTGTCAGTAGAGAGACAAAGATACACTTATAAAGCACATATGGTCTGGCTTAAGGCAATGCTTTTGTTGTTCCTCTGACTGTAGTACTGTGGAAACTAAGCACAGAAGATTACTTTTAGAGTATTATCTGTTGTAATTTGAATACAAATGTCATGAAAACTAAGAGCCAAACTTAAAATGGATGCTCTTGACTGAAAGGCACATCTTCAATAATGCAAAATGAGAAAACCACATTGGCTCAAAACAGCGTGTGGGGTTGACCTTCAGACTCATAGGACTCCCTTCCAGGGGAGTTCGTCTTCGTGCTCATGGGAGTTTAACACCTGCATCACAGACAGTCACATCCTCTAGTGTTAACAAAAAAAAACAGTTTGAAGTGGTCAACACCCTCATTATGAGGATGTCTGATGGGGCGGGGTGCATGAAACCTCCCTTCAAGCGATTTCCAGAGCAGGGGCAGATTGCTGTCAAGGCCGATTTGGCATGCAATCATTTGAGAGGTTCAAAGGTTCACTCATCCAGTCGTGTACCCTCAATGTGACATTGTAGTTAGGATCAACGAACCAAAAGAAATAAAGATGAATTCATTCAGATGGTCATCATATCAGACTCCCCCAACTAGACCTGCTAATAAACCTAGTGCCAGACAAGATATTTGAAAGCAAACCCCTGTGCTTCTGCTTCCCCTCACTCCCTGCTCTGTCCTGTCTGTCACCTGCATTCTCAACTATAACTGATATCCAAGGCTTTTGGGGTCCCTGAGCTCCATATTTGTTGAAGGCCAATTCTAAGGCTAACTGAGAGTAACTAACTAGACTGCCTACACTGTTCAATGAACTAAGCTTGCAGAATTCCTCAGGGATTAATTTATAGACCCCCTAAATTCCCCCCTAAAATTGCCAATATGTCTTGTTTGTTCCTTGTTACTGATCGAGAGTTCAATCATCCAATCCACTAAACAACTCAAAACAGGAGAATAGGAGAATTTTGGCACATTTTGCTTGGGCGCTACCACATACTCAGCTGTGCTGCTCATCCCACAAATGCATGTTCCTTACAAATGTGGCACCATTTAAAAGGGAAATAAACAGGCTTTCCAACGGTATAAGATTTATTGCCAAGAAGCATTGCTACAACAAAGAAATAATCTACCAAACACAAATGTCCCTACTTTTTGTGCTATGTTTGTGTGTGTGTGTGTGTGTGTGTGTGTGTGTGTGTGTGTGTGTGTGTGTGTGTGTGTGTGTGTGTGTGTGTAGGGTTTTGTGTTGGAGGGTAAGGGAGCAGAGAGGCCCAGTTCATATGAGGACAGCAAAAGATGAGCGAAATCCTGATTTACACTCTAACCACGCCAGCATCGATTTTTCAAAGCTTCATTCCATTCTTGTGATGGATTTTGTTGCTTTTTCTGGAATCTTTGCCCTTGAGGGGCAGGTGCAAAGAACAAATATTATTTTCTGTCCTATCAGCATAAGATTTGAGGCTTTCAGGCCAGAGCTGGATGGAGTTAATGGAAGTAGACAACCAATCTCCCGCCCAGCGTGTCTGTCTCTCCTTGGACTCTTGGCTCACCCCGTCTATCCACACAAAGGTTGCTTTAGGTGCTGGCCAAAGAGCTCCCATCGTTTGGCCTTGTGTTAGGGAGGCTGGATGGAACTGTGCAACATAATACTCAAGGAAGGAAATCTTGTTTATGCTGCTGTAAAGAGTATGGCCTGTGTGATGGACATGTACAGTGTATGCCACTGTCTTTATCCTACACTGCTGTACTGCTTCAAAAATGTAATTAATTTGCAGACTGTTCAATGAAAACATATCAGTTACCTATTTTACACATTACCAACTTAAATGAGATCTGATTCTGTCCAGAAACATCAATGTCCAAAATCATTCGGTGGAGCAGCCTCTTTTGGTAAACAACACCCTTTTGGTAAATGCTTACAAGGTTATGACAACTCTATTGGTGTGTTAGCCCATGTGCAAAAGCTTCCAGCTCAGTGGTGTTCCTTGATTTCCTTTGGTTTTAAATCCCACCACAGATTTTCAATGGAAATTACGTCTCTAGACTGAGGTGGACTCTTCCAGGTCTGACTGAGACAAGCGTTGGTGTACATGGGCATATGCTTGGTATTGTTGTCTTTCTGGAAAGTTCATTGATCCCCAAATGTCATAGTACACACAAAGGGCATCCCATTCTGCTTCAAAGTGGCCTGGTATTTAAAAGAACCTGTGATACCAGTCACATGACCAAGACTGCTGGTTACCATGGCAAAACAAATTATGAAAATCCATCAAAACAGCTCAAATGTTTTTGTTTTACATTATTAAGAAAAAACGCTTTTGTCCTATCCAATGAAACACCTGGCTGTGTAGTGTAGCTTATCATCTTGGGAGGTTATGCAGGATATGTTGCTAACTTCCCTATGTTCTCTCTGCCTGCCTTTCTCTTCTTTGTCTATCACCACCCTCCCTTGTCCCATCTCACAGTCGTGAGACATGATAACAATGTAGAGTACTTCAAGGACAACCTGGTGAATGCCCAGATAAAACAATTCCCAGGCCTTTACCAACAACAGACATTCTCTTCCTCTCACTCGGTTTCTGTCGGATTTACTAGCCTCTGCCTGAGCATCCCTGACAGTGCCATACTGCTGCTGCTGCTACAAACTGAAGCACATCCATTACAGCCAGTGATCTTCACCAGCCATAAGGCACCTGTTGCATAGTTACAACAGATTGATACAACAACATTCTAACTGGAGGAAAGCTGGACAAAACACAGACATGTCTGTGGTGTTAATTGTGTTGGTTGTGGTCTTGGCCAGTCCTCTGGGAGGGACATTTGTCCTCCAACTGTCAGAAAAGGAAGCTACTGATCCTGCCATACCTGCCTCATCTGTCCAAAGGACCAGCAGGTGAGTTGCAGTTGTCAAATGTCAAATGAAAGGAACCTTTCATGTTTTTGGTAATAGAGAAAACTAACATTAACCCCCTATGTTCTCTCTGAGCAGTGATTGATAGCGCTTTCATTAGTTTTCTTTACTGACCCAAAGAATTGTACTCAGTTGCAGTGGATCTTCTGACCTGTGTTCTATTTTTCCTGTTAAAGACTGTTCCATGTGTCACAGTCAACCATCTGGAGGAGTTGGGCAGGAGGGGAGGGGGCATAGCCAAAATAACCCTTACGCTACTTTTTCTTAGTAGAAATATACTTGCATAAATTCTTTTGATTAGACTTTTCTGATTGTATGATACAACAAAAATCTACACACGAAAAAAAAAACACAATTTGAAGAATACATTTTGATATTGTGATGTGTTATTTGATATGTAACTGTTAATTTATGATTTGTTTTGTAAAATAGCCCTTAGTGTTTTGTCTGTGGTTGCTATTAGTCCAACATGAGGCAACATGAGCTCAGACAACATGGAGTCAGAGCGGGAAACTCCTCCATTTTGGGTCAGCATGATCTTGTGCAATCACACTTGGTTATTGTTGCAAGAGTACTTGGCCATTTTATATAAAACATTTGGGGTTATTGTTTCATACCATTTAAAAGTGAGTCTCAACTCTGGACAGAAACACAGGTTGCCATTTTTTTAATTGCTGGGATATGTTTTGTAATGTTTATAAGCAAAATAGCTTTCATAAGATTATGTACTTGAAAAGTATGAAAAGTTGTGTTTTATATTTTTACAGCATCTAAACTTGTCAGTCTTGACTTTATTAAAAAAAAATCCTAGCACCCTCTCATTAACTTTTACCATTTTTAGATAATTTGGGCATTTTTTATCTGTTCACATTCTGTATGGCAATAGACAAGAGGGATTAGGTGAATGTAGCTGTTTGGCTGGTTGTCATTGTTCCTGCACTGTCTTTGCATATCTATTGATACTTAGTACTGATGTAGACCATGCACATGCGTTGTATAGTTAACACAGCACAAGGTGGTGTTAGTCTGACTACTGTCATGTGTTTTATGTGTGTGCTGTGTAGGTGCCATGGGGAACCATTGCAGGCCATTCGTAAGAGCATTTTGCAGGGCCTGAATCTTCAGCAGGAGCCTCGCCTCCAGGGCACTGGGATGGCTGAGCTAAGGGAGCAGTGGAAGGCTGCCTTGAAAGCCAGCGGCCACTCAGGCCACCCCATTCAGTCTCCCCCACATATGACAGGTACACCACCAGAGACCGCTCATTTAGTTTCCTATGATTAGAATACATATGAAAGCATTCTTGACTATTCTTTACACTCACATATTTAGTATAAGTCTGTTAATATATATATATATAGAGAGAGAGATTTATATAGACCATGTAGTGTCATGGAGGATGTACAACTGGTTTCATTCAATTAGAGACTTTTTTTGTATTTATTGTGAAATGTTGACACTACAGGGAACGAGCAATACTCTGAGGCTCCTGCCACAGATCTGCAGTGCTGCAAGCTGTCCTCACAGATCTTCATCACAGGTGGGAATCCACACACACTTGCACTTTGTCAATGTTTGTTTAATGGTTTTATGGCCTACTCGATGAATACGCTATCTGCTTTTGGAATTATATTTCAGCTTCAATTGAAGGCAATGATTATAAGCAATTATGTAAATGCTCTTTTTGCTTTTGCTTTTGTTGCATTTTTTCCAAAAATATCCCCACCTTCTGTCTTAAGACCTGGGCTGGGAGAACTGGGTCATCTACCCAGAGAGCTTCACCTTCGCCCGGTGCAGTGCGTGCAGCCCCCAGCCAAAGCCCAGTGAGCCCCTCTGCCCCAGCACCCCCGCCACAGGCACCTCCTCACAGGTACCATACTTAACTCTTGCACCTCTACCTCACCGTCCTTCACTAAGGGCACCACACTACACTCACATACTGCTTTTTAACGGAATAACCTATAAAGAACTGGATGCATTTCCGTACAACAGTTATTTCCACCAACAGCAGCAAGAAGAGATTTCTTTATACCCATCTCCTGGATGCAAACAGTGTTGAAGGGTTTAGTCCTGTGATATCAATGCTTTGTCTGTTCAGTTTCCCCTGAGACCGCAAAGTTCTCCCATCTCCAAGGTCTTCTGTGTAAAAACAAGTGACACCTTAACTCAAATTTTAGGTGGTGAATTAGCTACTAAATGTCTTACTGACGACCCTGTCTTCTTAAATGTCAGATGAGGGGATATTGAACATTGGACTCCTTGCAAAAGGACTCTCTGACATTGTCAGTGAACAAAAATATGCTACACAAACAAACTTAACCTGAACTTTAAAACCTGGTTGCGCAATTCACAGAGCAATGAAACTATGTTTGGTTCATAGAAAACTGGTGTGCTACGGGTGTGCTACGGGTGCTATGGTTCATTGCTTATGTACACCTACAATTATATAGAAAAAACTAATGTGAATATCAATATTGCCATGCACTCTGAAACTACATTATGTTGTATTTCTCCCTTTTGAGTAATATCTCTGTTTACTTCCTCTCTTACTTAAGCTGAAAATTCAAGTCAATTATATTTTTTAGCCTTTCATCTTATAATTTAATCTATTCCTTGTACAGGTGCCCTGCTGCCACCCAGTCGCCCACGACCTGGTGCCCTTCTTCTACCTGGATGAGAGCAACACGCTGGTCATCTCCTCTGTGTCTCTGACTCGCCAGTGTGGCTGTGGACCAGGATCCGATCCTCAGCCCCCTCAACTTTGAATCAACCATCTGTCTCTCGCAAATCCTCAACACCTCCTTCCTAATAGGTCTACGTGATCTATGTATCATCACTAAGCGAGGTACCCGTTTAACAAATAAACAGCCTGTAGCTTTCAGTCTAGGTTTAGATATTTGTGTTTGGGCTGAGACACATGATGTGTGAACCAGGTTATGTACACATATTTTGAGGTCACTACGATCATTATGTTATGTAGGCTCTGAAGTTGTGGAGGTAACTTTTACTGCTGCTGCCCGTGCTATTTCAAGAAGCACAGAATCTGTTTTAACATGTAATCATCAAGTTCTGGCCTCTCCCTACTTCTGAGAATGTGGAATACTTTCACAGAAAATCACCATGGAACATTTGTTTTCTAAGATCAGTGTGGAGACTTTGACCAAGATTAAATCTCCATATGTGCTTGCAGCTATTTTATGATAATATTTCATGTACCCGAAGCATGAGTTTGGCAGAGAATGAGAGGGGACAGCTACTTGGTGTTCCTTGAAAAAAATGTGAGTGCTTTTGAGCGTAGCCATGCCAAACATTCTCTATGTGTGGTTAACCCTGTAACAACAGCAGTGAACTCTATTAAAGGGAAAGCTGCTTTGAATTTCATGAATAGTTAGGTGTTCTAACTGATATGAGATCATATTTCAGCTGTAAGACAGGTTGTAAACCATGCTGTCCCAATTCTTTTTAGGAGCATTTTGTTCTACGAAGACAGAAAGCGCACGGACAATAACACATTTAATTTAGAACATACTGGCTACTTTGTAATTCACTTGTGATGTTACTGCTTAACAAGTTCTCAAGGTTATATTATGTCTCTGTAAGTTCTCGAATATTCCAGATCATATCGCTGGTACACTCCAAATATATATATATAAAAAATCTTGTTTACTTTTGGGGAACATGGTCTTCTGTTTTATACTTGTCCAACACCTTTGCTCTTTTCCTCTTGTGTGTGTTTATGTTGTGTATTCTCCTCTTTTTATTTTTTACTTTTATTTGTGTATTTAGCTCTTGATTGAATCATCATGTAGATGAGACATGATTCATCACTGACACTAACAGTTTCTTATATAATATATAATACATATACTATGTTTAAACACACTGCATTGTATGTTAACTTTGTATTAAATGTATTTATATAATTTGCATAACCTTCAATGAATAAAGGCTGCATAAAAAAATTCACATTTTTGCCTTCACTTCATTTTACTGAGGTTTTTGCTATAACTTTGCTTGGAAAAAAACGTTTGAATGTTTTACCCACACTGCTTATATTATGTCTTTGTAAGTTCTCGAATATCCCAGATCACATTGCTGGTACACTCACCCAGAGTATATATATATATATATAAAAATCTTGTTTACTTTTGGGGAACATGGTCTTCTGTTTTATACTTGTCCAACACCTTTGCTCTTTTCCTCTTGTGTGTGTTTATGTTGTGTATTCTCCTCTTTTTATTTTCTATTTTATTTGTGCATTTAGCTCTTGATTGAATCATCATGTAGATGAGACATGATTCATCACCGACACTAACAGTTTCTTGTTATATAATATATAATACATCTACTATGTTTAAACACACTGCATTGTATGTTAACTTTGTATCAATTGTATTTATATAATTTGCATAACCTTTGAATAAAGGCTGCATTAAAAAAAATCACATTTTTGCTTGAACTTTGCTTAGAAAAAAAATGAATGTCATTATTGTTCTGTGCATATATGTAAGAGATAAGAAAGCATCTGTTAAATCAGTTAAATATTTCAGTCATGCTTGTGTGGCTTTTAGTTTGGTTGATCTCTGGCAGAGTTCCCTGGCATCTCTCATGGTTTGTGGCGCACTTGTGTGCAAGTCACCAGCACTCAAGAGCTCTAATTCTCCAGTCTCTCTAAAGTTTTTATTTTCCTATTCTTATCTTTTGAAGTCTAAGGAAATATGTGGCCAAACAGATTTAGGACTTTTAGGACTTTTTATGATGTGATATTAGTCTGAGGAAAAAAAGGTGAAAAAAAGGAAACGGTTGGAGGCTGCTGCCCTCCCTCACCTAACTTGTCTCTGAATCCTCTACTCTCGCGGTGAAGCTGGGGCAAAATGGCGGGTTTATATTCTCTCTGCATTCTGTCCACATTCTTCATGATCACGCTGGCTGGGGACAAGGCCATGCTGTGTGAGGATAAGGACAGTCTCCTGGCGGAGATAGCTGGGAATGTGGAAATACCGTCGGAGTGTGTGCTGCACTGCACGGCACTGACATATGGCAGAATGCTGCTGAGACAGGACACACAGAGAGTTCGTTTCAAATACTCTGACGCACGTGAGTGAGCAAACTATTTTTCCACGTCATTCAGTGCAATCTGTGAAAACAATGTATGATTTCATGCTTAAAAGAGAAACTGCTTTGTGGTCACAAAGCTTTGAAGTAAAATATTTTTCTCTATAGGGGAGGATGGAAAGTACTGCTGGTCCACGTGCATCAGCTGCAATGCAGGAGAGAGCTTGCTTCAGATTTACGTCGTCTTGCCTGTACACATGTCAGTTTTCAATGGAGAACTTCAAATCACCTCAGAGAATATACTGAAACCTCACAGAGGGCAAGCACCTCTTCCTGATGAATGTGGCCTGCGCTTTGATGTCATGGGCTACTTCAGTGGGACAAAGCGCGAGCCAACATTCTGTGTCAAGGTGCTTCCACAGTACCTCACCCTGGGAGAGGGCCTGCGATGCCACCCTTTCCTTGTGACAGTTTGGCAAAACCAAAACCACTCCCCAGTCAGTCAAGGTGAGGGGTGACTGAGAATTTGGAATCTACTCAAGACATCTAGATTAATTTGCACAATCTTTGTTTCTTAATACCTTATAGGACATCTTCATCAGTGACCTGTTGCAAGTCTTTACATAACAGAGAATTAGAAGATAAATGGCTAGCTCTAGTGCATGGTTGCAGAATGCTATTTATAGTCTGATTAACCCTTTTATGCATGGTGTCCACATTTGTGGACAGTTAATTCAACTCCATTTTATCATGATGAAGCTCTCCAAATCATTTAGGGGCAGTATTGCAATATTGTAACGGTAGTTACCATCTCAGTCCAAGATGTTGGATGGTGGAAGCTATGCACAAACTGCTTCAGGCGTATTTGTAAAAAAAATTCAAATTCAAATAGGTCAACTTGGTTAAACAAAAATATTAGTATGCACAGAAAACTGTGATGAATGTGTACTGATTAAATTGAGAGAAAAATGTAGTCTTTATTCTTTCTAAAACTGTCCATTTGTGGACGTCATGCAGCAGTGGACTCAGAATACATTAAGTCTTGTTTGTGTAATCTGCTATTATATCTATAAAATGATTTAAATGAGCTTGTATTATACCTAAACAGAATGACAATTGCAATGATTGCACAGAATAACACAGTATTCCATTAAATTCTCAATGTACACATGCATACACAGACATATTGTATTTTTATTCAACATAACTTTAAAAAGGCATGATATTCCTTATTGTCATGTTATATGTAACCTACTATTTACTCCTTTGTTGGATGGTGTCCACATGCATGGACAGTTAAATAACTTTTTAAACAGACTTTTGGAAAAAAATTAAATGACTTTCAGTTTCAGCATAATAAACACAATCTTTAAAAACTCTGGATAATATTTGTCATAATTCATGCATGAAATTCATGCTTGTAATTAAAAAAAAAAACACACATTATTTAGACAAAAATCTCTGACAGACCATGGACTGAAAGACACTTTTATCATAAAGTTCCATCTGAAATTGTGGGTTTTTCTAGATACTGGCCTTATTGGCTAGGGAAATGCATTGATACCTTGACTGTGACTAGAAAAATTGCCAATGAAGCTGCTGTGCATTTGTGTTATTGATTAATGAACATTGAATGGTTGAACTACAGGTGTTGTTTTCCATATTTGTAAAAGAAAATGGTAAAATAAGAAAAATGAGGATGTTTGTGTTGAGTGTGCATGTTTAATCTTAGGAAGCAAGAACGAATGATGTGTCACAATTGGGATTGAATGTCTATGAATAAAAAAAAATATGGAGGTACTAATAAACAAACCTAATGCCAAGACTACCATAACTTTGTTTGGACTGCTCTGCTCTCTACTGTTCATGTAGAACACAACAACTCAAGTTGCTATATCTAGTACTTCCACATGATGGCGCCCTGCACTTCTGAAATAAGATCAATGAATTGGCAAGATCACTCCTGTCACCCTACCATGAGTAGCAGTAGGGTATACCATTAAACAAATCCACATTATTTTAGACTTGAGATCTATCAGCTTTAGAAAAGACAGGGTGATCAGTGATTTTCCCTCTTTCACTTTTTCGAAGGTAGATGAATGACAGCCCCTCTCAAGGCCTGTTATTAAGATTTGGATGCAGGAAAGGCACAGAAATGAGACACACACACACACACACACACACACACACACACACACTAGCCTAACACTAGCACTCACAATCAATGAGAAACAGAGAGCAAAGACATGTTTAAAACTTTTTTGGGGGTTTGTGACTCATGTATGTTGGGATGCCAAACATCTGACAGCGTGTCCTCGGTTAAGTTCCCAGATGTGTGCCTGTTCCATCACAGCAGTATAAACAGTGCCCCACAATCCCTCTGTTACTCCCTCTCTCTCTCTGTCATATGGTGGGGGACAGAGGGGAAACCTGGCACTGCAGACCGTGTGCAGGCTCCCCTGCTTTACAAGGCTAGAGTTACAGCCTGAGCTTTGCCAGTGGTGAAGTGAAATAGTTTCTGGCACTCTCTGGGAATCCACCAGGGACTGGGAAGCAGGCTGGAAGAAGATATGGGATTAGTCTGTGGGATTCAGTGTCTTTTTTTGTCTGTCTACTCTCTTTGCCTTTTACCATTGCCTTATTCTACGTGCACACATTCTTTATAATTGTTCTATGCTACACGTAACACATGACACTATACTAACTGGCTGTCTTCCACACAAAGCCCACACAAACACACCTCCCCCCTCTTTCCTCCTTGTCTAGCGTTTGGCAGGCTGCCTGCGGATCTGCGGAGAGAGTGTCCAGTGTCTGACCTTTCTCCTTGACTGAGTCACCAGGCGTATTAATGGCTGCACGTGTCCGTGCCCAATGCTCGCTCAAACTGAGCTGTCCCCTCCTCTGCCAGACACAGGCTCACAGCCATCCACCAATCTAAGCACTGGCCCACTGACATGGAGGGGAAAGCAAGCAGCTGATTGGTTCTCTCAACCACCTGCTTTGATTCTGTTGCTGACAGGAAATATTATCATGCTCCCCAAACATACACACAAGCACAGATTCCCACACACATGTTATACATGTTATACAGAGTACAGAGTGCTGCTCACATGTTTGTGGTGTTCATTGAAGTTACTACGCACACGCTTCACTATTATGTGACGATATGTACTAAGCTACACTGAAACCAAGAAACTAAATGACCACATTATCATTCTCATAACAGTACAAATGAACATTTTGCAGTGGTTTACAGGCTGGTCAGATGGGATACTGTCTTGACTCCTGCGAGTTCCTGGAAATCTTTTCAAAAGAACAAAAGGAAAAAAATGTGGAAGAGCGGAAGAGGATGTACAAGCACAGGCTGTCTGGAGCCTTTCCTCACTACTCACACACCCCACCATACGCCCACACACCCATGTTCTCACACACACACACACACACACACACACACACACACACACACACACACACACACACACACACACACACACACACACACACACACACACACGCATACACCGTCCTACATGAGAATATTTGTTTCAACTTCAGCTTCAGGTTCTATAAATAGAAAAAGCAGTACAATACAAAGGTTGGGGATGTCTGAGGTCAAATAACATTGGCAAAAACATTTTCTATTAAATAAGTCTATTTCATAATTGATTCTTGTGGAGGCACAATGATGAATATTGAAAAAAAATGAATGTAACAAAGTTTGGGCTTTATGACTTCCTCTTGCACTAAAATCTATCGTCATCACTTTAAGATGAACACTGTACTTTTCTAACAATCTCCTACGCACTTCAGTTCCAAAGCCCTTATTGTTAACTACCACATGTTTCCATATGTTGCTCCTCTTTCCAGAACTAAATTAAATTCTATGCTCTCTACCAGCTTCTGGTTTTCTCTGGCAATGTAATAGTTCTGAAGGGGGGCATCCCTGCCCTGACAATGCCATTTAACCCATCCGTGCGGTGCAGCCTGCTACATTCCCCCAGGCCACAGAGGGAGCATGTGGTACAGACTGAATCCAAGTGTTATGGCCTAGTGGTTTACACGGGATAATGGAAACAGGGAAACCCAGTGCATGCGCAAAGTGCACATATGGACAGGTACTTGAGATTGAACTAGATTGTTGCACTCTGTAGTCCCTCTATCTCTCTCAAACACATACATATACACACACTCACAGAAGCAGAAACTATTATTTTAGTTTACCACACACCACTTTCCAAGGTTGTTTCTACATTTTTAAGGGTTGAGGGGGCATGTTCTGGCCAAAAACAAGAATGATCCAATAAGAAAAGCCAACAGATCTATCTGATGGCTTCTTTATGATATCTCTCTCCAAAGGTAAGGTGGGTGAATAACTACGAGTGGATTCATATAAAAGGGCAAGCCACAGACTTGTTGAATTTCTTTTAATATACTAAATTGTATTTGTATAGATTTTAATGGATCACAACTACATAGAACAGAAAAGAGCCTTAGCAATATAAAAACCAGCTAGCAGACTCCCTGGTACTCACTTGGCAGGGCTTAGATTAAGAAGACAGCCTTAGATCTGAAAGGCTACCTGATTCAAATATCACTGCAAGTTGAGATATCTGCGCAAGATCCATTATTAAGAAAAAAAGTGCCCAAATGAACATCTCTGTTTGCTCAAAGTTAGTGTGTACAGCAGACTACTGGGTTTACTTTTCTAAGTAGCCTATAGCTCTTTTCAGTGATCTGATTGGGTATAGCTGTAGGAATTCACAAGTTTCGTCTACACTGTACAGACAAGATGTCCATTCACTTTGTGAACTTGCTCTGACTTCCAAAATACCAGATACTCAATATCCCCTATCACAGCCCCTGGATGACTGCTCCTGCCTCTGTTGGCATGGGAGTAAATGTGTGCCATGGTGCGTAGGTTAGTGAGTGAGAGATTGTGCGTGTGTGTGTGTGTGTGTGTGTGTGTGTGTGTGTTTGAGAGAGAGAGAATGACAGAGACACAGACAGAATGGGCACCTGGCACCTGCCTTTCCAGGACTCTGGGATTTTAAGCTGTCAGTGGCAGGAGGTGAGGAGAGATGTGGCTTAAAGGGCCGGCTGCTCAAAGAAGTTACAATAACACATCCCCAAAACAGGCCTGTGTAGAAAGTAGCAAAGGAGATTTCCTCACCCTGTACAGTAAGTACAGTTAGAAAAAATATCAGAATCATCCAAGCCATCTGGACTGAGATTCTGCTCACATATGAACAACGTATGCGAAGTTAATGCAAACATAACCTTCTTTAAAATGTGAATTAGGCACTTAAAACAACACTTTTCACCACATCTACCTTCATTTATACTGACTGCAGTTTGTCTACATTTAGACTATGGAAACTTTACCTTAAACTTGAGAAGACTCACATATGAGAGAAAAGTACTACAAAATATACAATTGAGTATGCCAGTGAATAACACAAATTTCTTTCTTAAGAAATTACATTTATGTTTTCTTGACAGGTGTTAGACTTTAATGGAAGATTTTACCAACTAGGCTGTGCCTGTGTGGTTAGTGAGTTTTATGTTGCAAACAGTGATGGTGACTGGATGCAGGGAAATGTAGTTTCTGTGGTAGCCATCATTTATCAGTGGACTTTAACTTTTGAGGAGCGGCTCCCTTATCTTTACCTCGGCAATACTAACTATCAATTGTTGAATTTGTGTGTAGATAATATGACATACTGCAACATACATGCAGCACTACAATGCATAAATTCATCGCACCAAAACTGAAAACACTGATGTTAAGATATTATGAATCCACATACAAATATAGGCTATAAAAGTCCATGGACACATCAGAGATGGCTTGTCATCATTTAGTTTGCTGGTATAATGAATGGTCCACTATTGCAAACCTATTTAAAATGATTGAAATGTTTAAATCTAATAACAATACAAATACAATACCTTAATTGTAGTTAAATGCTGCAAAACTGTATTAAATGGTAAAGTCTTGCTCTAGAATCTGGATATCGAGATGACAGAGAGTTGTCTACTTAATCACAGTAATTTTACTCTTGGTGCATGATAGCATCCACCATGATTTGCGGTAACTTCAATCATTTTGTGATCCAAATTTGTTACCCACATCTGATTTAACAACTCAACACTTCAACATCAAATAACAGCAGTAATGCCCTGGAGACCCGACTTAACCTGCTCATCAGAGAGTGCAGTTTTCCACAGAGAGGTAAGGTGTTGAACAGGCTCTCCCTGTAGATATGTGTGGCATGAAGTGACCATTGAAGTTGACTTACATAAGAGGCTCTAATAAATGGGAGAACTATTAAGTCAGTGACACACGTTTGTTCTGGACAGGGTGTATTTTTGTTTTGCAAAAGACCATCAGCTCTGGTCTTAATGTGGTCGTTTTGAGGATAGAATTAGGGTAAGACAACATATGCTGATAGGTTTTCAGAAAATCGGGGAAAGTTTGGGTTACAAAAATGTGTGTGCAGATTGTAGCCTGAAAACACCTTGGCAAATATTTTTTTTTTTAAGTAGCCTATTCCAAAGGGTTACACAAGTCAGAAGAAACTCCCACCCACACAAACACGACAGAAAGTGAGTTTTATGCCCTTTTCCAACACAGTGTATTAGCAACAAAATATCAAACATGCCCCTCTAACTTTTTTATTCTGTTAGACACATGTGTTTTCCACGATTTAACGAAAATAATTTCCCTTTTTACTGACTGGTCGGCGAATAGTTTGCCAAGCTTGGTCAGGATAACATGTCCATAATAGGAACGATATGACCATACCATTTCTCTGGAAGGGGGTGCCGATGTAAAAACTTATTTGTTAGAATTACGAAATTACATTCACTATACATACGTTTCTTTCTGGGTAATTAGGAGATGAATACGCAGGTGTCCAAAGTATTGTACTGGCGTGAGTACTGTTTTGCGCTAGTTACGAGTCCACTCTTTGAGAAGCTGGTGTAATCAGCGTACTAGAATCCACTAGATCCCCGGATGACTGGTGGAATAGAACAGCCCACGGTGTTCAGGGATCAAGAGCCTAGCCATCCTGCTACAATAAGTTGCGAACTATGAAAGAACAGTCGTAGAAAAACATTTTGTATTATATGGTCGATGTTTTTCAACAGCTTAACCATGTAAGATAGGGCGTTCGTTCAGCTACGGACCACCGAAAACCCATGGCAAGCAACTTGAAATTTGGCTCGTAAAGCGCACTATGGCTGCTTGGCCAAGGTAAGTAGCTAGCTGCAGTTAAATTCATTTATCCTGCCAACAGGCTAGCTTATTGACATTTGTAACTATGAAGTTTTGATTGAGTGTTCAAGCTTGTGTGATGAGCATTATTTCGATAAATGTATATGTCCGTGTTCGAAAGCGATCTGATGTCCTCTTAATCTGAACCAGTGATAAAAACGACTTCTCTCATGAAATCTAGAGATGGAATCACCTGGAACAAGCTCTCTTGTTTTACTCCCAGCTGTGTTGATGTAACCTATCCCAGCTAACGTTAAACCAGCAAACGTTGGCAAGTCAGAAGGTTGTGTTTGTTCGTTGGCTAGCGAGCAATAGCTAGGTTAACACTATGGAGTAACTTAAGTAGTATCTAGTGTTAGCCAACATAATGTTATTTAAGGCTAGTTTAAACTTGTTCAGTTTGAGACTTGCATTCTTCACAGACTAGCTGGGGGAACAAACGAATTGTTTCGTGCAAATAGTACTGTAGTTAAAATAAAAGTTTGTCTCTTAACGTCGTATAAAGCTAAACACACCTGGAGAGCTGCCATATCTTCAGTATTACTTGGAGTTTTCCTGTGGATTGTTTTTTTTTTTTTTTTTTTTTTTTTTACTGCTGACATGGCTGAAAACGAGAGTGATGACTGACAGGATAAGGTCGCCTCTTTTGAAAGACCTTTTTTTGTGTGTTCAATAACATACTGGCACATATTTGTGGGAACACATGCATGTGCACACGCCATAATTTAAAGTGCTTGGCTGAAATTTTGATAACCCTGAATGGCAATTATTGGATACAATAGTCTTAGCTGCCCAACAAGCTAAATAACCAGTTCACACCCCCAGTGTCAACAGCTAGGCTAATCATTACGGCATCACTGATTAAAATGTACTTTGACAATATACTGTTCAGCTTTCTAGGTTAATTGTAGCGACATAATGACAATGATGGTTTTTGATTACCTGAATAAAGGAAGCTAGCTAGCAAGCACGCTAACAATTTGTGAAACTTGGAAGGTCCAACTTGGATTTACGTTATAATGCAACTTGTGACTAATGTGACAACGGACTAAGTTAATTGTATACATTTGCTAGTGATTTAATTCGTCTTTATAGGGGCTCGAACATTGCATTTTCCCTAGCTCGTTCATGGCATGACCTTATGACATTAATAACAGGTATTGGTGAGCTCTCTCTGGCACAGTTCACTATAGAGACCTTATCCTTTAGAGTAAACAACCGAACATGACGATTTTAAATTTGTCGAGGTCTGCAGTAAACGAATTATGGGGTCTCAGGATCTGACTGTCTTGTGTGATGCCATAGAAGTGACCAAAGCGGCTATTTTGTCAAATAGGATTATTACCTTTGTTGAGTGACGTACATGCGACTATAATCATTCAGGTGTAGTACCCAGCTCTTTAGCAGCCTGCAACCGAAGTACCGCCTGAGACAGTGATTCATGATGTACCCGCACATAACAACAGACTGGCTTAAAAAAACAATAGACACGTCCTTTCATATAATAGTTTTTCATTGTGACTGGCTACATAGTTTCCGTTTTTTGATGATGAGTATAGGTTAGTTGCCATGAATGTCACAAATAGGAATTGAGGACTCTTAGGACCTTGAACTATTGATCTTAAAATTCCCATGCAAACAGGACTTCAGTCGTCATGCTTTTCAGTCGAAATGAAAGCATGTACAAATCACTAGTGTTTGGGCCAGGGTTTTGCAACATTTGCTTTTTTATGAAGAGCATTTAAACTATTATTTTAGTCCAACTTGTAGCCTGTTAGATGAAAAAGCTCTAACTCTCAATGCTGTGGAAGACATGAAACCACAAGAAAAAAAATTATTGATCAAGGCCTGTTGTTTCATAAACATGTACATAAACATGTAGAAATATGTAGCTTTTTTTTAAACTAGGGGAAGCTGTTCCCTTTTAGTCGATTCACTTCGTGCAAATAGAAAAAATTTGTGCAAGGACATGACCACAGTGAAATCTTGCTCAAGTAGGGTATAGTGACACTGTTCCCTGAAGGAGAGGAACGAGGTACTACACAGATAGTATGGGATACCACCAGCCCTCTATTCACCCCTAAAAGGTGGATGACGCATGGTGACGCTGGGAGGCCACACCTGCCTACATGACCCAGGTCACCCGCCTCCTCCGCAGTTCAAGCTCTCTTCACCTCGCTGTGAACACCTCAACCTTGCGCCACCTGTCTAGCTCGCTAGCTGGTTTTAAGTGTAGCAAGTTAACAGTTTCTCTTGAAGCAGTTAAACTGTTCCAAAGTGTATTGGTTTCGACAACATGCTCTATTGGTGAGTTGACTTTCCGCGGGTCACTGTTTTTGAGAGTTGTCTGCGACAGTTTCAAAGTGTGGTGTGTCTCCAACTAGCTGCTGCCTGGCTAATGGTTGTTTAGCATGATCTCACTGCCTACATCGACCGCAACTAAACCAGGCGAACAACCCCGTCCTCAGGGTTGTGGTTTTGCTCTCCATGAGAAGGCCGCCACAACGCCTGCCCAGTTTGCCTGGGAATTGTCCACACTTGAAGAAGGTTGGCGCAGCCTGATGCATGTGAGTTTTGTCGCCAGCTAAGACTCTCCACTCTCGAATGGCGAGTGAAATTTGTTGAAAAAAAATCCTTGGTCAACTGCTGTCGAGCATGACCCTCTCCGCTACGAAATCCACAGAACCGTCCTAGACTGACTTTGACTGCAAGGTGGAGAAGCGGTTGCTATTTGGTAGGATATTTTGACCTGTGCATAGATGAGCGTGGCTTGTCCGACAAGAAACAGGACTGCTTACCAGAATCCCAGTGTGTGTCTCCTGCTTCCGATGGGACACAGAACGAGACGGATAATTCCTTCGCTTTATACCCTCATGCAGCTTAGAAGCTGGGTTTGGAGGTGCCTTCAGCCCAGGGACCTACCAGGTTCGCTGGATTCTTCCTTCCCCAGATGGTGAAACAGTGTCTGGATTTTATGACGGAGCTAACATTGTCACTCAATTCTAATCAGATGTCGATTACGAAGGCTCTACGAAGCATCCTACCCAGACGTGATGCTAAGCCCAGACCTATAATGTCTCTCTAAGCGAGCCGCTTCATCTGTATCTCCCAATGTGCTGCTGAAGCAGCCGTCAGACAAGGGTCCAAGTCAGTCTGCCTGGCACAAACCTCTCCCACCTGGCCTCCTTAAGGACACCGTGGTGACGAGGAAGAAGCCGATTTCTTCCTAGCTACAGCTTCAACACGGAAGGATCACATCCTCAACCTCAGTGCCACCCAAGAGGTGCCATGCATCTTTGGTTCAGGGTCCCAGTCCCAAAAGGAGTGGTTTGTCCCTCACACAGTCTCCCAAGCACACACACACCCGCACTGCTGTTCCCCCAGCCAGCCTGTTTGTTTTCCTCAGGGATGGGAAGTTTCTCAAGCCCTCAGTTTCGGGCGCATTAACAGAAAGGTGTGCGCTGTGGCAGTTATGAGAGAAGAAATGGTCGTGATTATGGTAGTTCCCCACTCACAATCATAGAACGGATGGTACAGGGTCTTTTTTGTGGTTCCCAAACGAAACGGTTGTTTGTGTCCCATACAAGATCTGCAATTGTTGAACAAGCATTTGAGAGTTTTCAAATTCATAATATTATAACCCTACGTCAGCTTCTGCATTCAGTTGGTCTGGGGAGCTGGGTCAGCATGATCGATCTCATGGATGCTTACTTTCACATTGCCATTCATCTAGTTCACAGCCATATGCTTTTTAAGGGCACAGCCTACGAATATCTGGTTCTTTCGTTCGGGCTGTCTTTAGCCCTGCAAGCATTTACCAAGTGTCTGGAGGCAGCTGTCATTCCTCTGCGAGCTCAGGGCATACGGATCCTGGCTTATTTACACGATCTGGCAATCATTTCTCATTCAAGAGTACAAGCACAATTGAACATAGCCATGGTGCTGTCACATATGTAGACATCGGGCTTTTCAGTGAATCCTGAAACAAATTCTCGGACAGCATTTTCAGATGTTTGACGGCATTTTCTTAGTGGAGGCAGCACCAGTTACCTGTAGGCAAAGTTCTATTTTGCAAAGTGGTGACGACACTTTCACCAAAGGCTGGGGGGGCGATATGCGAGCACATGACTGTGAGGGGGGGGGGGGGGGGGGAATGCTCCCTATCTCAAAGCAGGCTCCATACACTATCTAGAGCTATTGACAGTTCTTGTAGCACTGTCTCGCTCTCTCCTTACCTGGAGGAGTCTGCATCTGTTGTCAGTCAGGGCGACTCATGTCCCAGGCTATCTCAATCTGGAGGCCAATCTATTCGCATCCGCTTAATTTCCTGTTTGGCTTCCCAGGGAGCGCTAATTGTGCATTGGCATTATACACTCTACACACTAGAAGCACTAAGGTTAAGGTAGTGAATTGTAAGTGTTGTTTTTATAATGTGGAAACATGGGCCCCATGTTGTCCACGCGAATGATGATGCATGGGCACAATAGCCTAACCTGGGTGGGACTTTCATGTAATCTTGCTTACATGCTTCTTGTCATCTGACTTTCAGACTGTAGAAATCTGAAGTATCCCCATGAGTTTGGTCTTTATCACGAGCTTAAACGAGAGAGAATGATTGGGGTCATCAGGTGAGGGGGCTGCATAGGGCGCTTACCTCACAGAATGAGCTGCCTGCCTGCTTTATCTAGGCCACTTCTCCGTTCTGAGGTGACCTGTTCTTTCAGTTGATGTGATATTACACTCACACTGCATTCCCTACTCCTCTTTTCTGACACACACAGGAAGATTAATTTACACCACACAGGTTTCATACATACACAATCAACTCACTAACCCCCCCCCCCCCACACACACACACACACTCTATGCAATGCCCCCCCCCCCCCCCCACGCTCACACACACACAAATGTCTTTGTGTGTGTTTTCATAGACTCTCAGACATTTTGCTCAGAATACTCAAGAGGGTAGTTCTGCCACGACCACATAATGGTTTGATTTCTCCCGCTCGCAGTCCTGTGAAAGCCTGAGGTTTATGTATTGAAATGCCATCATCTACCAAAAGTCTGTCAATGGCAGCCGTGGCACATTGCCAGCTGTTTCAGTGTATTTCACCATCTTTCCGCGAAATGTATCAGTAACTGGACAATTTAAATGGAAATGAGGATTGCCTGGGGCACTGAGGCTATATGTGTGTTCCATTTTCACTCGAATTGAGAGTGTTTCAACATACCCTTACTATGAGCGTGTTCCCAGTGAGGATCTAACTATGTGTAGTTACCATTGGTTTGTCACTGGGTGAATGGGCTGTCAGATCCTTGCTGAAGCCGTTGGCATTGTTGGACAAAGTCCTGGATCTTTTATTTGTACGGACAGCGTTGATAAGGCAAACCTGTGAAAGTCCCCTGTCCGTGTGGTTTGCTGTGTTGTGCTGCTACACCTGCTGCAGCCTCCACCCGGCTGGCAGATTCCTCAGCCCTCAATCACCGTGCACAGGTATCGAAATATGCATGTGGGAGTGTAAAATATGGGTGTGTTGGCCCTGTTCCACTCACCTTCGCTGTTAGCTTCTGTGTGTAAGTGGATTCTCTTGAGTGATAATGTTGTGAGCTTGACAGGCTGACCCTTGACCTCAGTGCAAAAGGGGCACAGCTCCCCCCATGTCACTAGAGTGGTGGAGGCTGCTGGATTGCTGCCTCAGCTGCCTTTGAACACAAATGGGGGGGGGGGGGGGGGGGGACTCTGCATCCCCAGCGGTATTGGGGGCTCTGTCACACTTCCTCTATAAGAAAGTAGGAGTGTGACTTTAAACTTACCAACTTTACAATGGTGACAGTTCTTAAAACTGATGTTGGTGGTTCAAGGGTGAAGTTTTCTTTTGGATAGATCTGATTTCGTCAAATTGTAGCCTTTGTGCCACACTTGTAATCTGTCCTACGCATATGTTTTTCTATGGCCTTTGTTTGTTACATAAGACTCACCAAAATGGCAGAAGCAGGTGACCTTTTTCCCCCCCAGTATCTTGTTAATTATCAACCAGACACAAACTAAAAAAAAGATCTGATCTTGTGCAAATGTATGTATGCGTTTACTTTGGACCCTGTATTGAGGGATGCAGTGGTGGTAGAGTTGTGTGGAATGGAGTGTGGATTTCTGCAGAGCGGTGCTTCAGTGAGTGAGCTGAGCTGCTTTGTGGAATGGTAGTGGGGGGGGATGAGTCCCTGCAGAGCAGATTGACCCTCGCTGCTTATTCTCTGGCAGTGACTAATGACAGTCTGGGACAGCGCAGTTTGTCAGCACATTCTGCATATTGTGGACTGAGTAAGCCGGACCCAAACACCACTGCTGCTGCTACTGCCTCTTTAGTGAAAAGGTCTGCTGCGGGCACTTGTGCGACTGTAGTGGCGTGCACTTGGCTTAACTGCAGTCAACCATGAGCGTTTCATAGTTCAGCTAGGAGCCCACTATTGCACCCTTCTGGAAGCCTGTCAATGGACTGTGTGGAGGTAACCATTCTAGCCTTGTTTTGAGTAAGCTCTGTTTTGTAGCCTGCTTTTGGTGTATATTACATGTAAGGCATGTCCCTGCCCACCCTCCATTAGCATGTAGGCTAAACCCATACAAGGCACCAACCAGAAGCATAAGATGCATTGTCCTTCTGAATGTGCTTTAGGTAGGCTTACATTGTTTACATATAAAAGGAAGCTGTTCAGGAATGTTGTGAAACGAGGTACAGGAAAAAAAGACAACCCAAAAACAACTGAAAGCATTTGTGTTGCTCATGAGTGAAATCACCGAGTTTATTCAGTGGCAAACCACATGTTATATTCTTCAATCACACTTAGAGGCTAGAGGAAGTCGGGTACTGTTGAGAAAGTTCCTGCTCTGGGGCGGGCAGTCTCTCTGTACATGTGTGATTAATGGCTGCACATTGTCTGTAATCTAGGCCACTTCACTTGTTGCTATGGAAGCATCAGGGGCAGGCAGGGTTGCAGAGGTTTGGGTTGGGGGTAGTGGTGACTGAATGTCTTCTCAGATTATTTCTTCCCTTTTTCCCCCACCTCATAACATTTCAGCGGCTTGGATGTAGAGGATGTTGACATTTATTTGCCTCCAGTTTTGACATTTTCAAAACATTGTTTTTCACGTTGACAGCTGCAGGACACTGTCTCTACCAGATACCAGGAAAAACAAGTTATTTTGAAAGAAAGCTTAACCTGTAGCCAACATATGAGTTCTGATCTTATTTCTCATTTCTCATGCACGCGATGGAGGAGCGCACCCCCCACCTCCCCCTGTTCCCATGAGAATAGTTCCTACTCGCATGCATTCTCTTTTTCTCAATCTCTCTCAACGCTTGAGAAACTGAGACTTCCTGCCTGTCCATAGCATGAGTTGGTGGGGGCAGGTATCTCCCTACCTCAGAGTCCCTGAATGGCCATCCCTGTGGAGGCTTTCTTTTCCATCCTGTGAGATGGTTTGCTGTGGTTCGTGACTGAGGCTTGGAAGATGTCTGTCTACCAGCTAACATGTCACACAGTGCAGAGGCTGTGAATTCCTCTGCTGTGCCGTCAATCAGTCTCACTCTTGTCAAAAAAACTCTGTCACTTTACACCTTTTTTCCTGCCTTCACCAGTGAGGTGAACTGCATATTGCTGCCAATTACAGTTATAGTGTACAGGAATAGTGCAAGTACCTCTTTCTGAATGGAGGTGCACATGAAGTATTATTATTATTATTATTATTATTTAGTTTTTTTGGTGAAGTCAGGGATTGTGTTTTTGAACACTGTAATGCAGACCCTTTGTAAACCAGTCTCGTCCCCCTGACCTTCTGTGAGTGGTCCTCAGGTGTATTGGGAGGATTTAAGAGAAGTTGTTGGGGGTTGGAGTAGGGTTGGATGGGGAGTGGGGGAGGCAGATGTTGCAAGTGCAGCAGAAGCCCCTTAGGGCACTGTCAGTAATTACCTCTGTCTGAGGCAATGATTGGCACTCAGTCCCCCCAGATAACAGGAGCTGTCTGACACCCACACACACACACACACACACACACACACACACACACACACACACACACCTCTAATGCCTCCAGGCATCTCTTGAAGCATAGGTCAGTGTGGATTCAGAAACCGATGAGTCTTTTACTGAGCCATCATTAAAGCTGTGTCTTCTCTAGTAACCAGGCAGTGGTTGGATTCTCAGCCTTACGTGAGTATTAATTAGATGTGCCTGCCTGAGTGATCCCCACAGGAATCTGTGCTCTGTCAGGCAGTTGCTCAATGAAGGGGAATGTTTGCTGTGGTAATCCTGAAGTTCATATCATGCTGAGGATTAAATCACCAACCCCAGGATTCATTAGACTTGAAGTTAATTGCATTAGTGTCGTTTTGGCTGATCTGATAATTGGCCCTGTCTTCACCTATCTATTTTTGCATTTTCTTTCCCCTGCTTATGGTTCGTCTTCTAACATGATGCCATTCACGGATGGCTTGTTGCCTCATTGTATTGTCTGGAGCTTTTCACTCGGGGACCTTTTTTGAGATGAGCAACTTCTGATCTCAAGGAAGTGGAATGTAAACTGTACAAGGCGAGCACCAAGGTTACTGAACGTAGTTGAGCATAATGTGTACGTTTTAGGTGTAGGAGACATCGTCTTAGGAACTCCAATGTAAAGTTGGGGACTGAATCAACTTCAACTCAAACTTGTGACAACCAAGGTACTCTCTTCAGGGAATGCTCTGATGCTCATGGGGGGAAACATGCGAAACATCACTACGCTGGTCTTCCTGATCATAAGAGTCTGTTTTAACATGTACCATATTTGTTTAGAAAGAAAAACATGGCTTATGCTGCTTTTCTGTGAACCTTTCCTATTTTCATTTTCATTTCTATTTTCATTTTCATCTATTTTCATAATGTTTTTCTCACACTCACAGTTTGCACATGGAAGAGAGGAACCTGCTGCGGCGGCGCGAGTGGGAGCGCAGGAGCCAGGAGGCCCAGCAGCAGCAGGAGCAGTACCAGGAGAACGCACCCCTCTTCGGGGAGCCCTTTAAGGTGAGCGGAGTGGACCTTCCCCCGAGGTCCTCAGTGTCTGGCACCCACTGTGGTTGGCTCACAGCTGCTTCTCCTGGTGATTGGGGGGTGCTGATGAGGCTGTTAGTAGGAACATTAATGGGGTTTTCTGTGGGAACCTTTTAACGGTTCACATTTGTAATCCCCATGAAAGTTTGTGATTTTTTTTTTTGTGTGTGCCACCTGCGGCGTGTAGACAAGCACAGTCCTGCTCTCAAACTCTCAACCTCGGGCATGGGAGGCGGGCATGGGAGGAGGGCATGGGAGGAGGGCATGGGAGGCGGGCATGGGAGGCGGGCATAGGAGGCGGGCATGCCAGCAAGGAGGCTAAAACCCACAGGTGTCTGTCACTAGCACATCTCCTAAGGTGTTGGGGAGTGAGTTTTACTCTGCACTCTACCTGCTGACTACAGCTACATGTAGATTTGCCCTGCTTGTTGGATCTGCTCTTGTAACACAATGGTGAGTCTTGGGGATTGACATTTTTGTATTTGATGAAAATGGAGCCCTCATTTAGTACAAGCCTCATGATGGTCTGGAATCTAAAAGAACTGTACAGTTAAGGGAAACCAATAAATAAAATGTGGGATATAGGTGTTCTATAAGACAAGATTGCATAATCCTAAAGGTATGTTAGGTTGGTTTGCTTTTTCACAAGCTGTGCAAGTGTACAAATAGCCTACATGTACCAGAACAGCTTCCCCTCCGAGCTGAAGGATGCTCTGCAGTAAGATGGAGAGAGAAAGCGAGCGTTTGGTTTGGCTCTGCCTTGTAAATGGGGGGGGGGGGGGGGGGGGGGGGGGGAGGCAGGGATGCAGACGCCTGTTCGTGAGCTGAGCTCTGAGTGGGGATTTAATGAGGCCTCCAGGAGCGGAGCTCCCCCCCCCCCCCCCCCCCCCCTCCTCCCAATGTCAGCTTCAGGGGGGGAGCGAGCAGCGAGGCTCCCAAGGGTCTGTGGCGAGCGGGGCTCTTAAAAAAGAGAACGTGAGCAGCCTGAACTCAGTTCCTCCCATCAGGGCCCATCAGTGGCAACATCCTGCCAGGCTGCCAGAGCAGCTAATTAGACTCGCTAGAGAGAGAGAGAGAGGGAGAGAGAGCCAGCGAGAGAGGAGAGAGAGAGAGAGAGGGGGGTGGGGGTGCACAGAGAGAGAGACGCACAGATACTGGCAGAGCCAGACTCACAGGCACAGAGATTTATGGAGATGTGTGGAGATGCATGCACAGATAGAGATTTGTGAAGGACAGGCAAAGCGATAGATAGACATGGCGAGAATCAAACTACTAGGCGATGGAAGGATAGATGCCCGGCTACTTACAGACTGCTGAAAAGAATGGACGCTTTGGTGTCTGCTGGTGACTTGCAGTATTCGTCTTGAGTTGCCATACGTGTCAGGGCAGGGAGGGCTATTTATGTTCTGTGAGCTCTTGCAAGAAGACCAGTGTCAAAGTTTAGTGCTTAAAAAGGAGGGGTAGATTGAGAAGGAATAAGGTTTTTGGTCATAGTCTTTTGTTTGTTCTATATCCGATATCTCCCGATAGACTCCCGTTTCTTCAAATAAACTCCTCAACACCGTTCAAAATGTAGTTGACAAAAGCAGGTTCAGTTGAGCAGGGAGCCAGGATGTCAACCATCAAAAGAAATGACAGGAAATGCCCTGCTTCTATTGTCAACAGGCTAACTGGCTGGTTGGCAACTCTTTTCTGCTCTCACCCCAAGCCACTTGAAGGCCGTTTGCAAGCCACTCAGAGGCTGTCTTTGTGCCGTTACCTTTTTAGTCTGGTCAAACCCTCACCCATGTCAGCTGGGCCAGTGAAGGGCCTAAGCTCGTCAGCTTGGATGTGGTCCGTAAAGTTAGCTGTCGATGATACAGAGGGATTAAAAACATTCAATGGCGGACCTGCCCATTTAAGTGGCACTACATGTGTCCTGTGGTCTGTTTTGGATGGTGGGGCGCAATGGGGGGATTTAAACCTGCTGTCATTTTAATTATCAACCATTTAACTGAATGGCCACTTAATCTGTATGACAAGCACATTCAGGAAATCTAATTAAGTTAGCCTAAGCTCATATTTGTAGAGGGATTTTACAGCGTTCTCTTTTAAAGCCGCTGAGCAAGGGTTTGCTTCACAGCTTATAGTAGGAAAACAGAGACGATAATAAAGCGGTAAGGAGTAACGCGCAGCCAGCCAAGCGTTATAGCAAGATCAACTCAGGCAGGCTAATCAGACTGCAAAGCAGAGGCTCTTTGAGGAGTTTATTCTTTATAATCACTGGGTGGGTATACACCATCCCGATATTATGTTGTGTACCCACTCGCCAAATTAATACTTTGACAGAATTGAATAGTCTTAGAGCATTTTGTGATACTAATATTTGTTTTAGACTTGGTAAATGTATTCATAGCAACATCCCCATGGTACAGCGACAGTTAAATAAATATAGATATTGTAAAAAAAAAAACAGTTACTGTCAGAGACTCCATTATTGGAAGTTTTACAGTATCTTACCTCTGATCAATCAGAATGTATTTCACAGGATCTTTGAGTAACTACTATTCGAGCATTCCCTACTCTTTACTGTTATAGCGGTTTCAGAGATGTGAACAAATATAACATAAGTAAGCATAGCATCGAGAGTATGGACGGTACTCTGCCAAAGAGGTACTCTGCCTGCCCTTCCTGTGGAGCTGGGAAGGCTGTGGGGAGAAAAGCAGGAGCGGTTTGCGATCGACCTCTCTGTGGGACTTTGTCTTCAGAGATAAGGGTGGCCTGTGATGGGCAAAGCCCCAGGGGGGAGGCGGCTGTCTCCTCGCGCTCCAGCCCTTTTAAAGGTCAGATTCAGTGGCTGTCATAAATGGTGGAGCATGGTTTGGTACAGCTTCTGAATAGGACATGAAGGCCCTAGTATTTCAAAGGAAGTTGGGTAAACTAGAAAAAAGGCCCAGAGGACACTCCGATCCCCTGAAGTTGATGATGCATGTATCAGGGCACTGGACCAGATTTGCCATAATTACAGGATGTAGTTAATAACAAGTGGGGGTTTGTGTTGAAGGAGTTAATAGCTTAACCTATAGGGTTGGGTATAATGAACCTGGAATCAAGAGGAGTCTAAATCAAAATGGCTAAAATTCTCTTAATCCAATGATATTTAACTATTTAATTTATAAAATGGATTGATGCGTTGTTGTTTGAGTCTTTTTTGTGATTTTACTTTTAGACGAACAAAGGAGATGAGCTCTCTAGCCGCATCCAACAAATGCTGGGCTGTTATGAAGACATGAAAGACTTGCACAAGAGCTTTGGCAGCGTGCCCAAAGACCTCTCTGCTTCGGTACCTTTTGGAAGGCCTGGCCTGCCCGCCCACTCCGATACATCCAAGCCCCCATTCCAGAACCCTCCGCCCCCCTACGGAGACAGTCAGGCCGCCCCAGCCAGCCTCAGCGCCTCCCAGCCGTCTAAGAAGCCTCCTGCGCCGGATCACACCTTGCTGTCTTCCGGCCACTACTCGCACCCCTCCGTCGATCATGCCAAGGGGAGCCCAGAACCCCAGGACAGAGAGAGTGAACCGTGGCCTGACATGCGGGACTGTGCCAGCCTCCCCCCTGTCCTCTCTGCCCTCTCCCCCCCGTCCGACCCTCTGTCCCCCTTACATTCCAGCGACCCTAGCGACTCCGAGCAACATGACGCGTACGGTAAGGACAGCCCGGGGCCCCGCCAGCCCCTGCAGGGCCCCTCCGGGCCCTCTACCACAGTAGAGACGTTCCACGCGGAGGCCGAGATGGAGGGCATCCCCCTTGCCAGCGAGACGGCCCCTCTGCCCTCTCAGACCTTCCCCCTCCCCCTGTCCTCCAAGCCCAGCCTCGTCATGCCCCAGAAGCCCACAGCCTACGTCCGGCCCATGGACGGCCAGGACCAGGTAACCAGTGAGTCGCCGGAACTCAAGCCCTCGCCGGACTTTGACAGGCAGTCTTACGAGAGCTTACCCGACCTGAAGAGCAGCTCTAAGCCTGGCCTCCCCCAGCTGAAGGGACCCCCACCCTCCCTAGAGGTAAGAACCTTGGCAATAGGTAATATTCTTTTCTGCCAATTGGTGATATTTATTTCTGCCAGAGTTTTGCTTCGATATGAACACTGTATTGTATTTGAAGCCAATAATGTCCATCCCTCCATTTGATCAGTGTAGGTCTAGAGTGAAATTATCCCTAAAAAAGACCTGTTATCTGGGTTTGGATGTGACTGCTGCTTGTGTGCGTAGCATGCGCTGAGACTGGGCCAGTGTGCTTGGACACAGACTGCAGAATGAGTTTGAACTGGCATGAACTGGACTACTCTTAGGCAGACTTTGAACTCCAGGGCTGGAATTAGTCTGTGAAGAAAGAAGGGGGGGGCAGATTATGTAACATGGGCCTGCTGCAGTTCCAAACACAAAGTTTTTATGGAAAACATTTAGTATATTCCCCTGCATGTCAGCTTGTAATGACTCATTTGCAGATTGAGTTTTCTTTCTAAAAACACGACCATAGTGGTTGATTTTTATGAACTCGGTAACTTTGTTCTTTACTGCGGGAACATTGATAAATGAGATTATTGAGTGACGACGCAGGTAGCTAGAGCACGTACAGCGTTCCCTTTGGCTCTGGTTTGGTTTTGGCATGGGGGGAGTTTCATGCTGGCTCCTGAACTGGTGAACTTGAAAGACCTTACAAATGCAAAGGGCACACCCAGACAGCCATTATAGTATTTGCATACTCCAGTCTCATTCACTGCATCTGTAAATATTTAGTTGTGCTTGACTAGGACCTTCTTTTCTCCTTTGTAGCATTTAAATACTATACACTCACAAACACACCTCACCGCAAGGGAGAGAACATTAACATCCCCCGCCCACCCCACCCCACCCCAACCACATACTGGGATATCGCTTCTTGTGATCACACCTTGCGTCAGTGAACGTAAAGGCTCTTTATTCTAATTAGATGGACTACTTGAGAAGGTGTTGGAAGGTGTTAATTGTGTTTCTTGAGCTGGTTCCCCAGCTGGCCCAGTGATCTCATTCCCTAGCTTGGTGCAGTAGCCACTGAGCCCTCAGGCTAGCCCTAGCAGCTGGGCCCAGGCCACGTTCCAGTGGGAAGAATGTGTGTGGTGGGCTCTGACCTTCAGCTCGGTGCACATCGCTGGGGTGAAAAGCTAACCCCGCCATTGTTCCGCCATGCACGGCTATCCCTGCCCTCCTCCACTGCCTGCCCCGGGGGCAGATATGCCTGCTGCACCTGGGCGCGCTCTCCATTGTTGGCAGGCCGGGCACAAGCGTGTGTGTGTGTGTGTGTGTGTGTGTGTGTGTGTGTGTGTGTGTGTGTGTGTGTGTGTGTGTGTGTGTGTGTGTGTGTGCACTGCATGTGCTGAATAGGCAAGCTGTTTTGCCTGTTTAGTGGCCCCACTAATCCAGGCCTGCATGGCTGCGCCATGACTCATCCTCCCCACACTTCCACAACCATTCCCCTGGTGCATCAACCACACCCTCCATAAATAAACTCCCTCCCTTACCCCCACCCCCACCCAAGGAGCCCCTTCTTAGCCTGCCCCCACCAAATGACGAACCTTAAAATGAACACCTGAAATCATCTTCTCTCATCCAAAAGTATCTCCCGCACACCACCCCCGCTGCAGCACGCAGAAAACCCCTTATGCTTTATGAAGGTGGTGCTTAGAGAAGTACAATTGTATGTAAGCACAAATGAAGTACACAGTAGAATGAAGAGATTCTTCCCCATTGATAGATAGATAGATAGATAGATAGATAAATACTTTATTAATCCTGTGGGGAAATTCTGGTATCTTAACATTTTGTTAAATCAGTGCTTTAACAATAAATACATAACTAATGTGAAACAGCCTGTCCTGATGTGAAAAGGTGAAAGCGCACACCAATAGTGCACTCTTCTCTAGGGTTGGGTACCGAGAACCGGTACCAATATGGAACCGGTTCCAATACAACCGGTACCTACCCGGACCGAAATGCAACGCAGATTTCGGTGCTTCATTTCGGTGCTTGAGCCAATTGAAAACGGTTGCTAGGCAGATTCCGCGGGGCACATGTAAAACTGCCCCAGCTCCCAATGTAAACTTTGTCCTGTGTCACTCACGCTCATTGGTGTTTTCATAGCAACAGTCTTATGACGGTGAAGAGCAGGCAGCATTTCACAGAGCAAGCACAAACAGAACTAGCCATCAACCTTTTAACAGAGAAAATACCGAAAGGTAAACGGTCAAAAGTGTGGCTGTATTTCGCACAAAAATATTCAAACATCGCGACGTGCAGCAAATGCAACAAAACAATTGCGTGAAAAGAGGGGAGAGAAGGCAAGAGTCAACGGCAGATCAGCAACTGAAGACTGAAAAATATGATGACAGCTACACTTAGCCTACGGTAGTCTCTTAAAGGGGCAGTACACATTTTCTCGTACTCAGTGTGGTCAAGTAACAAGATTAACTATAAACAAGATAGAAAAGATAGGTATAAACAAATCATAAAATAATGAAATTTCATGAAATAAATGCAAACAAAATAATATATTTTTGACTCCAAAGGCAAATATGCTCATTGTTTTGCAAAAGAAGTTTGAAGCTGTTTTTTGTATTTATTTATATTTATTTATTTAAGTATACTATAAACTGTTGTTTACAGTTAATATAATGTTCATAGTTTGAAGTTAAAAAGTTTGAAGCTGTAGTTTGAAGCCAAGTGTTTTGTATGTATTTATATTTATAATATACTTTAAACAGTTAATATATTGTTCAATTTGAAGAAAAATGTATTGAACAAAAGAATTGCTGAAATATTGAAGCTGTAGTGTGTGTACAGAGTGCGTGTGTGTGTTTTGTATTTATTTAAGTATAGTCTAAACTTTTGTTAACAGTTCATATATTATTTAAGTTTTAAGTTAAAAAGTGTTTTGTATTTATTTATATATAATCTACTTTAAACAGTTCATATATTTGGCAATAAAGCCTTTCTTAAATGTCGTCTTAAATTTTTTTTTTTTTATAAAAGTATCGGTTCCGGCACCGTTTAGGCACCGGTATCGTTTTAAAAGTATCGGTTATGTACCGGTATCGGATAAAAACCAAACGATACCCATCCCTACTCTTCTCCCAGTTTTCCTGGCAAGGCATAGCTGTTTATTTCCTGTTTATAGTCCATGTTCGCAGTTTATGTTCTCTTCTGACTGTGAGGTAATATGAGGTTATCTGTGTTTAGCATGTTTGATTAAAAACACCTTTTCCTGATGCCTGTGCATAATATGTGTGTTTTTAAGCACTTGAAGTACTTTTTAGTGCTGGTCATATTGCTTGCCTGTAAAAATAGAAGCTCTATTCCATAGAGACTGTCCTAAAAATGGTGTCTTATTCCATGACTGAAGCTCCCAGATTGTACTTCTCCCAGTGAAAGCCAATCAATCTGGGTTAAAGGAATGTAAAGATTTCTCAATCCTGTTATGTTTACGTCTCAAGTGTCATGTCACTGATCCGTGTACCTCTAAAAGAACATGATGGTGACTGTAAACAAACAGGGGAAACATTGTTAAAGCTATGTTTCAAGCTTTTCAGGAACATCAACATTTTTTTCAGTTTTTTTGCCCCACAAAAATTCCAATTTTTTTCTCCTGTGACATTTATGACTGAAGTATATTACAAAGCCACTTCAGCCATCTGGTGACTTTTTTAAGCTCAGAAGTTGTAAAGGTCAGGTCAAAAGAGCCTTAGTAGATTTGATGTCAGATTTCTCTTCATGTTTTTTGAAGCCTTATTTCACAACCATAGTATACTCATCCATACTATACCATACTATATTGGGTGTACTGTACTGTATATAGTACAGTATAGTGTTACTGAATATAGGCTAATTAGTTGGCCTATAAATGTGATTATTTGTAAATAATGAGTTGTTAAACTGTTGATCAAAAAAGCATGCAATAACCGAAATCACTTGGTTATTCATATCCTCGTACAATTATTTTGACTTTATTAATGATGCCACAAACATAAACCATATTGTGCTTAATACTTCAGCAAGATAAAGGACCCTATAACATCTCATACATATTCACTCAGTCGGCCTACGTGTTTTTATTCAAAACCTCGTAAAAGGCTAATAGATCATTATTAACCATATGGTGGAGTTGAAGACATGGCCTAACCAGAGTTGTGGTGCAGATTGTAGAGTGGAGTATATTGGGTGGAAAAGGGTCAGCAGGTACAAGGTTTTCTCTGAGCAGTGTCCTCCATATGGAAGCAAAACAGCAGGAGGCATAGCTGTGGAATTTCACAAGTGCTCTCTAATACGTCTCTGCCCTGTTAGCAATTTTGATTTGCTGTGGCCATCGTTGAGAAAGAAGTGAACCCTGTGGTGTCTGAGGGTCAGCCCTCACACTGCAGCCCTGTGTGTGTGTGTGTGTGTGTGTGTGTGTGTGTGTGTGTGTGTGTGTGTGTGTGTGTGTGTGTGTGTGGCGGTATACGCCTACTCAGGAGTAAGGCAGAAGCCTGGCACAGAGTCTGTTCATGCTCAGCTGTGAAGGAGACGGAAATCTCTTCAGCATTGGTGGGGTCCACCCTGAGCTAGGTGAAGCCACCGACGACCGCGGGGTCACTTGCACACACTGCCTGCACGCTCTGGAACAGTTGAGGCGCTTTGAGGTTGTAAAGGGCTGGGTTGAGGTATGCTCTAAGTTGTGCTTTAAAAAACACCAGACTTCCATGTGTGGTTTGGGTTGTGCTAGTAGTCAAAGCAAATGAACGAGGAAGCCTTGGAATGCAGTTGAGCAATAGTAACAGTGTCACAGTGGAAGGGTGTGTGTGTAGGTGTGTGTGTGGTCGTGGGGAGAGTAGAATAATGACTGATCCTGGGCTCGTCCCAGCATGCACACAGCAGTGTGTGCTCCTTGTTGGCTTCTCATCACCCAACACAACCTAAAGTGGGGCCGAGTTATCTTTGAATGATTTTCCTGTGAAATAACTAGCTCTTCATCTGTATTGTTGACTTGTGTTTTTAGCAGTTTCTTTTAGTAGTTTCCCCATTTCTTAGGAATGGCATTTTCAGTAAACCAGCGTCTCTCCCTGCTGTGTACTGCAGCCTAGCCAATCAGGCCTGTAACCCAGGCTATCCCCAGGGGCCAGCCAGCCTGTTAAGAGCGCTGGCTAGCTAACACAGCTGAGAGCTGGCAGCTCCCGTGGCATTGCCCACTTGGCTAAACATCCTGGCTGGGCAGGGCAGGGCAGGACTCAGCCTCCTGCATGAACCCTGGGCATGTTGGCACTGCTGGAGTTTAGTGTAGGGAGAGGGGGGGGGACGTGTGCTGAAGAGTCAGGTGAAATGGGCTTATCGTGTCTCGAGTGAGTGAGTGAGTGAAAGGGAGGGAGGGAGGGAGGGAGGGAGTGAGCAAGCGCATGAGGCGTGGAACTGGGAGTTCTGCCAGATGCCAGTACTACAAACCCTGGAGAGTGAGCATGTGCTGCATATTTACTGTTGCAGCAGCTCGGGCAGGCTTAGTCCTAGCCAGCTTTTGAACCTCTCCTCTGTGTCATGCAGGCACTGACGGAATGTGCTCCGTTTCAGTCTCTTGTCCATCGCCGCAGGAGTGCATGGGCAGGAATGCAGGTTGTAGGGTTAACGGCGTTAGTGTTTTTGCTCTAGTTCTTGTGACATCCGTTGAAGTAGATGCAGTTTGAGGACCGAGTTTAATGCCGCGGTGCGATTGGCCGGGGTCTTAATACATTTAACATGTTTTTCTTCGTCTCGCTCATGGCTCGAGGCTTCTTGGAGATTTGGCTGGGCTTTGGTGGAGGCAGGCAGCAGGCTGTTGCTGCGGTGTGATTTGTTGTTTAGGTGCTCTCAGGCAGCGGAGGACCCCCCTGTGAGGCCTCAGAGTTATGCTTGTTCCAGGCACGCTTTGACCTTAGCTGGCTTGCGCATACACACACACACACACACACACACACACAGGCACAGGCACAGGCACACACGCGCACGCGCACACACACACACACACACACACACACACACACACACAGGCAGCGCGCTTAGTACAATGAATGCGCTTTGTCATCACCTTACGCAACTGCTGTAAGGGCAGCCTAAAGCACCTCCCCTTATCTCAAACAAGATGGGGCCACAGAGAAACAGCCAGCAGCAGGCAGCTTCAGAGTCCACCGTAGTGCAGAGGAAAGTGCTGGCACACAGACAGTCCCATGTCCAGGGACACAGCAACTACCCTGTTTACCAGAGGAATCATAGCCATGAGCTTCATTATGCAAATAACAGAGTGCTAATCAGGCTCATCAGAGTCAAACCTGCCACTGGTAGCATACCCCAGTTCCCTCAGGCTGGTGTGTGTGTGTGTGTGTGTGTGTGTGTGTGTGTGTGTGTGTGTGTGTGTGTGTGTGTGTGTGTGTGTGTGTGTGTGTGTGTGTGTGTGTGTGTGTGTGTGTGTGTGTGTGTGTGTGTGTGTGTGTGTGTGTGTGTGTGTGTGTGTGTGTGTGTGTCAGTCAAATAGAGCCAGTGAGGGAGCTAATGTTGGAGAAGCAGTTCTGCTTTTTCTGTGTTGGTGTTGTTTTGAGGGGGCGGGGTTAAGGGAAGGGACTGTTGAGGCTTGTGATTGGCTTAGGTCTCACCCAACCCCTGTCAAGCACACACACAAGGCCTCACAAGTTAAGCCCATCAGGCAGGAGTTAAAGGGATTGATCAGCCCAGCTGTGTTATCTAGGCGTAGATAGCATCATGAATCCCTACACGTTGTTGAAAGATTAATCTGTTCTTTTAAAGCCCTAGCTGAACAACTCTCCTGTTTCATTGTGTTCGTGCTTAATCCCTTTTGTCTTAATTATGGAGATTTAATGATACCCCCCCCCTACCCCTCCCAGTGTTGGGTAAAATGACCTCATTTCTACAACATCTGCGTGATTAAGTCATTTTGTGGGAGGTTGAATTTTCCGCCCACCCTCTCCAATAGACACGGCTCTTTGCTCTCTCTCTCTCCCCAGTCGGACTACACTGCCACTTCATTAAGTGGAACGTGCCGTCCTGTGGGCGCGACAGAGCGTGGGCCGCTCCTTGTCGTCTGGCACCTGGTCCGGTCCCACTCGCTCCTCGCGGTGTTAAAAACCAGGAGCGGCTAGGTGCGCTAACACGAGCAGCGCTGTAGTCAATAAGGCTTTAATAAGACTCATAAAGTCACTGTAGGCTTGTGGAGGAGAGGCATCTGCCTGGTCTTAAAGTGCAGTTCGCTCGCGGGCATACGAGCGCACACATACTTGCAGACGCAAGCACTCGGATATTCATGAGCACCTTCCTGTGTTATCCCAACAGCTGGCCAAAGCAATATGGTCTCCATTCTACACAGCCACACAGCTGATTACGGTGGGGGGTTTTATCGATGTTATTACTTTGATGCATGTCATGCAAATGTGTGTGGATTCATGGGTAGATGCACAGCACAGCACAACACACACACACACACACACACACACGCGCGCGCGCACACACACACACACACACAGGGGCACACAGCAGATGTGATTACCAAGGTCGTGCTTGTAAAACATATGTACTGTGAGAAAATCTCTCTCTCTCTCTCTCGCTCTCTCTCTCTCTCTCTCAGTTTACTCATGCATGTGATCTGTGTGCTCCTCCCCCAGGCGCTGTCCAGTGATGCCCAGTGTGTGGAGGAGATCTTGAGGGTGAGTTAAGCCGGCCCAGTGGCCACTCTCTCCCCCCCTGGCTGCAGCCGGCCAACACTAATACAGCCAGGGGCTCTCTCCCTTATGTTGACAAATAAGTCCTAGAGCTCTTAATAAAGTTTGTGTTGAGATGGATCATCTGCTGAGCTGGCCAAGCTGTTGTCCACATTCCTGTAATATCCTGCGAACATGGACAGGGCTAAAAGGGCATGTGGGCAAGGAGAGAGAGAGAGCAGGAGTTCTATTCTTTGGAAGGGTGGACGTATGTGGAGGCGCCTGTCCGCATTACTGTGTGTGGGTGTGTGTGTGTGTGTGTGGGGGGGGGGGGGGGGTTGATGGCTTCATGATGTGGCCTAGTCACCCAGAGTTCTATTCAGAGCACTGAGAATCACTTTACTAGCTAATGTTCTCGCTCTCTCTTTCTTCTCTCTCTTTCTTTCTCTGTCTCTCTCTCTCTCTATCCCTCCCTCTTTCTTTTACTCATCTAACAGGAAATGACCCACACCTGGCCTCCCCTCCTCACAGCCATCCACACACCCAGCACTGCCGACCCTCCCAAGTTCAGCTTTCCCAACAAGGTAACTGCTCACCCTCTCCCCCATTTAATATTCTCCCACCTGGTCTGGTTTTGCCTTTCCCATTCCCTTCCTTTCCCATTCCCATTTCCATTCTCGATCTCTATTCTCCCTTTTTCCTTTTTTTTTTAAGCTGCCTCTTTTCACCCAAAGTCTCTCATTTTGGTTTCCAAATGTGCACTCAGTCAGGTTGCGCCGATGGGAAGCGACGCAGTGGATTGTGGGTGGATCGTTTTCAGACAGCCGTTTAGTGTGATTGTGTGTTAGCGAGGCGAGCGCTAGTGTGGTCTGCAGGCGCCGAGATGTTGACGGGAAGCATCTGAGCACGAGCAGAGGGAAAGGGAGGAGGAGGAGGAGGAGGGCCATTTTGTGTCTGGAGCAGCTCTCTCCGCCGCATCTCCACAGGATTCTTCAAGGGCCTTAAAAAACATTCTCATCCCGTTTCTCTCTGCCTCTGGAGTCCTTCAAACCAACTAAACTAACCTTTAAACTCTTTATCTTTCACTTCAGTAATGAGAATAGGATTAGAATAGGGTCTGTCTATGTACCCCTATGGGATGAGATGTACTGGGCAAGCCACAAATATGTACCGAAGTGTGGATTACGGGCTTCACTGGGTCTTTCCCAGCCTTCTCTATGGGGGAGCAGAACCTCTCCAGCTCCACCCAGATGAGCTCAGACACACAGACAGACAGACAGTCTGACAGACAGACAGACAGCACACAGAGTGTAACGCAGATATTCCCTCTCTTTATCTTGTCCTTCATCTCTCTTCACAGGAGACCCAGCATGGTCACTCTGGATACTCGGTCCAAAGTAAGTAAACTCAAGAACTGGAATCTGTAACTTATGCTGTGAGTTTAAGGATGGAAAAGGCTACAACTATAAGCTATGTAAACTCACTCTACAAAAGGCATGCATGATTAGCCAAATTCTTCTGTGGAAAGTTTTCTTTGTGTGTACGTTGAGAGAGAGAGAGAGGGAGAGATGGAGAGAGAAAATTAGTCGGAGGAGTGTGTTTCTGTGGTTTACTGTAAAAGACAGCTGTGAATGCACTCATTCTAAACATCTACCACTGAGCACACTGGCTTGCTCACATATGTGCACAAACAAAAGACCACAGTGACACACAAACACACGCGCGCTCACGCGCACACACATATATACGCACACATGCGCACGCACGCACACACACACCACACACACACACACACGCATATATACACAGATGCACACACACACACTTACACAGCGCACACACACACACACACACACACACACAGCACACAGTGTGCTGCTGTCACTTTGTATCATGGTCACTGGTAAATGTGCTTTTAAAATCCTCCAGTGGATGCTAAACCATCAAAGAGAACTCACATGCTCCGAGCTGACAGTTCCTCTTGTGCAGCTGGCCAAGCTGTGACTGAGTGCGCACACACACACACACACACACACACACACACACACACACACACACACACACACACACACACACACACACACACACACTAAAACACACACTACTCATAAATACACTCATACTTCACAACAAGAACAGGAACAGCAGCAGCAGATAGACAGACTGCACAGAACTGTTGGCAAAGATGTTTATCTCTCTCTCTCTCTCTGCACAGAGCATGAAGCCTGGCGTGGTTCCTCTCCTCCGCCACCTGTGCTGTCCTGTCAGCTGGAGCCCCCGTGAGTCTCGTCTACCTCCTGCCCCTCCTCTCCTCTCCTCGCTTGCTCACGCCGAGGTCACAGTCAGGTGGCCATAGCTGAGCCTGCCCCAGACAGCAGCTCTGGGCTGCGTGGCGTGGCTGTTTGAGCAGAATGCTGTAGAAATAGCCAAGACGCCAGTCGTGTGTGTGTGTGTGTGTGTGTGTGTGTGTGTGTGTGTGTGTGTGTGTGTGTGTGTGTGTGTGTGTGTGTGTGTGTGTGTGTGTGTGTGTGTGTGTGGGGGGTAAAGGGTGGGGGTTGGAGTGTGTTGTGGCTTGGTCTCGTATACACTGATACACACACACACACACACACACACACACACACACACGCATGCGCACTGATGTGTTGCCCTGGGCTGCAGGGTGAATGTCTTCCCATGGTCCCTGTCTGTTGGGTCACAAGATACCTATTCCTTCAATCTGTCTTCCATCTATATACATTACATCTATAGGGTACAAGCCAGCTGTAGGAGCCCATGTAGAACTCATTATTGCTAACTGCTTGGACTAGAAGCTCTTTCTAATAGGCCATTTGAGAAAAGGTTCGATATAAGGGTCAGGGTCATAGAAATCTAGGAATTTTAAAATCCCCCTTTTCTAGTCCTGGATAAGTCATGAAATCCAGTAAAGTCAAAACAATTTGATTTTGTCATTTGTTGCACACTTCTCATGGAGAAAGTTTTATTGTGCAAATGTGTTGAGTGTGATACTTTCCACTTGAATTGACAGTGCCTAACTAGCCTGTTGGCTAGAATGGAAAAGGTTGTTTGTTTTCAGAGATTCAATAATTGGGGCCAACCTGTGGAGTAAACTATGGGACGTTTTGTACCTGCAGGTTGTGTGAGGTCATGGAAATGTTAACGAAAAGTCTTGAAAAAGTTTTGCAGTGTTGTCAGTGGAAATGGGTGGTAACCGTGAAGGGCCCACACTGCTGACCTCTGCTCTGCTCCTCGTCAGCTGCATGTTGTCACTTGACTGCGATGTCCTGTCCACTTAATGGGTATGGGCTGCTTTCTGAGAACCCCGACACACACACACACACACACACACACAGCACACGTGAGTCATGTTAAAGGCAGCCGGCTCCCTGAACAAGCCTGTGAACAGAGCTGGCCTTTGTGTGCTTCCCCCTGTCCACCAAGCTATGCTCTAGCTCTACCCAAAATCAGTTTGTAATCAATGTGCACGCTTCTGACCTTGTCTGAGAGACGGCTCCCCACTGCCTTTTCGGTTCTCGGTAAAAGATGGATTTGACTGGAGCACATGTGATGCCCTGCAGCACCAACTCTGAAAGAGAACTACACTTTCAGCTGCTTTTATGTGTGCCTTCCTGTAGTTACAGATCGTCAGGTAAGATAAGGCCTTGAATCTTTGGGAAGTGGAAAGTGGACCTGGGCCAAGGTGCATTGTGGGAGCTGTATCAGCCGGCTGATGGGGGAGGACTGAGAGTATGCTTACAATCTTTGGAGTATCTGGCTCCGGTTAAGCTAAGGCGTGGCTCGTTGTGGGAACCGTGTCAGAGGGCTGCTTGGGTCTTGGGTTAAGATGAGGCGTGGTGCATTGTGGGAGCTGTGTCAGAGGGCTGCTGGGGGCTGCGGTTAAGATGGACTCAGGGGAGAGGTGAGGCCAAAGCCTAGGGTATTAATAGATGATGAGCGCAGGTGAGGCCAACGGGCGTAAGCTCCACTGTGACCAGGACAGCTTTAGCACACACACACACACACACACTGCAACCTCATATTTTTTACATCCAATCTTACATACGTACACACAGAACACTATAGACAATAGCTGTGCTGTCGCACACACACCAGTCATGCCTTTAAGTATGTTGAAGCACTCACCCACACAACAGCTCTATTTGTTTCAAGCATACACACACACACACACACACACACACACACACACACACACACACACCACTATAGACAATAGCTGTGCTGTCACGCACACACCGGTCATGCCTTTAAGTATGTTGAAGCACACACACACACACACACACACACACACACACACACACACACACACACACACACACACACACCAGAGTTCCAATTAGATGAGCTGTGTCCCCACCACGCAGCTCTCAGGGTCCAGAGGGCTTCCTCTTGCCTGGGTGCTGACGAGCCCACTCCCAGAATGCATTGCAATAATTTTTTTGGCCTCTTTGTCTTTGCGGCTTCAGGCCCCATTTACAGCTGACTGTTTTTTAAAGACACAGTTACGTATTCCTCTGCATGTGCAAACCCTTTTCTGCTACATTGCAGTTGAATAGGTTTCATAAGTGAATTGGTTAGTGGGTTTTGATTGGTTTGTTCTGCTTAAATGGGATGTGGCGTCTCTCTGTTGACCAGGACAGAGACCCTGCTCCTGTTGAACGTACCTATGATCTGCCCGAGCTTTCCCCAGTATGGAAAGGATCCACAGTGTCATGTCCGCTATGGTTTGGGATGTGGTCAGGTCAGGTCTCTGCCGTCAGTGACTTCAGAAGGCTCCAGAGAGGCAGAGTCTCGTGTGAGCAGCGCCTTGTGTGAGCAGCCCCCTCTGGCCGGCCCGCCCGCTGTTTATCTCCCAGCCTCAGTGTTTGCAAACTCCTGCCACCTTACACATTTGAGTCGGCTGGGGATTGATGGGCTTCTTTGGCAGCCTCAGCCATCTCTCGATCCCCTCAAACCGCACGGACGCACGGACGCACGGACGCACGGACGCACGGACGCACGGACGCACGGACGCACGGACGCACGGACGCACGGACGCACGGACGCACGCACGCACGCACGCACGCACGCACGCACGGACACACACAGGGCCCCACTTTCAATGGTTCATGGGGAAATCCAACTTCTTCCAAACTCTCTTGTCTGTTTGATGTTATATACTCTGTACTAATGCTGATTGATTTGTGTGTGTGTGTGTGTGTGTGTGTGTGTGTGTGTGTGTGTGTGTGTGTGTGTGTGTGTGTGTGTTAGTAGTAATACTCTTACTGTTGAGTGAGGGGTGTGCATCTATTAAAAAGTGTTTTGTTTTTGTTTGGTTTAGCATTTTGTGAAAGGCAGGGTGTTGTTATTGCACCTTCTCACACACGCATAAGTAAATAATCTGCATGTGATGCGTGTTTGTATTTGCATGATTAGCAATGATGAGTGTTAGGTATTAGTGTGTCCTAATACGCTGTGTGTGTGTGTGCTAATACGCTGTGTGTGTGTGTGTGTGTGTGTGTGTGTGTGTGTGTGTGTGTGTGTGTGTGTGTGTGTGTGTGTGTGTGTGTGTGTGTTTCCGTCAGAGTGGCACAGAAGCGTTGCAGCGGGGGGGAGACGGCAAGCTCCAGCGAATCAGAGAGCAGCTCTGGTTCAGAGTCTGACAGTGAGAGCAGCGAGAGTGGAGGGGAGGAGTTGGAGGAAGCCCCACCCCCTCATATAACCAGCCCCCCTCCCCCAGCCAAGGTACATAAATGTACACACACACACTCACCACAACGATTACCACCCACGCTCTACTGTTCAAATATATGAAAAACAATATGCTGAACACACACTCACACTTTCTCTCTCCTCCTCACACACAAACACACACACACATATACACTCACACACACATATACACTCACATACACATACACTCTCACACACACACACCTACTTTTGCTTGGCTGGTTATTTTATTCGATGTGTTGAGTAAGCATTGGCCCTGGTTGCCAAGAATCACCCACTGCTTTTTCAGGAGCCAATAATGTTTCTCTTACCTTCAGTTTTTTACCTCAGATAGTCCACTATCCCTGCATATGCATCACCTTTTGCTATGTGAAAAGTTCTATTCAGCTGTTTCAAGTGTGTTTACATAGAAGGAAGGTCTGAGAACAGTTAGACAATTAACATGTTGATGTTGGAGATTGAGTATTGGTGGAGTATCTTGTCATTGTTTGTGTTTTTATGTATGTCTCTTTGTATGTGTGTTTCTGTATGTGTGTTACTGTGTGTGTGTGTGTGTGTGTGTGTGTGTGTGTGCGCGTGCGTGCGTGCGTGTGGCATGCAGGCTGACGGCCCTGCAGTGAATGAGTGGCAGCTTGGTCGCTGGCTGGAGCTGAAGGAACCACAGCCCAGCCTGAGTGTGGAGACCCAGGGGGATGCTTTGCACAGCTCCCCTTCCAGTCCTGCCTCCAGCCCCAAACTGCAGGAGGAGACCAACACGCCCCAGCACTACAACTCCCATAGTTCACCTGCACGGCCTGCCAGCCCAGCACAGTACAGCTACCGCTCTCAGAGCCCACCCGTGCAGCCAGAGACCACAACACCAACACACTTTAACTACAATTCCCATAGTTCACCTGTGCGGACTGAGCCCAGAACACCACCCCACTACAACTACAATTCCCACAGTTCACCCGTGCGGTCAGAGACTACAACACCAGCTCATTACAACTACAGTTCTCATACTTCCCCTGCACAGCCAGAGGTCAAAGACTCTGAGTCAAAGCCATCTGGTCCCAATCGGCATATCAGGTCCCAGTCTCCTTCCCCATCCATTGATGTTGACAATGGGCCCAGGAAGATGGTGGGCCAGAAGAAGCCCAGTTCCAGCAGCAAAGCCCCACGGCAAGAAGACGACTTGCGCCATGCGAACAGCAAGGAGTTGGCCTCCCATCAAAAAGATCCCTCCCTCACCGACCGGCCTAAAGTGAAGACGAAAACAGACCCAGCCAAGGCCCAGACCAAAGTCAGCTCGAAAGCCGACAAGAAGGCCGCCAAGCAGGCTGCCAAACAGGCCGCCAAGCAGGCCGCCAAGCGCACCTCGTCCGACAAGAAGAAGGCAAAAGAGGTCGCCCCCAGGGTCACTGTAAAGCTTTCCCTGCCCAAGGAGGCAGATCCAGACACTCTGCCCCAAGCGCTCCCACCCCCCCAGCCCTCCCCGTCAGTCAAGAGCAAGAGCAGTATCCTAGGCGACGGCCTGCCAAAGTCAAAGAAGAAGAAGAAGAAGGCGGCGCGAGAGCGCTCGCCAGCGCAGGGGAGTAAACGAAGCGCCCCTGCCAAAGCCGCTCAGGAGGCCCCTCGCACCCTTCTGGTGAAGATCCATCTCAGCCTGCTCTCCACGGTGCCCTCCGTGCCCCCGGTGCCCTCCGTGCCCAAGGCTGCCCGGCTCCCCGCGGGGGGCTCCGCCGAGCCTGGAGAGAAGAAGGCCGAGAGGGGAGCGGCTGCGCCAGCCAAAGCCAGCAAAAAGAGATCAGTGGGTTTCAGTTCAGTTTCTCCTACATTAAATGAAACATGCACTTTGCAGTTGACTTGCTGTACTGTTGGTTTAATACTGCAGAGGTAATCAGTCACATAGTCCCTTCAGACAGGCTTTAGGCAGGCGTGTGTGTTTGCACATTCTGTATGGTGTGTGTGTGTTTGTTTGTTTGTTTGTTTGTGTGTGTGCACTCCCTGCCTACTCACTCGTAACCACATTTGGAAGTAGCAAGCATGTTCTTGACAGCCTGGTCTGGGAGAGTGAGAGCTGCAGCAGGGTAGAGTAGTGAGCGTGAGTCACTGGCGTGGACACGTCGCAGAGGCAGCTGCCACAGAGGCTCAGCTGTGGGGTGAGCGGGAGCTGGAGCTGGGGCGGGAGCTGGAGCTGGGGCGGGAGCTGGAGCTGGGGAGCCCTGTGATTCAGCGCACTGCTCAGCCTCCCTCTGCTGCCACGGCCGTCACATTAAACGCCATCTGCCTCGCGCTCAGTGAGATGCCCATGTGTGCCGAATCATTTGGTGCCAGACACCTCTCTGCCTGTAAACGCGCGCACACACACACACACACACACACACACACACACACACACACACACACACACACACATGCATGCATGGACACACTCACAAACTGCATTTTCTTATCACAATGAGGTCATACATTATTCATGCAATTGCCCCAGTTTGTGGCTTGCAGCCATGTGTTTGTTTTTAAAACACATCAGAGACTTGCGGTTGATTTAGCTAGTTATGAGGGTTACTTAGACTTTGAGATGCATGTGCAGGAGAGTGATGCATAATGGCACAACAAAGACACAGTGGCAGGAGGGTGGCTGGTGTGGGAGGCTCTGCATAGCTAATGTGTTGATGGAAGGGTCTGTGGTGTGTCTTACAGGCAGAGAAGGAGGACAAGTCTCAGCCCAGGAAGAAGTTAAAACTGGATAAAGAGAGCAAGAGGCCTTCCTCTCCCATCTCATCTTTATCATCCTCAGCACCTCCCTGCCCTGGCTCCGACAAATCTGAGTGAGTTGACGCACATCAAGAGACTGACGGGAACTGTTTAAGTGATTCTCTTCATCCTGAGTTGGTCATGTTTAGCAAACCACCAGTGTTTTTTCTGTAGGTTGTGACCTTGATGTTTATCTTTTGGGGTTAGATTGAGAGGAGACAAAGTCAGTATGGCTATGGAGATACAAACACTATAGTCAATACGCAGTAGTCACACTTAAAGATACAAACACTATAGTCAACACGCAGTAGTCACACTTAAAGATACGTACACTGTAGTCAACACGCAGTAGTCACACTATAGTCAACATGCAGTAGACGCACTTAAAGATACAAACACTATAGTGAACACGCAGTAGTCACACTATAGTCAACACGCAGTAGTCGCACTTAAAGATACAAACACTATAGTCAACACGCAGTAGTCACACTATAGTCAACACGCAGTAGTCGCACTTAAAGATACAAACACTATAGTCAACACGCAGTAGTCGCACTATAGTCAACACGCAGTAGTCGCACTTAAAGATACAAACACTATAGTCAACACGCAGTAGTCACACTTAAAGATACAAACACTATAGTCAACACGCAGTAGTCGCACTTAAAGATACAAACACTATAGTCAACACGCAGTAGTCGCACTATAGTCAACACGCAGTAGTCGCACTTAAAGATACAAACACTATAGTCAACACGCAGTAGTCACACTTAAAGATACAAACACTATAGTCAACACGCCTTTAGTCACACTTGCATATTCCAGACATTTGATGCCTCCCAAAAATCTCCAGAACGGGTTTGTGGGCGTAGTCAGTGATGAACGAGCCGATTAGATGGAAAGTCCCTGTAAATCCAGGCCCATAGCATAGCCCAGCACCACCCTCTTCACTCACATGCTCTCTCCCTCTCTCTCTCCCTCTCTCTCTCCCTCTCTCTCTCCCTCTCTCTCTCTCTCTCTCTCTCCCTCTCACCCGCCTGCCTTCCTGCCCCGCTCCAGAGGCCCCAAGACTGTGCCGGAGGAGAAGAAGGAGAAGGAGCGCAAGAAGAAGAAGCCCCCGAGCTGCAGCACTCAAGCCCCCGCTGCACAGGAGCCCATGAAGGGGGCCGGACACAAGCGGCCCCTGGCTGACGCGCCGGAGGCCAAAGCGTCCAGCCAGAAGAGCGAGGCCACAGCCAAGCACAAGAAGAGTTCCAGTAAACACAGTGAGCACACCAAGACTGGCAAGGTACGGAGATTTTCGTTCACACACACACACACACACACACACACACACACACACACACACAGTCACTTCCAAGCTTTCTTATTGTCGGTAAAACCATTACAGGTGAAGATTTCACATTGGTACACATTAAGTGCAAGTGTCAGACGCTTCTATTGTTGTAGTATTCCTGCCATCGTAACTTAATCACTTTGATTTCATACTCTTTATTTCCCTTCTCTGTCTCCATTGGTAGAAGTCACCAAAGAGCAGCTTTGCAGTCCCAGAACCTGCCCAGCCCAAACGGACTCCAGCCCCCCACAGAGTCCTGCTCAAGGTGGACGACAGGTGAGTCACTGCCGCTGGAGTAGGAGCACTATACACACACACACTCTATAGTAGGAGCATTAGGGGTAGGACCGGAGTAGGAGCACTACACACACACACTCTATAGTAGGAGCATTAGAGGTGAACTACATACACTCTATAGTAGGAGCAGTACACACACACACACACACACACACACACTCGCACTCTATAGTAGGAGCATTAGAGGTAGGACCGGTGTGCAAGGTTTGAACAGCTCGGATATCTAACCGTAAATGTAGATAGTCATATCATTTAGTTCATTCTGTGAACAATGAGAACATGGAAAAGAAATGTTATTTTATTTAAACCATAACATTGTCATGTTAAGTGTCATATAGGTGACTAAATATAGCTAAATCTGTGTCAGAGTTTAACATATGTTATGAAATCCCTGTGTGATCAGATCATAAGCTCCATTCATATTTGAGCGTCACGTTCTCTGCCAGATTGTTGACATGGGTGTGAAACATCACGTTTGTCTTGTATTGCTCACACAGGCAGTATTCTGTGGAGCATCACATGAAGGAAGCCAAAAAACTGAAGCACAAAGCTGACGCTATGGTAATGCTGCTTCATCCCATTATTCTCTCAGATCTCTTCATCTCTCCTGCCTATTATTTAGTTGTTTTTATCTTGTTACTGGATGTAAACTAACCAGGTATTTTGCTTTTGTTGTCTTGTCTCTCACTCATGCATGCACACACTCTTGACTGATCCTGTAGTCCGAAAAGGTGGGCAAGTCCTTCTTCTACCTGGAAGCTGCCCTGTCCTTTGTGGAGAGTGGTATTGCCATGGAGACGGATCCCCAGACGCCAAAGTCAGCATACACCATGTTCTCCGAGACGGTGGACCTGATCCGGTGAGTCAGGCAGAGAGCAGCCACTTTCTGAGCCCCTGGGATTTTCCACCTGCTTTCCCCATGGCTCCCCATTCCTCTGCTCCCCTCACCTCACCTCCTCTCCTCTCCTCTCCTCTGCTCTCCTCTGCTCCTCTCTCCTCTGCTCCCCTCCTCTCCTCTCTCTCATCTCCTCACCGCCCCTCCTCACCTGCTCCCCTCTCCTCTCCTTTCTTCCTCTCTCCTCTGCTCCCCTCCTCTCTGCTCCCCTCTGCTCTGCTCCCCTCCTCTCCTCTGCTCCCCTCCTCTCTGCTCCCCTCTCCTCTCCTTTCCTTTCTTCTCCTCACCTCTCCTCCCCTCTCATCTTCTCACCGCCCCTCCTCACCTCCTCTCCTCTCCTCCCCTCACCTCCCCTCTGCCTTCATCTCCTCTCCTCTTTCTCTCTTCCAGGTTCATATTAAAACTGAGGAGCCCCTCAGACCCAGCAAGCCCTGCGTCAGAGAAAGACTTTGCCGTTTTATGGTGAGCACAAGAACCACTTTGGCTGTTACTTTATGTTCCTATCGTAATCGCCCAACCGCCCACCAGGGAGAGATGCCACTGTCCTCTCCGTGCTGAAGAGGAGCCAGAGATCCAGCTAGTGGCACGTTATGCCTCCCCCGGCTGTCCTCTAACCGCTGTGCTGTGTGTGCTTTACGTTTAGCATGAGGTTCCAGTCCCTACTGCAGATGGCCATGTTCCGCTACAAACGAGAAGCAGCACTTAGGTACTCCAGAACCCTCACTGACCATTTCAAGGTAGGCCACTCTCCACTCTCCCCTTCTCTGTCAGACATATTATGGGCAATTTAAGCAGAGGCCCAAGGCAAGAGTTTACCACTGTTTGTGTGTGTGTCTGTGTGCGTTAGTCATTTGGAGTGTTTATGTCAGGTGAAGACACACACACACACACACACACACACACACAGACAAACTGTCCTTTGTTGACGTCTGTGCATAAATCCCTGATGCGTGCCTTTCCTGGGGAGTTCTCGCGGGCATCTGTGATTGGCTGTGAGTGTCGGATGCTTCAGGGAATAGAAAGTGACAGGAGCCTCATTAATAAAAGCTGTTTTTTTTTTTTCCCCGTCTGTTTGCAGAGCTGCAAGACGTCTCCTTCCCCTCGCTTCTCAAAGTAAGCACTCTACTTCCTGTCTGCCTGGCCACAGCAGCCTCTTCCTGCTGCCAAGGCCCTGCTGGCAGCCACTGCACCTCTGCCATCTCTGTGTTACTGAGTGCTAAGCCACAAACACAACGCTAAGCCTCACCAAGTGTTCAAATCGGCTAGCCGTTAGTGTGCTTTAAAAATCAGCCTTTCCTTGGTAAATACAAGATAGAAGCCGAAGAATGAAGCAGGCGCTGACCCTTTTGTCTCTCTCTCTCTCTCTCTCTCTCTCTCAGGAGTACCAATACTCCTTCCCAGATGTCTCCCATGGCGTCTCCGGCCAGCTGCTCCAGCAGCTCTGGCCCCGCTTCCAGCCAGAGCTCGGGGACGGCGCCAGCCAACACCGTGGCACTGCCCCAGGCCATCCACCAGGTGGCGTCCACCTACGTCAGCATCACCGCCCTCTTCCTCAGTGCGCACAGCATCTGGGAGCAGGCCGAGGAGATGAGCCAGAAAGGCAGCGGTAAGCAAGCAAGGTCATAGGTCACCTCAGGTCGTGACAAGTCATGGCTTAGTGCTGGAAGTCTATGTGTGTGCTGTTTGCTCAGTGGACACATGGGATCTCTTTGGAAATGAAGTGCGTGTGGAATGGCTACACGAGAGGTTCTCAGTCCTGGTCTTTTGAAGTCATCAGTCGAGGCCTTGATTAGCTGAACACGCCTGATTTAGCTAATCAAGGGTGATTAAGTTAAGCTAACCTCAGTGTGGTGTGTTTACATAGAAAGAGGAAGTGAGGGAGCAGGAGCATGTCTGAGAACCTCTGAACTAGAGTGAGTGAGTGAGTGAGTGAGTGAGTGAGTGAGTGAGTGAGTGAGTGAGTGAGTGAGTGAGTGAGTGAGTGAGTGAGTGAGTGAGTGAGTGAGTGAGTGAGTGAGTGAGTGAGTGAGTGAGTGAGTGAGTGAGTGAGTGAGTGAGTGAGTGAGTGAGTGAGTGAGTGAGTGAGTGAGTGAGTGAGTGAGTGAGTCACTCCTCCTCCTTGTGTGTGTGTTTACAGTGTGTTGTCTTCCTGCAGGGGCGCTGTTGGAGTTGGACTCTGCCATTGGCCCTTTGACGCTGCTCTCCAGCATGAGCGCAGTGGTGTGCTACACACGGCAGGGCCTCCACTGGCTCAGACAGGACTCCCAACAGAGACGCTGACCAGCCACCCTGCTCCTCGCACACACACACACACACACACACACACACACACACCTCTGCCCAATACCCTGCAACTCTAGTGCATTTTCAGAAAGGCACCAGTTGGGGGAATAACTCAAAACTGGATACTCTCGCACTTTTTGAGTTCATTTCAGTCCCAGGGGAGCGCTCCTGTTGTGTTTTAGCCCTCGGTGGTCCTCTCGTCGTCTCACAGTCCCTCTGAAGCAGTGGTGCTGCTGGCCAAAACGTGCCACGACTGGAATCAACGCCCTCAACCCCCATAGCAGCATATCAGCTATGCTGTCAGCCTCCCTTCCTTACACACACACTTACACACGCTCTCACACACACGCTCTCTCACACACACACACACACACACACACACACACACACACACACACACACACACACACACACACACACACACACACACACACACACACACACGCGCGCTCTCTCACACACACACACACACACACACACACCTAGGACTGGCCCTCCATGTTTTTTGCATTCATGGGAGTCTGTCTATCAATCACTCCTCAATGCCCTCCTTTTTTCAGCTGAAGGCAGCAGGTATTTCGATACGACCCCCCCCCCCCCCAAGAAAGAGGAAAAAAACTGTCCTCTTGTCATAGTAATATAAGACATCAGAATGGACACAAAGAAAAACAGGAGAAAACTAAAAAAAACTAATGTACATTTTTATTAAGATGATGATTATTGCTAGTAACTTGTTTCTGGTTTTGAATGATTTTCTCATGAAATTAATTTATGTTGCATTACCAAGCAACCAACAGAGGGCTTGTGAGCATCTCCACTCTGCTCACACACCACAAAAGCTTGACGAGACGTTCTAGCCTAATTCCCTCTCTTCCTTCTTCAGAGCTAGGTGTCCAAGCCTGACGGGGCAAACGAAGACCCTATGGAAAGGCTTGTCCAGTATTTGGGTACTATGTGATGGTGTGCTTGAAGTTCAGGAGCTCTTTGGCTAGAGAGGGCTGGGTGTTCTAGTCAGCTGGTCTTTCTCCAAACCAAGAGACGGCCACACAGTAGAGGGTGGTCTTCGAAGTTTCTGCAGGAGCGTGTAGGCAACTGTGACCATCCATGATGGAATCTTGTGATCAGGCAGTCTCGGGGGATCAAACCTCATACGAGGCAAGAGTAAATACAGGAATGTTCCAGAAAAACAACAACAGTGGCAAATTACATTAGCTGTTAGCATGGCGTGTTGTTGTTGGCGTGGATTACCAGCATCTGGAGAAGAGGTGTACGGTGGTGCCTCTACCTCATCTGTGTTGAATGCACACTGACTGCGGGTGAGGGAGGCTGGTTATGTCATTGGAATCATTGGGTTTGCCTGTGTGCATTTCTTAAGAAGTGATATGAACAGCTTTTTTTCTTTTTGTTGACGTCATTATGAAATCTGTGCCTTATATGTCAAATTGGTTACAGACAGTTAATTTCCTCCCCCAAATGGAGCAAGCATTTGCTTTTGTTTGAATGTATAAAAAGCCTTCCCCTAAACCATTCTGTGCAACAATTCCTCACCTTATGGCCAAAGTGAATTTTGATCTGGTAGCAGTCTTAGAGCTTACGGGAACATCTTGGGATGTGTGTGTGTGTGTGTGTGTGTGTGTGTGTGAATGAGTGAAGGGGCCATTTTAACCTTTGAACTGGGTGCTCATGCTCTTCAGTGTTTTGTTGTGTGTGTGGTTTTTTCTTTTTTCTTTTTTTTTTCTTTTTCTTTCTTTTTCTTTCTCCAAAAAGCAAGTGAGGCTTTTCCCCCTCTGACTCAGATACTTGCCCTGGCATTCAGAGTTCAGAGAGGCTGTTCACAAATGCACTTTTTCTATTTCTCCTCAAAATAACGACTAAACCAGCAAGGCAAAGTGGGACCTCTGTGTGCAGGCCCTGACGGGAAGCAGCGCTTCTGTAATGCTTCCCCTCCCCCCACCTTCTGCAAGCACATGCCTTGTCTGGTGGAAGTCTGCGGTGTGTCATGTTGGCGTTTGACTGTTTGGATTGTGTGGCCGAGAATTTCTTTTTCTCTCCTTTTTTCTAAGTCACATTTTTTATCACATATTTATATCTAGACATTGCTGCTTATTGCTAATTTTTCTGTAGTTCAAATCACTACCAGAGGTCAGTGCTGGTATAAAACCTTTTGACCTTTTATACCTTAGATTCATGCGCCTGCATTTACAAAGTGGAATTCAACCATATGAGTTTGAGTTGTTTTTTTTTCTTTTTCTTTTAATCTTACAGCATGGAGCATGTCAGCTATCAGGGTGAAGGGCAGACTTTGGCCATGCTGGTCAGGATGGGAGCAATGTTAAAGGCTGTCAGGTTGTCAGGGTTGGTTTGCCTCAGATGTTGGATCATCTCAGCCCCGTGAGGGCGTTTGAGGTTAGGTGGACTGTGATGTATGAAAGGTATGTGCTTCGATTTATCATGCCAGATATTTATTGATAGTGTTTTTTTTTTTTTTTTTTTGTCTTCATGACCAAGTTGTGTGCGTTATTTATTTTGTATGAATACACATTCTTAAGTCCTTTTTTTTCTTTTTCTGCGCCATCCCCAAATTCTTTCCACACCATCGGGAGAGAAGTGGAGCTCTTTGTAGCTTTAAGTTGGCCAACATTAATTGCCCCCCCCCCCCCAAATACACACTTCTTCCATTTTGCACTTTTTGATTTTGATTTGAAAGTATTTCGTAGTTGTGTCAATGTTTTTGTTCTCCTTATCGATTGAGTCAAAGAATAAACTAGTGCTGGAGCTGTTGTGATGCTGTCTGCGTGGCCTGGTGGCCAGTGGGAATCATGGCTGTTAAGCAATAACACACAGTTTTAATGATGCTCCAGTCGGATCATGAATTGTGGATTTGTGAATGATATGAACCTCAACTAGAGGCTCTCGTACCTGAGCCAACAGGTCTTATCATGTCGTCTTTTCTTTTTTAAATTGTGGGTCTCCATACTGGATAAATATGAATTGGGAACTCACTGGAGAGGCAGTTTTCCAAGGGTATTTCAATAGAAGGGTACTATGGAAAGGCTGCACATAGTCATTAGAAGGTTGAGACTGAGAAGGTTTATGTATTTATTTCACGTGTTCGAATGATGGGGGAATGGAGTCCAGCAGGCAAGAGTTTGCTTTTTTTTCATGATGGACTCCTCCCAAGAAGGCTGCTGCTGTACATAAGCATTCTTGTTTTCAAAATGCTCAGTCGAATCTGCACATTCAAATATGACTGTTTTTTGGATGGCGTTCAGTCTTTGTTGGGACTAGGAATGCTTCCTTCTTATTTCTGGGTCACTCGACATGTCATTTAATGTTCCAGAGGCTGATCGCCTTTTCATTTGAACTCTGAACTCCCTGTGCTTCAGAGGGACAGCTGAGAGGTGTGTCAAATATATTCCTTGTTCATACATACCTGATAACATCCTTAAAGGATTAGAACCATTTGCTGAGGAAATGTTTGGAATTATTTTGTAATTCAACATTTTTGCCTTGTGAATTTATGTAAATACTCTGAGCTGTAATATATATGGTTGTATAAAGACTGTTTGGCAGTTCAATTGTTTTTTTTTTTTTTTCCTTCCTCTTTTGTTGTCTTCTTTTTACTCTGAAATATTTTTTCCTCCCCAAAGCTGTTTTGCTGACTCTTTTGTAGCTTGGCCGCTGTAGCTCCCAATGAACTGTCATGAGCCAGGCTGGTTCAACGGTACATTTCTGTTCACAACCGGCTCTGTTTGCAAAAGTGTTTCAGAGGCAATAAAGTTTGAGGAAAGTGTACAGAACACTACTGGGGTTACTAGATTTATTTTCATCCTGATACAGGAATCAAAAGCAAAACACCAAAAATGATACAGGATATGTGAGCGATTTCAAAATGAAAGAATTTCTAGGAATTAAGAGAATTTGGGGATTTTGAATGTGTTAAATGTCCATATCAATTAAACATTTTAGTTTAATTTGAATTTCCGAAAGTACAGCAAAATATATACAGAAAAATCTTACTATGTGGATAAGAAAAACAATGCATTTGCCACAATTTTAATAAAAATGATAAACAAAATTTGTGTTTCATATAATTTGACACTTAAATGTGTTCACAGGCAAATACTGAAGCAAATGTTAATTGAGATCATTTGAGGGGGTGGTAGACTTAGCCTTCTCAAATGAGACTGTGTGATCGTCATGCAGCAATGTTGCGTGAACTATACAAGAGCAGAGTGACCCGGCCGACTTCATGGAACCTTCTCATGTCTCTGACTCCCCTCCAAAGATGGCCGACTTTATGGAATCTTCTCATGTCTCTGATTCCCCTCCAAAGTTGGGATTGTTGAAGTTGGGCTGTGGAAGAAGCAGACAACAACATCAGTCCGAATGAGGAACATTTCACACGCACTCACTCATTATAAAGAACATAAACCCTGTGCTTTTTCCATGGGTTTATCTGTGTTGGATCATCTTCCCTCGGCCTGTGTCGCTTTGCGTTGCTTACCACTTCAACGCTGCTTTTAGTGCTTCGACTGGGGAAGCTGATAGAATTCAGTTTAACTCCTCGCACACTGATGACGTAGTACAGCAGTCCTCCAATCAGTGCAGCGCATACGATGGCACCAATAACCGCCCCGGCAATCAGTCCAGCATCTGGATGCGAATAAAGATGCAGAGGCAGGATAGTCGGATGAACAAAGGGAAGCCACCTAAGTTTTATTTCCTAATAGGTCATATTTCTCCATAATAAACACAGATGCACACAAACACAAAACATACTCAGCATGCTTACTTTGAAACTTACTCGATGGAAAATGGCTTGTGACCCTCACTAATAACTGTGATAATGCAATGAACTTACCGCCGCTTCCAATGGGAGCATCTGTGGGTACGATGATCCCTCCGTTATCATCAGTGAAGTAGTCTGGGACACAGAACACAGTGTTTTTTTTAAATATACTTCAGGTAGGGAAGATAGTTCAGGAGACTAGAGTTGAGGCATTTGAGTTTAGCTGCAATCAAAGTAAACTCCAACCAAAACTAACAAACGTTAAATTATTCCTGTATCTATGTAAATATATCCAAAAACGTGTACAATCATTTTGTTTACATTGGCGATGCCGACAGACGAAGCCTCGCTTCTGCAAACAGTTGTTGTCATTCCAGCGGCCGTCGTGGTACATCTCCACACAGTCCTCCTTGCTCAGCTCTCCGTCGTGGATGACCTCGTTGGGCTCACCTGGTGCCCAGTTCACGAAGCCCAGACCAGTCAGGTCAGTCCAGCCCCAGCCAACTGAAGACGCATCACAGGAAAACACAACTCAAAAACCAGAGCAGAAAGACCCTTCATAACCTGCAGTATATATTCCTACTCCATGCGAAAAAATTATGCTTGAAAAAAGTGAGTTATCCTAGAATTGACATGCTATTTTTATGACCAATCAGTGACGCTAACACAAAATCATATATTATGTGTCCATGAGTACACACATAATTGTGTGTGTGTGTGTGTACGTGTGAATGTGGGATGGAATGAAGGCCTGCCGGCATAGGTGCCTTTGGGTCTTGATGTGTACACATACAGGCGCTGTCCCTGGTGAGGCCGATCCAGAGGTGGTGGTACTTTGTGTAGTTCATCTGCCGAATGAACTCCACCTCGGCCCGGCTGTGGAAGGAGGCCAGTTGGGCTGAGCCTAGCTGGCAGTAGTGCTGCGCCTCTGCCCAGGAGAGGCCCTTCTGACTATCGTACACGAAATAACAGAAGCGTCCGTACGCCCTCCAGCCTGGGCGACACTTCCCATCTCCAGGTGCAGGGGTCGGGGGAGGCCTCTCTTTGGACACACACACAGATCCAGGTTAGCCATCCCTGACCTTCACGACACAGTGGGGTTTTTAAAGAGGTCCTCCTCTGTAGCACAGGAGTCTCACCTGAGGAGATCTTGCAGATGTAGGGCTTGGCAGTGTCACAGGCCGTGTCATTCCAGGTGCCATGTATGAAGCGTCCAGCGGCGTACATGCTCACGCAGCCTTCTCCTTTGTGATTGGTGGGCTCTCCGGGACCCCAGTGGGTGTAGAATACAGGCCAGCCGTCAGACCATGAGTAGGAGTCACTGCCCTCCTGCAGTATCAACAAATACAGACACACAATTCATAATCATACATTCATGAACTAGTGATGTGCACCTCAAAATGTTTAATGAAGTAACAGTGACCGATTCTAACCATTTTAAAACTAATTTAAATAAGGTGTGGTTTTTTTTAGGGTAGTTTTGTGACCGTACTTGTTTCCTGAGCCCGATCCAGACATCCGACCTGCCCAGAATCACAGCTCCAGAGATGAAGGCCTGCTCGTAGCTCATGTCAACGCTGGCCAGGTTGCCTCCTTCCTGCTGGCAAGCTTCTTGTGCGACCGCCCAGGTCTTGGGCTCTGACACCAGCCTGTAGCAGTTCTTATACCAGGAGATGTAGCCATCTCGACACGGGTTGTTGGGGGAGGGAGGGAGGCTATCCGCTGTGAATGTCATGGGAGTCCATGGAAGGTTTAGGCAGTTAGTGTCAAAGAAATGAGGGTGATGGTTGAAACACTAGTCTGCTGAATCACCACTCCAGTAGTACAACGGAAAACTGACCGACTGCATACATACATACAAGTGGCAAACATCAAGTGCAATGTGCTGAGGGGCCATAGTTGTTCTTTACTGATTAATGTAGACAGTGTAATGTTGAGTATAGCTCAGAGGTGGTCATGAGTGCAGAGTTGACTGCACGTCTGCAGGGGATGGTGGCCTGGTGTGGTGAACCCTAACCCTTAAAAGCACCATCGAGGTGAGTTCTCCAGACGCCCCCCCCTCCCCCCTGCACTCACATTTCTTCTTGTAGCACACCCAGCCCCTCTCCTGAGAGCAGGCGTCATCGTTCCAGCGGCCCGTCTGAAGGTGGTTGTGCATCATGGCAGCACAGTGCTCCTGAGCAAACAACAGAGTAGAGTTCATCTGTCAAGTGAAAACACACACCTACTAGGCCCTAATGCAACAGATTATCAAACTAATTATAATATAATATAAAATTAATTCTACTGTAACTAATGTGACTGTATTAAATACATTATCTTCAGGCACATCTGTGTTTTGCATTTTTTCCTTAAAGGTTTGCCATGCAGTTCACATGCCATGTTCCGCTAAGAGTATTCAATGTCTATCTGTGCTGGTCATCTAAAAAAAAGTGATAACATCTGCCCCTTATCTGCTTTATGAGACTGTATCACAACTATAAAGTTTTCAGAAGGCTGACAAGAATCAGCAAAACCAGACAATCCATAAAGCATTCACCCTGAGGTGCTACTGAATTACTCAAAATGGATGCCGGCTGAATTCAGTATTAGGCACTGTGCCACCAGAACCACTAGAAGCTGCAGTGCAGTTTCATCAAGAGTAGCTACTAGCAGTGCGCCAGACTGCTCCCAGAATTGACAGTGAACGCCGCTGTTTTGACAGTTAACACAACTGTCTCAGTATCTCACCTTGCCATCGTAGTTGTTGGGCTCCTTGTCAGCCCAGTTGGTGTAGCGCACCGAGCTCACGCCATCGCTCCAGGCAAACTTGCCCTCGTGGAGGGTGTCTGACAGGCCGATCCACACAGGCAGCACCAGGTCCCGCAGGTAACTAGACACAAACTCTGGAGAGAGAAGAGGGACACACACATGTGAGCACACTGTTGAACGGCTCTATGGCAACACAATCATTGATGAGTGCACACAGTGAGAAAGCAGTTGATAGGTCATAAATAGTTTTAGATTTAATCAACATGCATCTATTTTGTATTGTAAGACAACAAATAGACATGCCACAGTACTTGACTGAGATTATGCCATGTGGTGCATTAAGACAACAAAAGGCATCATACTGTGTGGATGTCCAGTGCAGTATTATGTTACATTATTATGTTGTTGCCAGACAGAAGGCATGTGAGGAAAGGCAACATGTCGGGGTCTAACCATTTTCAGAATGCGTGTCGATGACAGCCAGGTCTCCCCCATTATCCCTGCACCACTTTTTAGCCGTCGTCCAGTCGGCTTTGATCTCCTTCTGGTCGTAATGGTTTCCCTTGAACAGGTAGCACTTGCTTCCAAAGAGCATCCACCCTGAAGAGACACAACGGAGAGGTTAGTCTACTCTTTCATCCTTACCGTCTGTGCACTATGGAACTGTGCATGTGCTGTTCACATGTAAATATGTAACTAATCATTAATTAAGAGAGATGTTTCAGCCCATCAGTTTGAATACAAAATCAATACATAGAGACAAGAAGTGATCAGAACTGAATAAGCCAGCGAAGTCATCACACTATGACCCAACTCACACTATGACCCAAGTCTGCTAGAGAGCCAGTGTGTCCTGGGGGTGGCATGGGAGGTGGAGTTTGACTCACCTTCTGGGCAGTTTCCTGTCCAGGCAGGGGTAGGTGGGGCAGGAGTGTGGACCTCGCCAGGTAGCTTCTTACAGACGTAGCCAGCTGAGGCTCGGCCACAGTTCACATCATTCCACGAGCCTGAGGGGGAGGTAGAAAACACCGCATAAACGTTCAGGGTGGTTTGGGGATTTCTTTCTTATACCCCAGCAGTGTTTCCCCTACCGTTATATTAGGGGGGCGCCCCGCCCCCCCAACGGCACCCCCGCCCCCCCTGGAAGGTCAAGTTAATTTTGTTACATTTTATTTTCTATAAAGCGCCAGATCACAACGGAAGTAATTTAAGGTTACCTTTCCTATAGAACAGGTCTATAGCTTGTTCTTTTATTAAACAAAATAAATAGCCTTATGTTATTTATCTTATTTACACGACGGCATGTCATTTCTGTCTCTACATGGTCGCGCGTTTACAATTCTCTGCTCTCTGTATCGCGCATGGCAGAGTTCCGCCGCGATGCGCACAAACACACACACACACAGACACGTGCGCGCACACACAAGTGAGCACGCTCCCACCAGCGGACAGAATTGGGCTTAAGAATCAGTGCACAGCTACGGACACTTTTAAGCTTTAAAAAAACTAATATCCAGGCGTTCATGAATCCGGCAGAGATCTTTTTCTAGGTAGGGTCGACAATGAGGCCCAATGAGAATGGCTACAACAGACGTGGAAACAGAACGTACGTACAGAAGGTCCGCACCGAAAATTCAGAAATAGATGTGGCTTCCATTTTTTATCATTTTCCGCGAGTTGTGCGTGGCCCTTTTTACATAGAGTATGGTAATAAATCTATGAAATGTAACGAAAATTATTTATTTTGCTGTGAATAATGAAGGAAGCAATAAATCCGATTATTTGCCAAACCCTCAAGAGCTGTTGCCATGGAGATTTAACGTTACTTTCTGTTTGAAGACAAGGTAGCAGCTAGTGTTGAAGAATGGATGACTTGAAATTGGACGACAACAAGGATAGCAAAACAGATTGATAAGCAATGAGAACGGCAGAAACACAGGCAGGACGTCAGATGACGAGACAGATCATAGTGACACAGGCTGTTTTTTTTTTTCCGTCATATGAAGGCTGAGACATTCATAACATTTTATTCAGTCGTACTGGTCCTTTTGTAATGCCAACATGTGCACTTCGTTGTGGATAAGTAAAGCCTATTTTGCTACATTTTTGTAGTCCTGGTAATCTTTTGTTTGGCATATTGGTGAGGTTATTAAGAGGACCATTTCTCAATCGTTTTGTTCTTGATGAATTAATGTTTGTTTATTAATCAATTATTTTTCAACAAATAACTCAATTATAATTACAAAGAGGACAATTCACAACTTTTTATCGCAACTTTAACTTGTTTCGCCAATTTCATTGCAACAAAAACCTAAAAATAAAAACTTTCATCGCAACTTTTTGGAAAAGCTCCTGCGAAATCAGGAATTTTAGGCCACAAATATCTCAAAAAATGTTCTTCCAGAATCCCAGAAAGATACACCACTGCAGCGACAAAAGCTGCACACTTTGTGGATAATTGTCATAAAAAGACATGTTCCGATGTTTAGTTGTTATATTGACTGCTGTCATTAAAAGAAACACATGAACACCATGATTCCTTTAAGCGTTTGTGTCGGTGGCCATGCCACGCCGCGCCGCGCACCGTGCACCGTGCCGCAGCCCCCCCCCCCCCCCCCCAAAGCTTTAAACCTAGGGGAAACACTGCCCAGAGATGAGAAATACTCTTTTCTGATTGGCTGGCAGGTGTCCATTAACTCTCTGTAACAGGTATAAAGTAGATCTGGTCAAATCATACAACTCATAACATAGATTATTTGTTTTCTGACAATATTTAGATGAAATCTACATGTAGGCAACGGGATAAGTGTTAAGTAGTATTAATGTATGAATGAGAGTGCTTCTAGTGTAACAGTAAAAGTACCTGGGTATCTGTTCATCTGCACACACTGTTCCTCCCCGTTAGCATCGTTGGGCTCACCTGGGGCCCAGTGAACATATGTCACAGGTGAGTTATCCACCCAGCTGCAGAGGAGAGAAAGGGAGAGAAAACAGCACAGGAATGGGATGAAATATAGATAATGGATAGAATAGATCCAGTGATGATTCATTTGAAAAAGACTAAGGTCTACAGGCACTTACAGATACTGTCCTCCGACCACGCCAAACATTCGCATGCCAATCCAAGCAGCATCCACCTGTCCTGTGCCCACCTGCACACACACACACACACACACACACACACACACACACACACACTGTGAAGTGTGAACTCTCCAACAGGTCCCCAGGTCTCTCACGTGGTAGAAAATGAAAAGTGTTTCAAACCCTGAAATCCAAACTAAAGCGCGCTCTTTTGGGCCATACCATGGTGACGACATAAGACTGCTCGTCCTCATTTAGGATAGAGACCAGGCGGGCTTTCTCAGCATAGCAGCGCATGAATGCTGTGTGGAAGTCCACGATGTCTGTGTCATTGTGGAGGTAACAAATCCCCTTGTTCTTCCTCCATCCAGGGTTTGAGCCACAGTCAGGGGCTGAGAAGGATGACATGAAAAATAAATTATAAATGCACACATACAACTTCAACATCAAAATCACATCTTGTATCTTTCCTCGACTGACTGATTGAGTGAACCACAGTGGATCATTGGCATAAACTGAGACATGGGAAAACAACTGGTAACAAAAGGCTCATGTTCCTGAACTGTGCTGGCTGGTAGGCTCTTTGAGGGACCTTGTAGTCTGTGGTGGTTTGCAGAGTGCCTGTGTGTGACGCCAGTGCTGACCTGGGACAGGTGGAGGGGGCACAGGGGGGAGGATGGGCGTCTGGCCCTTGGCAATCATGCAGATCCAGTCCTGGTGAGCGTCGCAGTTCAGGTCGTTCCACCAGGAGGTGCCGTTGGCGGTGGTCACCATCTCCACACACTCCTCACGCCCCTCGTGGTTATTGGGCTCCCCAGGAGCCCAGTTAGTGTGAGTCACGGGCGAACCATCACTCCACTGGTAACCTGCAGAGTGAGAGAGACACAACATTGTCCGGGAAAAGAAGATATGCAACTTTATATGATATGCGGTGGTGCTATTTGTTTAAAACATCAACATAAACACATGACACTATTGTCTTGGAGAACGAGCACATAGCCAACATATATCTTAGTGTTCAGTAATCCCAATGAACAGATCCAGCAGTCAGGCAGCCCACGGCGTGCATGAATGAGACGAGCTAATGTGACCTTCACCTCCTTCCACAGGGTTGTGCTTCAGGCCGATCCACTTGGTCTTGCCCTTGCTGTAGGAAGACAGGAAGATCTCCTCCTCAGCAGTGTGAACGCTCATCAGGTCGGCCCCCCGCGACACGCAGTCCTCTCGAGCCGCCTGCCAGCTCTTCTTCTTGGAGTAGTCCATGCTGAAGAGCTGCCCAGAGAAACCCAAAACCAAACGGGTCACAACAGGCAAGTATCAATCAGGCATCTTCGGGGAGAAAACCCACAGTGAACCTCATTAATACCTGGCTATATGCTGCAATGCTTGCAATGTCCGGATCATTTAATTCCCCCAAAACAAAATAGTCTATAATCTATACAGTCTATTTTTCACAGAAAACCACAGTGCATAAAAATAGGGTTAGGGTTAAAAAATATCCGATACTAAATGCATTGTGAGGATGTTCACAGCAGTCAACTGGTCATTTTTGGAGAGTGGCAACTGTTTGGATGGGACTTGTGGATATAGAGAGAATGACACATTTTCTGTTGGAACATGTGTCCCCTACGTCAAGACCACAGAGCCTCAGAGATCCTGTTGTCGTACCCTGTAGCAGCTCCTGAAGTGGGGTTGACCGGTCCAGCCATCCGTACAGCCCTGGACAGGTGGGGGAGTGGGGGCTCGTGTTGGGGGAGACAGGCCATCCCTTTCCTTCTCACAGATGAAGGGGTGTAACTCCGTACAAGGCTTGTTATTCCAGAACCCAGCGAGTGGCGCCGTCGTCATGGTAACACAGAACCCTGCCTCATTATCTGCAAAATTTCAAGAGTACATTTTTTTATTACATTTTATTAATTATTTGAAATATTTTTTTCTCATTTGGTTTTATTTATCCTGGAACACTGTAACAACTCAGAGCTGCTGATAAACCATATCCCCCGAAAAAGACTAACTGTGGATGGCTGTACACCAGCTAATTCTGTCGTTGCTGATCTGAAAACCTAATCCATCCTCGTCCAGAACACAGCCACACAGTGATGCTGTGGCTGACATTAAGACAGAAAAGCCACAGCTGGGATTAGAAGTGTCACTGATGTCTGACAAGGCTGCACAGGAGTTCTGTGCACTTCCCTCATTTAAATCAATGACATGAAAAATGCACCAGCACATCTGTTCACCTCGAGCCAAATGTACTGTCAAATTATTTAGCACCCGGAGACACCAGCTGCCTCCTCCACTCCCTGTTGCAGCCTGGCCTGTCATTTCAGTTAATAGATTTCCTTACAGTGACAAACCACATATCCCACTGCAGTCATGTCAGTCAACGGGCCGACGTGGTGGCTTTACCTGGCTGGTCCCTGTCCCAGTTGGTGTATGAGAGCGGTAGTCCGTTGTCCCAGAAGTAATCGACCCCTACAGAACCTCCTTGTCCCCTCAGGCCCATCCACCACAGCCCAGAGTATCTCCCCAGGTGCGATGTGAAGTGGGCTTGTTCATAGCTAACAACGAGGAAATCTCACATTACATTCACATTTCACACAGTAGATAAATATACAGTACCTAAAATACACAAATAACTATCTAATATAAAAGTATAGTTAAGTAAGTGAAAGAAAGTAAAAAAGTAAGTGAAATCTTTGTTACAGGTTTAAAGAAAAATGTAATTCCGCAACTGTAAATAAAACTGTCTAACTATCAGGAGAGAAGAGGCTCACTCACACGTCCATGATGTGAAGCAGTGTGCTGTCTTTCTCCTCACAAAAGGCTTTGGCCTCATCCCGCGTCTTTGGCGCCTCCTCAAACCAGTAGCAGCCGTAGGAGTATGCATCCCAGCCCTGAAGGACACACCGTGGTGGTGGTTGAGCATGCTTAGGCTATGACGCTAACATGAACTCTGTTTGTATACAACAGTGTGAACCCCATTGTGTCAGGAGGAAAGCCATGACTTGCAGGCAGTTACAGTCTCACCTGTGGACACCCGTAGACCGTGGGCTTGACTGAGGGTAGGGGGTAGTGTGCTTTGGGTGCCTTACAAATGTAGGTGTTGAGTTCAGTGCAGGCGATGTCATTCCATCTTCCCGTCTGTAACATACAGAAACATAAGTCCGACCAGGTAGACTGAGGAGATCTCACCACCTGTCCTTGGCATGCTCTTCAGTAAGTGTGTTATATGTGTATATCACATGGGAGAAAACAGGCATTTCATTGCATTCTTACTCTACCTGGAACAACATTTCTACACAGTCCTCATTGAAGCCCAGGTGATTGTTGGGCTCGCCAGGTGCCCAGTAGGTGAAGGTGACCTGGAAGTGGGATGACCAGGTGTACAAACCAGGGAAGGTCAGGTCATTAAGGCCAATCCACACATCATTGGTGGCTGTGGGTAAAGCAAGGAGAGCGGGGACTTTTGAGACTGCACCACTTTAGCTGATACATTGGCTTTGAAGCAAAAGATCCCCCTTTCTCCCTGTTTCACAAATAACAATTCCCTGTATTATGAATCCCAGGTGAGCCATGGTTTCTCTACCAGTCCTCAAGCACATTCATTCTGCACGAAAAAGAAAAATGGTCTGACTATTTTATTTCTGCATATTATTTATGAGTATCATTAAGGGAAGCCACTTAGTCAAAGGACACTTTGCTTCTAAAATGTTCCCCAGACCTCTATGGGCATCCCTGAACTCCCTGAGGCAAAGACAAAGCTATAACTGCTGACTCAGATCACCCTAACGACCCCAGTCAGCCAAATCCCCAATGATGCCAGGACAGAATGGCTGAAAGGTCAACCTTAAGCAGTTCGCTTTGCGTCATACCCATGTAGAGGTAGCTCTCCAGCCAACTCTGCTCCGTCATGGAGTCGATGGACACCAGGTCGGCCCCCAACTTCCTGCATTCGTCTCGGGCGTCCTGCCATGTCCTCTTGTCACCGAATGGCTTGTAGCAGAACTCCCCAAACTCAAACCAGTCGAGCCCAGAGCAGCGCAGTTCTGCAGAGGAAGGAAACACAGGCTGGGTCTTGAGTCACGGCTCAAGAGATGTCCGCTAGTGCAAAGATGTGGTACCACTCAGTCACATTTTGATGTTCCGAATCTGAAGGTAACAGATATGATGTACTGCTTCTTCTAACCCAAGATGAAACGTATTGTTTGTGTCGTATCCTTTCAGGATTACATTGGATAAGAAGACAATAGCAAGACATCTGGTGATGCCGCCTACCTCCATCTGCAAACTCGTACGACACGCCATAGTTTCCATCAAATCTGTGAGTGAGTTAAAAAGGTGCCATGAAATTTACAAACATGAATTATTCCATCTCTTTATTATATCAGGAAAGATCTGAAGCTTCGTTGGAGAACAAATGGGCTCGTACTGTTTGGAGGTAATGCCGTTTCTGGCGGAGCCACTGTAGAAGGACTGGCCCGCTGCTTTGAGGAGAGTGCAGTCTCCTCCATTCTCATTCAGAATCACTCCGGCATGAATGGCAGCTGCACAGATCGTAGAGTCCTAAAAGGACAGACACAAACACACATAGATAATGGTTACTACTCAATGTTCCGTTCCTTTTACCAAAGTATATTCCGTTGTGGCAACGCGCAGTATTGGGACCCAGTTTGTAGACATTCACTTACACCACGATACGTCATTGTTCCGTAAACACTGTATGGCTCCGAAGCACATCCAGCTGGGCAGTGGAGACTGGGTAGACACACACATTTGAATACTTTTACTTGAATCTTAACACAGAGCAAAGATTATAGATCCAAACACTAATGAAGTGTGTTAAAGCTTTGTGCAGACATAAATCAGGCAGAGGATGCTTGTGCTAATATAAGAAGTCTGACTCACGTCCTTCTATCAGTCGAATGGTCAAAGCTGATTTTTGAGCCACAGGTTATGGCATCTGTGTGAAACGAAAAAGTCAGCAGAATGAGGAATAATGTTGAGCCCCGGTAAGCCGCACTCCGCAATTTTGACAGTGATGGTTGATGTTGACAGTGATCTTGTCAACAACTGAACTTGTACGCACAGTCAGGGGCGCAGCCCAGGATGTCAAACCGTAGTCCCACTTGTCCGTTCCATGTGAGTGGCAGGATGCGGATGTAGCGCACGGAGACAGGCGTCCCCAGGAGCTGCGTCTCAGGAGTGGTGTTGTCCACACTGCCTACATACTCCTGCAGGGGACAGACGTGCACAAATACCACTTAAGACAAGCCTAGAGTCAGGTGACACTATACAAACAAGAAACTATTTTGCTGTGGGAAATATATAGATATGTCAAACTTTTTTTAACCCTTGGCCTGACAGCATTATGTACATAAAGTTTGATAAATAACCAGGACATTGGACATTTTTTTTATATAGCACCGATAACAATTTAAATTGTCTCTGCGTTTTACAGAGCCCAGAGCCTGAACCCCCTAGTTTACTAAGGCAACTAAGGCTCATATTGTTAAAAATATTTTATCTTGGGACAGTTCAGTTTCCAGTTCCAAAATAGGACTGTTGATAAAAGTGTGAAATTAGTGGACTGCGGTTACCCCTCCATCCTGTGTGTAGTCAGTCCACTGTGAACCATCTGTACTGGTCTGGAGTCTGAATTTGGTGACCCAGTGTTCTGTTGTAGGGCATCCTTGGATCACCACCCCTGTGACCTTCTTGGAAGTTCCAATGTCCACCTGGATCCAGGAACTTTCTGCAAAAGGTGATGAGGGTTTATTCATTTGGTGCTTCGAATGCACACAACACACACATATTGACACACACATACACAACACACACATACACAACACACACATAACACAACACGCATATCTTGACACACAAATGTAATATGAGCTCAGCTGGAAGAATGGGTTGTAAAATATACTGATTAATTCATAACAGATGAAAATTGTTGTCTTTAAAACTATGTTTTGTTCAAACTTGTGTTGTCTAACATGTTCAAGTTGAGGGAATGTATATGGAACCAGTGGAGTAGGTCAAAACATTCTTCTCATTAACATTAATCTTTAATTAGCATTAATTAATCTATGCTTTCTGTTCTTGTGTTTCTATTCTACTGCTGTGCTGTAGTCTAGGCTGAGTTAAGCTGTGTAATATCTGTGGGTTTTGCCATGTGTGCCTGAGGCTGCACTCACGGGAAGTAGAGGGCATCCAGCAGGAGGCGCCGTTGAGTCGAGCCTGGGCAGGGCTCTTGCCACTGATGAAGGAGGAGGCCGACAGCATGGAGTTTGTCACATTCCCATCCTCCACACCAAGCCCTCGCACACACACTGCAAAACAAAACACTCTCTCCAATGAAAACCAGAAAGCCTGATTCAGCATGCCCAGATAATTGGAGTTATCAGCAGGAATGTAGAAAAAGAAAAACAAAAGCAACAGGCTTTCCTCACACCTACCATTCTGTTCACAACTGTACACCACCTCTAGGTATTTGGAGATTGTTGGGCAGGGGTCTGTCTCTGTGTGTGCATACAGAAAACAGTAGCCTCTGTTGTCACACCATTTCCTGGTCAAGGGCAGAAAGCCTTCCACAGTGCAAGATCCTGCAAAAATAAATGAACAAAAGAGTTTGTAAAGCAGCCATGGAATGACAACTTTTCAATGAATATAGCATCCTTTCCCCAGGATAACTGAGTTTTGAGGACCTTTTGAGTAAAATTTTTACTTCAAACTTAATATACAACGTTTACCTCAATAACTGTACCTTCTATAAGATACTGTAAGAACTGTAGTATCTAATAGATACTAATTCATAATTTGTAAAGTAAATAAATGTATGCATGGAAAAACCAGCAGTGGCACCTGTGGCTCCTTCATCGTAAGGGCAGATCTTGTCGCTCTTGCGCCCGAAGAAAGCTGACTGGATGTTGATGACGCTGTTCTGCGGGCAGTGGAGAGCAATGGAGGAGCCCTGGCAGGCGATGGCTGTGAAGAAGCCTGGAGGAGACGAGCAGTATCCACATCCACATGAGCTACACCAGCTCTACTCAACACGCACATTTACTTTTCCTGACTCATTAGATCACAGTACACACTGTGAATTGCTCCTTCTCATGCAGAAGAGCCTAAGGCAAATCAAAATCACCCTACAAAATGAACACTTCTGTCAGTTTGACATACCATCATGAGGTGGAGGAGGCTCTGGAGTGTTTCCTGTTTAAGAGAGAAAACAAAAACATATGAGGGATTCTCACGGAGCCAAATGGGTAAGTGGGGGGTGAACTACTGACAATAATATTCAGTACCTCTTCGTTTGCAAATGTAACCCCTGTTCTGGTCACAGTTATCATCATTCCAGTAGCCACTACTGATGAGTATGGAAAGGCAGTCTTCTCCATAGTAATCATCAGGATTGCCTACAGGAAAACACATTTAGTAGATGTTATAGTAAGCAGAAAAAACAGCAAACATGTTTCAAAGTAAACATTCTATTTTCTTTCAATACGTCAAGATGAGCCATCTTCAGTTTTCTCAGTCATCCCCATGATCCATGACCCTCTGTCTCATCCTCCCCCAGTCCCACCTCCTCATCCAGCCTCCCACACAGCGCTCTCACCTGCGTTCCAGTTGATGTAGCGGTAGGGGGAGCCATCCGTCCACTCCCAGCCCCCTTCAGTCGTAGAGTCATGGCCCCCCATCCACAAAGACACCCCCGTGGGGATCAGCTGCACTTGACCTGGAAGTAAACAAATATATAATTACATAATTACACTCACTGAAAAACATGTGACTAGTGTTGGCATATGAATGAAAGTCTTGGGATTAAAACTGAGATTATGAGTATGAGATTAGTTAAAACGAGTGCCGTCACACCTTGTATGAAGCCCTGCTCAAAGGGCTCGGTGATGCTCAAAAGGTCGCCCCCTTGGTTGACGCAGTCGGCCCTCGCGTCCGCCCAGGTCCTCATGGACAGGTAGTTGAAGAGGTAGCAGTAGTCGTTGAAGGGATCGGACACCCAGGAGCCGCACTTCGCATTCCAACCTACAGCAAGCATAAGGGATGGGAAATGGAGAGAGCTCATGGCACTGTTGCTTTCCTGCCTGATTGAACTGACATCCACACAAGCCAAACATCTACCATCAGTTTAATGCAAGTCATAGTGATCAAGGGTATATTTAGTATGATCATACTAATTCAGTAAAGTACTACATTTACTATGATAGCACCACTTAATTATGTCTGGACAGTGATGAGCTCTGAAGAACCTGTTGTCTCTTACCTGGACCTGAGGTTGGGGGCACAGGTGGGGGGCCCTGGCCTTTGGCTAAAGAGAGGGGACAAAAGAATGTATTCATTGTAGATATCTTAAAAACTAACTGTGAAGTAACAAATGTTGAATAACTAATGTCCTAATAATGCCAGAGCAGACATGCTGGCTATGTGTTGTCCTCCTGAGTCACAGACAGGCCTCACCTTTCTGGCAGATGAAAGGATATGTGGAGCTGCAGGGCTGATCATTGAGTGTGCCAGGATTGTGGTGTTCCATTCCCCGAATGTGGACACAATCTTCATTGCCCTGCCAGTTGTCAGGTTGATTGGGTTCCCATTGAAGAAAATCCTGCAACAACAAAGAGAATTATGCATTGTCTGGACTCAGAATCGTCTAGTGTGGCCCAGCTGCTGGGCTTTGACTTACCGCATTAGTGCCATCAGTCCAGACAAAAGTGCCCTCATTCTGTTTGTCGTTCAGGCCAACCCACGAAGCACTTGGCATGTATGCTGCATGCAAAAGTAGTCAGACATACAATCAACAAATTCTCAAGAGATTTGATCTCAAATAAATCATCTCCAAAAGCACGTGTGGATTTATCAGCAGGTCTAACTGGTATCTGGACAAATTAGACAACAGAACATGCAGTCTATGCCCAGGGGGGGGCTTAACAGGAGGTCTTAGGATCACCTGTCCTGACGTCTCACCTGTGATGAAGCCCACTTGCTCTGGAGTGTGGACGCTGGCCAGGTGACCACCCTGCTGGACACAGTACTGCTCTGCGTCATCCCAAGGCTTCACCTCTTCTGCTTCAAAGTGGTAGCAGAAGTCCCCATATAGCAAATAGCCCTGATCACAGTGGGAATCTGGTGAAAGGTGTAAATGTAAATAACAAGTCTTTTTGCAGGCCCTATTTCATTTTCAATTAGAGGTAATGCTGCATATAGAGGGTACACATTTGGGATATTTATAGCATGAAGGGAATATCTGACCTGGTGCCGATGTGGGTTTAACGTTTTGGCCACCGGACATTTTACAGATGTAGCCGAGTCTCTTATTGCAGTTGGTGGTCTCCCAGTTGCCGTTGTAGTTTCCTGGGTGCCAGAGGAATATAAGCAAATTCAAATCCATTACAAGGTCACGGGGTAAGATTTTTTTTTTTTTTTTCTTTAGTGTTAGTTGTTGTGTTGTTGTTAGTCAGTGTTAATGATGACTCCTCACCTGTGTAGATCTGCCCACAGTCCCACATGTTTGCTGTGTTCTGGGGGAAATTCTCCCTCCAGTTTGAGAACTCCACATGTGTCTTATCCACCCACTGGAAATTACCATCCTGGTCCTTATCTGATGAAATCACAAATCAGGTTCACGTTTAAATTCACATTTTGTGTTCTGGGTAGTGATGTTACCCTTGAAACCGAGTTTTAGACGCTTGTAAAATGTGAAGCTTTTCCCATTGGTCCTCCGTATCGAGCTTTCTGCCGTTTGGGCGAAATAAAGTCACCCGTGACGTTCGAAGCCTCGTTTAACTCAAGAACAGGTTCACTTTTGGAGCCAACAATATTTAGAGAAGTCTTACAATTGTATTTTTCCACCTTGTGTGCTATGGTTTCCATGAAATATAAGCCTACAATTTCAGGTTGTCACGGATAATATTGCAATATTTCCCACTCCATTTTCAAGAAACTTCAGTGTCGAAATGGCTTACACTACCTCGATAAACCTTCACAGATCAGAATATGCACTATTCTATTATATTCTATTATATTGGCATTGCCAAAGTCATTATTCACTAAGACCAATACCCAGATCACACGTGAACAGTTTCAATTTCTTTGCAAAATTACGCAAATGCTTAAAACGAACTATTTCTTAATTTGACGTGACATTCATGTGTCAGGCCTTAGTTAAGCCATTGGCTACCGCACAACTCAACTGTCACCACACCGATAATTTTTCTCGAATTGTATTTGCATTGGCCAGCAGGTGTCCCTAGAGAGCATTCGAAGCCTGGAGAAATGAACCACTTTTCAACACATTTGAGTGGAATTATTACATTATACATTATATTGTTTTGGTGACGAAGAGAAGGAGGACATGAATTCGTTTAATGTTAATAACTGTTTCTGTGTGTCCTTGCTACAAAGATGATTGTTACAATTTCCTGTATTTTTTTTTTTTTATGTTTCCATTAAGTAAGGGTGCACAGTACTGTAAAAGAGTCGCAGTCAAAGTAAACTCACCCGAGAGGCCAATCCAGATATCAGGCACTTCCACTTGGTGAAAATCAGGGAGCTGGGCATTAACGAAGAACTGCTCACCCTCACTGAAAACAGAAGGTTTACTGTAAGCTACTGGAAATATTTTGTACAGAATGTCTTACACCCAGACCCACAGGCATTATAATGATCTATCAATATCAAAATCTTTTTTACCAAGCATTACTGAAATGATTATATGACAAAGCCTAAATGTGAACCTTGTATTCACATGTCAAAATAATGTGTGCAATGAAGATTTGGTGCCTGCTTTCTCCCATCCACCTACATAGTTTTTCATGTTCCCTATTGCCATTTTGATATTACATTAAAAAAGATACTGAGCCTTAATTTCATTAAGGGCAACTGGCAACAAGCTAAATCTACCGTGCATGAACTAAGCTAATTTAATGATTTTTGCTTGTTGCTTTGCTCATTGCCTGTCAATGAAATTAGGGCCCTCTGTAAGCAGTCTCAGAATACAGAAGCAAAACATGAGCAGAAGCCTGGCAGGGAGCCCATTAGCTGTGCCCTCTGGGTGTGCTCACCTCTTAATGGTGACCAGGCTGGCCCCCATATCCATGCACATGGAGAGGGACTCGTGCCAGCTGGTCAGCAGGTTGGTGTTGCTGACAATCCAGTAGCAGTTCCCGCTGAAGCTGATCCAGCCGGGAGGGCAAATGGCTGCGGCAGGATAAACACGTTCAACTATTTAAGTGGCCATGTTAAGCTAAAAGCTTTGGGTAAGGCAAGACAGCGCTTGCCAGGCTAGGTTACAAGAGATCAAGTTCAGTGATAAAGGCAGGAGGACTGTTTTCAGATGTGGGGCTTACTGTTCAATCCGCGCTTGCACATGTAGGGCCGCTCGTAACGGCACACGTGGGTCTTCCATTTCCCAAACTCCTCTCCATTGTCCTTTATGATAGCTGAGCACAGCCCACTTGCCTTATCACTGTTAGAGGAACACAAGCCATCTGATCAGTTGACAACTATGGACATGGACCCGTGAAATAATAGAAATGATGCACGTCCTCTCTGGATAGTCCAGATATGTCTCTTCAAAAGCTTCATAGATTGAGAGGATCACAGTGTTGAGATCACTACTGAGTGATAGTGTTCATAGTATTGAGATCAGTGATAGTGTTCATAGTATTGAGATCAGTGATAGTGTTCATAGTGTTGAGATCAGTGATAGTGTTCATAGTGTTGAGATCAGTGATAGTGTTCATAGTGTTGAGATCAGTGATAGTGTTCATAGTGTTGAGATCAGTGATAGTGTTCATAGTGTTGAGATCAGTGATAGTGTTCATAGTATTGAGATCAGTGATAGTGTTCATAGTGTTGAGATCAGTGATAGTGTTCATAGTGTTGAGATCAGTGATAGTGTTCATAGTATTGAGATCAGTGATAGTGTTCATAGTGTTGAGATCAGTGATAGTGTTCATAGTGTTGAGATCAGTGATAGTGTTCATAGTATTGAGATCAGTGATAGTGTTCATAGTATTGAGATCAGTGATAGTGTTCATAGTGTTGAGATCAGTGATAGTGTTCATAGTATTGAGATCAGTGATAGTGTTCATAGTATTGAGATCAGTGATAGTGTTCATAGTGTTGAGATCAGTGATAGTGTTCATAGTGTTGAGATCAGTGATAGTGTTCATAGTATTGAGATCAGTGATAGTGTTCATAGTATTGAGATCAGAAATAGTGTTCATAGTATTGAGATCAGTGATAGTGTTCATAGTGTTGAGATCAATACTGAGTGATAGTGTATCAGTTCAAGTACACCCTCTGTTGCTTCATAAGAACACACAGAAATGTTTTGAGAAAAGCTGCCCACATTACTACTCCCTTGTGACTCATGCTATTGTTATTTGTGTGGGCTGGTTAGGCTGCTAGGAGTCAGTCGATCTGTGTTCCGCCTATAGGGGGAAGAGAGGATGCCTTCACCTTTGGTCTGGTTGATTTTCTCCCCAGTTGGCGAAGGACGAGGCGGTGGAGTCTGACCAGCTGAACTGAGTGCTGTTGGGTTGTACTTGACAAGAGAGGGTGGTGCAGGCCTGTGAACACAAGGGACCAGAACCATTTCTGTGGGCATCCAAATCCAAATGCAAATCCAAATCCAAAATGATTGTCATGTCATTTACACATGTGTTAATGAGTAAAGAATAGTCATTCTGTCCAAAATTAGATTTAATGTATCTTGCCAGGACCTCACAGTTTTTTGGTCTGATATGTATGAGCAAAAGAACTAGTGATAAATCATCTGATTACCCAAATTAGTGCATATGCTCCACAATGTATTCCATAGAGATAGAATATTGTGTGTGCTACATGATAAGTGTACCTCAGTCACTTAAATGAAATGCTGTAATTAACATCCTCACTAGAGGGAGCTGTTAGCCAGGGGCTTGAGTGCGGGAGAACAGTGTCCTACACCGTCACTGTCTTCTTGAGATTAAATGTGTGTGTGTGTGTGTGTGTGTGAGAGGGAGAGAGAGAGAGAGAAAAGGAGAGAGAACCTGATGGTGAGGCATTGCTACTAAGCCAGTCATAGTTCTCACCAGTGTGGAGTAGCCAATCCAGAGGTCAAAGCGTGAGGGATCCAGGCGGCTAGTGACATACTGCTCCTCTTCCGCGGAGGTGATTGACACAAGGTCCCCGCCTTCACGCAGGCAGTCAGTGCGTGCTGCCACCCAGTTCTTCCTCAGGTTGGAGCGCAGCTTGTAGCAGCTAGACTGGTACTGCTCCCAGCCATTAGCCTCATCACACTCAACTGGAGGATTAGCTAGGGAGGCACAAATGTACAAATTCTGTACGATCATCTTCAAACAAGACAGTGTCAATTGTGATGTCGTCTTCACATTGGAGAATACCATATGCCATTTCAGTAATTCTGACAAATTATTATTATCTACAGTTTTCAACATAGAAATAAATATAAAAGGGTGATCTTAAACTACATTTAATATCTATAGAGTTGTGGTCATAGGTTCATGTCAGTGAAATCTTTTAAAGTGTTATTTTCTTAAAGGTGGTGTTCTAGAATTGGCTGAGGTGAACTTACGATTTTGATGCTTGCAGATATAACGGCGACGGACTGCACAGGGCTCGTCGTTCCACCGGCCATTGGAGTCCACCTGTCCACAGTGCTCATTGCCCTGCCAGTTATCAGGCTGACCGGACCTCCAGTACCTACCATACGGCACATAAAACAGTGTTACATCCCTGCCATATAAACACCCGCAAACACAACTTAGAGACACACAAATGCAAAACACACATCTGAACCTAATCAAATCAGATCATACAAAGACATACAATGAGAGCACATTTTACACAGACAGTATATGCAGTTCACAGACACTTACGCCAGGATGGGGTTAAACACAGAACCATCAGTCCACTCCCACACCCCCTCCTCTGCAATGTCATTCAGACCAATCCAGTAGATCTGTCCGCCAACCTGAGTGCGAACCCAATTCTACAAGATGGGGAGGCAGGAGAAGAAAAAGGCAGCGAGAGAGAAAGAGGACAGAAATGAGAGAGAGAGAGAGAGAGAGAGTGAGAGAAAGAGTTGAACTCCGTAAACATCTATTGTAGCAACATGACATAACCCTGGGTTACACTCGGGGCAGATAGAATGGCCTGTTTATGTCTGCTGGTCATGGTGTACTACTGTAGTCCTTTGAAAAGGACCGATGGCATCTTAACCGCACGCTTCTTACCCTCTCATGAAGGCTCTGGATGCTCATCAGATCGCCACCTTTGGACTCGCAGTCCGTGCGCGCCTCGTTCCAGCCCAGTGTGGACGGGGAGAAGAAGTAGCAGCGGTTATCGTAGGGCCTCCATCCTGTCTGACACTGACACCAGGCTGAGGAACACACATTCATCAGGGTTTACAGCAGTGAAGCACATCGCAAAAGAATACATGGACACAGGGTGAAGTTACCCTTTTAGTTTGACTCTTCATATAATTTGACAGTAACAGTGCGTATTGATTCAGACTGATGTACATATGACAGAACAAAGCAAAAGGATAGTTAACATGCAGTGACAGTGACAAGCACCCAGCCCCCCCCCCCCCTCCCAAAAAGGTAAAAGATTGCTGCTGTCAAGATCAAATAGTGTGGCAACTTTTATTACGATGAAATAAATCACAATATATCTCCAAGGCTTAGATATTTACAAGGCAATATTTGCAATATGGCATTTTTTATTGCTCATTTGTGGGTGTTAATACCCCATCTGATGGTGATCTTCAGACAGGTAGTGCCATAAAAGTCCTGTGACAGAAATGTGCCTCAAGGTCGTGCTAGTCGCACTGCTAGTCGCACTGCTAATGTTTTACCCTGGAGTTGTTCACAGTGTGATGGGGACCATAAAGAGTCACATGCCACTCAGGCAGTCTGCTTACGTTACGATCACTTACAAATCTCACAGTCATTGTCCTTTTTGAAAACATGCCTTATTTTCCTCATTATGTCATTTAAGATATTACATATTCTTATATCCAAAAAAACAACACTATCGTTGACTAGAAAGTAGTGAGTAAACATCACAACACTTAAAATGCTCCAACATAACTTAAATGCTCTAAAACACAACACAAAATTGTCGTTATGATTTCACATCGTCAAAGACTTTCAAGAAAGCTCAAACGGGTCCGCTGGGGACTCACCTGTACTGATAAAAGCACAGGAGGTGGCAAGTAGCAGGAAAACACCTCTCATTCTCTTCCACTGTAGGCTTGATTAGTTCTCCTGTTGGATTACAAGACTGAAAATAAGTCTGAATCTGGCTGGCTGTTGTGCATCCAAGGGCAGGCCAGGTTAGTTCATTCTGTGAGTTTGAAGCTCAGGTGTATGTGAGAGGGGCCCAGTGTATCCTGCAGGTGCGACTCAAACACAAGTATGAGCATCCTCAGGTGATGCGCAGTCTTTTCAAACGCACTCTGAGGTCCAAAGAGTACAGGCAGTAAAAAGCAGTCATTACATAAAAGCACAGGAATGATCCATCCTCAATCCAACACTTCTCTAAAAAACAACATTGCAATTTATGAAATCAAATGTTTAATTACTGACAACTGAAATACCTCGTCCTTGAAGTACCAAACTAGATAACATATACATATATTTAACTATACCGAAAATATATTCAGTGATGTTCATAGAGCAGCACTGTCTTATAATAACTATATAGAAGATGCTATATAACATCTATATAGTCCAACTCTATGTTTAAAGAAAGGGCCTTACTCTTGGCATTTGGCCTTTTCATCATCATCATTCTTTACGCCTATGTGGTGTGTAGGGCCAACACTATGGACTTCTACCTCTTCCTATCCTCTGCTAGTAGATCTATCTCTTCTATGGACTTCCCTAATTTTTTTGCTTTTCAATATAGTCTTTCTCTTGTGTCTCTTTCCGTGGCGTTGTCTTTACTCACTATGCTACCCAGATACGAAAACTTGTTAACTTCTTCGATACACTCATTTCCAAGCTGTATAGGTTGTGCTCTATTTGAAAGTTGCATTGTCTTTGTTTTTTTCTTACTAATGGTCAAACCCACTTGTTTGCATGTGCAGTTTGTTGGCCTTTTAGTAAATCATAATTGTATAGCTCAAAGAGTCAAAACATTTATATTTTTCTCAATCATAAGGCTCACAAATTCCTCAGATGTTGTCCATAAACCATGTTGTGATGTGATTAAACTATGTAGTCACTATTTGACAAAAACAGGGCAATAGTGATTTTGTCCACACTTCAAGAGGTTCTAATAACATGTTAAATACAAGCACTGATTTACTAAACTCCATCATGAAATAGGGAGTAGTCATGATGAGGAAGCAAAACAATACACACAAATCTACACATAACTGTTGACTGTGGTGAAGATGCAAAGTTCAAAAGTGGGCAATTTAATATCCTTTATAGCAGCATACCTCCAGTCAATAAAGCTTACCAAACTTCTTACTGTTACTTTTTAACTCATTTTACAGTAATTTTACGCTGACTTACCAAACTACCCACAAAACAATAAAAGTCAAGTGGGGCAGGCACTACTGTAAAGGGCATTCTTCAGTGTTTTTCAGAGTTCAGAGGTCATGTGTGGCTTCATGTGGGTTTTCTTTTCTAGAAGATTCAATTTAATGATGGCCATTTAGAGATTAGCCATCTAATGCAGCTTATAACATAGAGTTGTGGAAAGAACCATTCCTTGGCAGCATTACAGAACCTTTACAATGTCTCTGGAGACAGGTCAAAGGCCTCTTATTAAGATTCTAACTTGAATCTAATTCATTCATATGCCATTATCTGCAATGAGCTATTAATTACCTATTAATGATCTAATGATAATTGTCTCATAGGGTTCAAAACTGACCACAGCTCAACCCTATTAGCAAATATCTTGATAACTACAAATGTCTTACCTTCGCATAGTCACAGCTGCAAAACTGTGTCATCACATTCATCACCAAGTTGTAAATATTTATGGTTTAAGTGTTAAATCAGAAAAAAAGATCACAGCGAGCATCTGCATATTCAATATTTAACTTTATTAAGACGATACAAAGAAATGAAAAAGCATAACAAATTTTCAAGCAAAAATATACAACACAGATACAATATCAAACCAGTACGAAAAGCATTACATGTTTACAAAACATCACTCCAGGGATGCCCCGCTCTGCTGAAGTGACCAGGAAAGATACAACAGGTCTTTGTATTCTGAAAATCCAGCTAGTGCCATGGTACTGTACATCTTTAAACGACAAACAGCTTAAGCTCCACCTGTCACTAGATCAATTAGAGGTACATTACACCACTGATTAGATCACACCACCCGCCTTTCTTGTTAGGAATCACAAAATCACCCAAGTGTCACACACAAAAAATCAAGTCATGAAAATCATATGAGAATGATATGAATCTTTACCAGAAATATATACTTATATCCTCACTTGATTTTTCAGTGACAGGTGTTGGTGTTTGGGATTCCATATTGATGGGCTTGATAGAACATTCTGATTAAACAACAGCAATGAATCCATGAGAGCAAGCTGAAAAGGCTTTGAAGTAAGAAAGAAAGATGAACACAAAGAAGAAGAAGAAAAAGAAAAGAAAAAGAAGACATGCCTCCTAGGAAGAGCTTCTATATGAGACTCAGCACCTCACATCTTCACATCTCATTTCTGGCACGTGAGCACGTACAGAGAAAAATTTTTAATAAATAAAACACAAGCTTTCAATAATCACTCCTCTCCTGAATAAGACTTTACTCAAGGCCTCAACACAACCTTCCCCCCCAGCCTTTGCAGGGCCTGAACTGTGGGAGGACCGGAGAAGAGGAGCTTTACTGGCACGGTTGACAGGATAATAATAATAATAATAATAATAATAATAATAATAAAAAAACTAACATGTGGCACTGAGGTTAGCTGGCAAATGCAAAAAGTAAACAAACAAAAAAAAGTTTAAAAAAAACAAACAAAACAAAAAGTCATTCAGGTTATGATTGATTGCACAGAAACCCACAGCAGCGTGGCTCGTGAGCCTGGGTATGAAGAGGACAGCAAAAAGCACAAGAGCAACAAAATAAACAAGGAATGAGACGTCAACAACTTAGTCCTACTAAAGGAGCAACACTGGAATCCACAAAAAAAACACTCCACAGTGTTACTCAGGAAAAGCCTCGAGTGAGAAACGCTGAAAGAAACCATGCACACGCCAGCCCGTTTCCCAATGCATGCAAATCATAGCAGAAGAGTAACAGCAACCCAGAGGGAAGTAAACATTGCTGATCAAATATTTCCCAAAAAATTGCATGGTTCATTTCTCTTCAAAGCTTCTTGTTTGTTTGACAAAGACAAAATATTCAAATATCCATTCTATCCTAAGAAAATAGTGCACAATGAGTGACTTTGCCAGAGCCAGTGCAGAATCGTATCTTTTTTTAAAAGATCTCTGAGCATGTGGAAGGCCCTGTGTGTCGGACACGGGCTCTGAGGTGACTGCACCTCAGGAGCGCTGAGGGCCGAGACCAGCTGGGAGCCCGACCTGAGGCCTCTGGCACCTCAGCCTCACCCAGCACTGTCAGTCACAGGCTTCTCTTATTGCAGAACATGTTGGCAGTATCTGGTTCTAAGACTAATCGTGTTTCAAGTGCTCACAACTACATCTTCCCACCGCGGTCTGCGCTGCTATCTCTCTTGCTAACCCTTGCGTCTCTGTCTATGATTGTTTACACGCAAACACAGAGCAAAAAAGGTGGAAAGCTCAGTATGTTCCAGCCAGCTAGGGTCCACCGCCAGGGAGTGGGTGGGTCTGTCTGTCTGTCTGTCTGTCTGTCTGTCTGTCTGTCTGCCTGTCTGTCTGCCTGTCTGTCTGTCTGTCTGTCTGTCTGTCTGTCTGTCTGTCTGTCTGCCTGTCTGTCTGTCTGCCTGTCTGTCTGTCTGTCTGCCTGTCTGTCTGTCTGTCTGTCTGTCTGTCTGTCTGTCTGTCTGTCTGTCTGTCTGTCTGTCTGTCTGTCTGTCTGTCTGTCTGTCTGTCTGTCTGAGCACAGGCTGGGGGATGGGTCACCTGCGCCATTTGTGGCCAAATTTGGGGGAGTCTACTTAATGACCTTATCTTCATTGGCACAGCTGTGGCATTGCAGACAGACAGCTCACCAACCAACACCCTGCAGTTCTGAGGAATGTTCAGGGAAACCACGATCAGGAAGCTTCCCCTTCTCCTCCCCCCCACTACTGCAAAGCAAGAGCTTGGCTTGGAGACTACAGAGAGCACAGCAAGGGGAACCTTTACATAACCCAGCACACATCTTATACGAGAATGAAATAAAAGTTTGTGTTTTTTCTGTCAGAGCATTATGAGTGATTGTACACTTGGAGGAGTACTCGAGTGTCTCAGTAAACAATACCAAAACGACACATTTTTCCACAAATGCTTCAGTCTCACCACATGACGTGTGTGTGGGTGTGTGTGTGCGCGCATTACTGACAGTCAACATTTATACAGATTGTGTGAGTGTGTTTAACGAATGACAGTGCCATATCTGCATGTGTATATGTATACATGTGTTTGTGTTTTCCTGTGTGTGTGAGCGTGCGCGCGTGTGTGTGTGTGTACTCTGAGGGTTCTGGTAAAGGTGTGTGCTCAGTCAGTGCGTTTGTGCAGGTGTGGGGTCACATGCAGTCCACCACGTTGCTGGAGCCCTGGCCCACGTCTCGGATCTGGCTGATGTGGGAGGAGCACACAGCCACGCCCGCCCCCGCCCTGCAGTGAGACACGGAGCCCACCAGCTCCCACCTGAGAGAGAGAGAGAGAGAGAGAGAGAGAGAGAGAGATGTTATGGCGATCTATACTTCCTGAATGGATTTAACCTTTGGGATTAGGGCAAAGTCATACTTTGGATGTGTGTGTGTGTGTGTGTGTGTAATTTCACCTCACCTGTTCATGCGGGGCTCATAAGCTTCCACTGTGTTCAGGTAGATGTTCCCGTTGTGTCCACCCACGGCATAGACACGCCCCATCACCGTGGCCACACCCACTCCACCACGGGGCGTGGTCAGCTCTGCAACATATTCCCAGCGAGTGGTACGGGGGTCGAATCTCTCCACTGAGCTTAACGGGGAGTTATCATCAAAACCACCTGCACAAATAACACACACATCAACGCACATACACAAATCACACAAACCGAATATATGCATAACAAATGGTTATTGGAAATGGATACAAATGGATATTGTACTGTTGGTACAGATTGCGGTATTATGCCTGTGTTGAACACCATGTAAGACACTCGTAAGACGTAGAAACTAGAAGGATAAGAAAGTGTAACATTTCAATGTGAGCCCCATAAAGAAAGACTTTCCTTAATAAAGTCCAATTTAAAGTTTCCTGTCCTGGACTGCTCCTTGACCTTGCCTGTTTTTACAAGAATATCACAGCTACACGTGGATCATCTTATTCAACCAAATACACACATAACTAAATAACCAATACAAACTGAATGTCTATGCCTCACAGCTCAGGGATAATAGTCAAATACTATAAAGGGTTTCAGTGGAGAGGTGAAGCCTCAGATTAGGGCTGGGCGATATGGACAAAAAGCCATTCTCAATCCATGCCCATTTTTGCTATGCATATAAGATCAAGCATTCAAACCTAGATTGTACACACACACACACACACACACACACACACACACACACACACACACACACACACACACACACACACACACACACACACACACACAAGCCAGAGAGGATGTGCCAGGCCAGCAGTTATGAATGCTGTGTGATGCTGTTTGTACAACTTATTTACAGAAACGCACATAGATATATACATACATCCATACATAAATGCATACATACATTAATTGGAAATATGTAAAGTGACTGAGAAAAACTGTGCCAGTCTGAAGCTTCTGACGGTGTATTAAATGAATAAAGTGTAAAATTGCCAATATGTCTTGTTGGTTGCTTGTTACTGATCGAGAGTTCAATCATCCAATCCACCAAACAACTCAAAACCAAGAGTCAATACCAACAGGAGAATACACTGTTTAGCATTGGCAGAGAATTTTGGCAAATTTGACCTGGGCGCTACCCACATAGTCAGCTGTGCTGCTCATCCCACAAATGCATGATCCTTACAAGTTGGACATCATTGGAAAGGTGAATAAACAGGCTTTCCAACGATAAATAAAATACAATGACAATTAGCATTATAATAGTAAAGTAATCTTTAGGTGTGAATATATAAGTCAATACTGTTGACTGCCGTGGCCACTATGGGGACTATAGGGACCTCCACAGATGGAGAGGGAGAGAGAGAGCAGGGGTGGGGTGTGAGAGAGCAGAGAAAGAGAGAGGGGCAAACACTGGCACGAGAGGAAACAGGTTATGTAACACAGCATGAAACTATATCGGTGTGAACAGTATTATCTCATCCTATATCTCTTTTGAAAACATGTCAATATACCGTACGAAGTCTATGTAGCACCCACCCCTACTTCAGATGACTCCTCACATTCAGTCTGCCATAAAAGCCTGTCTCTGCTGACCACCACTGATCACTAACTTCTCCACTATTATCTTCACCTTCACCCACTCACCTCCATCCTTTTATTCCCTCTCTCTCTTGGCTGCAGATTGGACACAATCATGTGACTGCCACCAAAGAGGACAAGGGTGACGGCGTGACGAAGGTAAAGATTAACTGGGCAGACTGGGGTGCCACTTCCTCAGCTCCTCTCATTTAGCCTCTAACAAGAGGAGGCTGCCTCTGTTTAAGTCACTCACAATGCCTTTCCCAGTGTCAGTCATCACACCTTTCAGTCATCTGCTCCCTCCCGCTCCTCACAGCTCCTCTGACTCTCTGCCTTTCTTCTGCTCAAACCAAACGGGTGACTTACCACATCGTGTAGAGGCAGCCATCTTAACCCTCACTCATTCACTCCCTCACTCTGTCACTGTCACTCTCTCATCCACTCACTCACACATTCACACACTCCCTCCCTCTCCTCAACTCACCGACGACGTAGAGGCACCCGTTGAGCTCGCTGACGCCGTTGCCGGCCCGCCGCTGGCCCATCTCCTGTACATGTGTCCACTTGTTGAGATGAGGGTTGAAACGTTCCACACTCGACAAGGACGCGATGCCATCATTCCCTCCCACCGCATACACATGACTCTGGGGGTGGAAACATTAACCTATTACTTTAAAATAATACCAGTGGCTTGTGTTCTGGAGCACAGCATGGTAATTCAACAAATACAAGTAATAACTGAATATATAAGTCATAATAAGTCAAAATATAGAGAATAATAATGAATCGACCGATTAGATATAAGTAATAAATCAACAGATTTAAGAGTTTCTGATGGAAGTCTAATTTCCTATTGTGAAATACTGTCATTCCAGTCAATGGCAGCATATATTACACTTGGATCAGAAGTTTACTTTCATTGTGACAAAGTGTGAGTAAGTGTTCATGACCTTCATCAAATAAAACAAACGGAAAAACACCAACTTTTAAAGGTACGGTATGTAGGATTTAGGGTATTCATAATAATGCTTTCATTAGTGTATAATCACCTGTAACTATGAATCGTTGTGTTTCGTTAGCTTAGAATGAGCCTTTCGTATCTACATAGGGAGCGGGTCCTCGTCCACGCAGTCTGCCATGTTGCACCGCCATGTTTCTACAGTAGCCCAGAATGGACAAACCAAAATACTGGCCCTAGAATGGGTCTTTTGCATTCATATGGCACCTGGTGACCACCATAGCTTCTCATACACCCTTGAATTCAGTTGGTTGCAATCTGCAGCCTCACCACTAGATGTCACTGAATCCTACATGCTGTACCTCTAAACCTACAGGATGTACTGTAAAGTAAAACAAAAAGCTTTACAAAAAAAAAAAAAACACGTTATAAAAATAAAATAAAAAGCTTTATAAAAAAATTTAAAAAAACACTTTATAAAAATAAAATAAAAAGCTTTATAAAAATAAATAAAATGCTTTATATATAAAAAGAAAAAAAAAGCTTTATAATTTTGGAGACCAAAACTCTATCCTACACTCTGGAAACATGACAATAATGACATTTTCATGGCCATCACTGTGATAAGCACCTTTAAATTCCTTTACAAAAACATTTCCTTTACACTGTTGCTGTAAAACAATTACCCAGAAGTCTTTGCACTTACCCCAAGGGCAACAGAGCCCACCCCGCCACGGGGCGTGTTCATAGCGGCCACGGTGCTCCAGCGGTCGGCCTCAATGTCGTAACGCTCCACGTCGCTGTAGCAGGAGTTGTCATCCAGACCTCCAATGGCATAGATGGGGCCACCCAGAGCTGCTAGGGCTATACCCCTCCTTCACATGTTTAACACAAACACACACACACACACACACAAGCAACACACACAAACAACATGTTTACAGTTGGTCACATATTTGCATATGTATACACAGGCACACAACCTTGTTCACAAGGGGAAAAAAATACCAAGTTCAGGATTAAAATCATCCTCTTCAGACATACCTCTTAATGTTCATGGAGGCCTTCATCGTCCACTTGTTAGTCAGCGGGTCAAACATCTCCATGCTGCCCAGATGCTCACTTCCATCATGGCCGCCAACCGCATAGACCTTCCCTGAGGGGAATCACAGAGTTTCATCAATGCTGAGGAGAAGACTGCTTTCACATAAACTTCAAATACATAATGCAAAAACTCTTATTATCCACGGCAGAAAGCAACAATATAGACCCTACACTCACGTAGTGAATAAGTAATATGACTGAGACTGAATAAGTGGCAGAATATTAATGACTCATGTATAGAAGCAATCATCCATAGATAACCAACATCATAAAACCATAGAGTCTTAGAGCACAGAGATTTGGACACGTGGATTACGGATGCATTTAGAGACATGTTTCAGGACGGAGGCGTGATTCAGCAAGGCTCGATTCCAAAAGCCCAAATCCCCCAGGCTTTTCGTGGGCAAGGCCAGATGCCGGTGCCGACTCCACATGAAAAACAAACGAGCTGATGAAAGAGCCCTGTGAAATCTCTCCACCTTAAAGAGACCCCTCGCTTTAATATTTAACCATGCGCGCCGGCGGGAGGAAGCGTGTGAAGTCGGACAGAGCGGAGCTCCAAAAGCACCGCGCCGAGGCCCTTTCCAGACCCGGAGGAGACGGCGGTGTCTCCGAGCGCGAGCGCGGCCCCGACCACATCTAACGCGCCGGGGAGGTGGCAGCGCTCCAGTCAAGCTGCCGTCTGTTCACAGAGTAGCCCACATAACACATCTGAGGGGCCCACGGGCTAAATTTAACTGCTTCTGCGGTGCTTTTGCGAAAGAGCACGCAAACAAACAAACAACAGACGGGAAAAGCTGAGTGGACATGGCCAAGTTTGGGGACATTACAGTTAAACTTCTTTTTTACTTCGTTTTACTTCTGCCTGGAATGCACATGTGCTCAGTGGGTAACTCTAAAGGTTGGGGAAGCAGGATCGATAACAAGACAAACTGAGTCTGAGGAAAGAAAGACCTTCCTAAATAAAAATTATAAAAAATAAATAAATAAATAAAAATACATATTTTTCATCGTTATATCCTGATTCAAAGTCTTCTGGCACAGATGGTGACCCAGCTAATTCACCAACTCCCCAGCCCTCTCTCCTCTTTGAGTTTGCATGCTCCATATTACATCACTCACCTCCGACTGATATGACTCCTACGTGGCGCCGTCTGCTGTTCATCTCGGGACCAAAGAACCAGCTGTTCTTGCTGATGTTGTAGCACTCAATGCTGCGGAACGGGTCTCCAGAACCGCCTCTGCCACCAACACAAAACAGCACACCTGTGCAGGAGAGGGCAAAGGTCAGTCACACTCTCTCTGTATCTTGTTTGCGCGCGCACACACACACACACACACACACACACACACACACACACACACACACACACACACACACACACACACACACACACACAGAACTGGTGCAACACTTCAGCCTCACATGGCTGCCTCATAAAAAAAACACTGGCAGATTAACCAGCCTCGCCTTCATCTGATGCTTATTCCATACTAAATGGATATTAATCAGATTACATCACAGTAACATGAGATTAACTGTGACACTGATGACAGCTGAGTGTGCAGTGCTAAAGCCGATTACTCAAAACCACTGAAAACAATTCAGTCAGCATGTAAAACCATTCTGAACGGGGCACAATGGCAAGTCGGGCAACAAAGACTGTGTGTGTGTGTGTGTGTGTGTGTGTGTGTGTGTGTGTGTGTGTGTGTGTGTGTGTGTGTGTGTGTGTGTGTGTGTGTGCATGTAGGTATAAGTACCTGCTGTGTGTTTGCGGGGCGTTGTGCGGATTGAGTACTCAAAGTCGGGCACACTCTTGTTGCTGAGGTGCAGGTGATAATTGCGCGCTTCGTCCAGCAGGTCCCGGCAGCTGAGGCTGCTCTTGATCATCTCCTCTCGGGCCACCGTAGTCGTCAGAAATTCCACTGGCAGCAGGGGAAGACGCACCTAAAGCCAGTCAATACACATGGTGCAATAAACCACAAATTAGCAATACACTTTAAAACTAGCAAAAAAAAAAAAAAAAAACAATGAATAGAAAGGCATTTACACACAATCAGCCTGTTCTAATCATGTTCTACTGCTTTTATTCCGACTACATATAAAACCCTATTCACTCAAAATACACATCCAATCCTTCAATCAACTAAGTAACATGCGTAATATCTATACGTAAAACCTGAGTATGTGGTTCATCTCGTATCTCCTCTGACCTGAGACATGATCTGGTCCAGCCAGTCCTCGTGGTGCTGCGGGTTGGCCTTGAGCCACTTGATGGCCGCCTGGTAGACCTGCGTCTCCGAGTGGATGTTGAGGTCGGGCGAGCCCAGCAGCGTGCGCAGGTGCTGGGGCGAGACGGCCGGGAAGTCGTCGCTGTCCACCACCTGGCTAAAGTGCTCGCAGGCGTAGCGGTCGGCCATGGCCATCAGGTCCACGCGGTGGTGGCTCTCGGCGAAGGTGCGCACGGCCAGACAGTTAGAGGGGTGGAAGTGGGCCTTCATGTACTCACAGCAGGCCCGCGCCACCAGCTCCACCTGGAGGATGCAGGCGGCGTAGAGCAGCGGCTGCACGTTGTCCACGGTCAGCGTGAGGCGCGACGAGTACGCAAAGCTCACCAGGTCCTGGATGGCCTCGCCGTCAAAGTCGCGAATCTCGATCAGGTCCTGTTTGGCCTCTGCCATTTCCGACAGGAACATGGCACGGAAGTAGGGGATGACGCACGCGAGCACCAGCTTGTGACACGCGATCATCCGGCTGCCCACCTACAGAGAAACACGAAGAGGGAAGAAAGAAATACGTATTTAGAGAAGAAGAAAAAGTGTGGGTGTACAGTGAGATACCACGAGCTCATAGCCTGAGTTGAGACCACTTAGTCCCACCAGTACACAGACCAAAGAGAAACTATTAACAAATGGAAAACGTGCACCGCACACATCCACTACAAGTAACACATGTGCTGGTAAGAGAAGTTTCAGATGCTCCCATATCACATCAATTGGGTGTGGTCTTTCTCTCTCATCAGATCAAGATGGGTGAGAACTAGATATTTTATAAGCTACTCTTTCGGGCAAATCCATCAATGGGTGGACAAAATAATAATACTGTAGAAAACATTTAACTGGTGTACTAACATTCTAAGACCTGAGAGCTATTGGAAATGATGGATTTGATCCTTGAGGCCGCTCATATTTTCCATGTGGCTTCCACAAATAAGTGCCACTTAAATGTCAACAAACAATGGGATTCCCCTATATTTGAAAGCTCCTGGGTAACACACGAACTGGCCTTCCGTACGAATTTTCTCTCTGATATTAGGGTAAATTAATTACTTTACCATAATTGCAACTGTCAAGAACAACTTTGACTTTTCCAGTTCTAGTATGTGCTGTCATCTATTGCTTTAGGTAAAATTAACATTTGTTTTCATATAGAACTTTAATTAAATTCTGATACTTCCTAAAAACATCAAATTAAGTTGCGTAACTGACGTTACAAAACATGACTAACGATGTCATATGTTATCTGTTACATCCGATGTATGTGACTGATGTTACATATTTCAGCAGCAGCCCTGTCAGCACAAATAGCTGACCTGGGGTTTTGCTTGCTATGGATCAGTTACTCATAACCTCTAGTAAGAGAATTGTGAAAGGCGCTAAATATATCATGGTGAAAGGTTAACCAATAAAATTAATGTGGACTAGGCCTTATTTTTCCAGTGATTACATAAATATTGGAGCTGTAAACAGCGATATGCAAAGTGTTGGCTTGTGACCTGTTTATTGTAAGTGGACAAGTTTTAACGTCACTATATTTATTTAATTAATTATAAATAAATAACCATTTTCTTTGATTATTACTCTGAAATATAGTCTTTAAATTGTAATAGATATTTTTCCATGTCAAGCCAGGGCCAAGTATAGTTAGTCATAAAACCCTCCAATTTGTAATGTCAGTCATGACGTATTCACCACTTTCCCCCTAAGAATATCCTGATGAGGCTTTGTTTTCATTTACATTCCACCGCAGAAGAACAGTTTTCTCCGAGTTAAGATTCCCTCTGTGCAGAAAGGATGAAGTGAGTGCTCAACACTCCCCCGACCTCTAGTGACCTTCTGACTGCATTTGAGGAAAAAAAAAAAAACTCCCATTGAAGGAAAACACTTCCATCCATTCATGACTGGTGGCATTCACTCAATAGCCAGACTGAGTGCATGGAAAGCTTGGCTAATACTCCGGACTGTCAGCGCTCTGGGGATTAAACTCTTTACATTGATGCTGATGACACCAGCTCTCTCACCAGCTCAGCTCGTTCACCATTTCTGCCCCACTCAGGCATTAGACCAAAGCCAGATCCAGTATTAAGGTATAAAGGTATACAGAAAGAGCAATACATCAAAGAGACTGAGTTGAGAGGAAAAGGTAAAGAGCCGTCATCATTACTAAGCTCATGCATTAGGGAGCATCCAATGCGTCTGTGATTCTAGCAGCGCTTGTGCTTCGAGGAAAATGCATCCATGATGCTGGTGTTAGCAAAAAGGCGATAAGCTAGCAGAGCGTGCTGCCAGCACGGCCTACCTTCAGCGTGACGTCACAGAGCTCGCCTGCCTCGTAAAACTGCCGCAGTGAGTTGTGGAAGTCCTTCCAAGCCTCCTGGGCCTGAAAGACGAAGGTGCCGTCGACCTCGCACTCGGCCTCCGGGCGCCGCGCTGGTCGTTTCTCCTTTAGCCGCTGTTGCTTGCTCTGCTCCGTTACCACGTCGCCTGGAGCCATGGCCACTCACGCGTGCCAGAGCCTACCATGGATGGACAGAGAGAAGACAGAAGGAGAGGAGATGAGGAGCGGGAAGAGAGAGAGAGAGAAACAGAGGGGGGAGAGACAGGTCACCCTAAAAGTCAAAAGAAGGACAAACAACAGTGCTGTGTAGAATGGATTAAAGGACTGCCCTGACCAAAGAACAGAGGAGGACCAGGGTCCAGCTATGGCATAACAGATCCCGACTGTCCACAGCAAATCTCTTAATGTTAGATTAGACACATCAACGACCAACAGAGCATGTATGGAGAAAAAAACAAATCAGGGTCGAAAAATTGATAATATAGAAAGTCTCGCTCTCTCTCTTTCTATTTTCTCTGCCACCCACACCACACAGACTGCACTCATCCTCTGGAGAGGCCACCCTCCCTCTGAATACTCTCGCTGTGAGACTGGAGCTGATCAGTATTCCTCCCAGCACTGAGGCCACAGGAGGCTACATACCCCATATTTCACAGAGCATATACTATGCTCAAAGGCTCTCTTAGCAGCGGTACAAACTCTTTTCCAAACCTGCAACATCTCAAATTCCATATTGTCATGATATGATGTAATCTATCTAAACTTACATCATCTGACTTTGTTGCTAAAGGACTGATTGTATTACGTACCCTGTGGGGATAGGAAAATTGCAGTTTTCGGAGCAAAAAAACATGCTTAAGGCTGTATTGTAAAATATAAAATTACTTCTCCTCTAAAACTGCAAATCTGAAGAAATAGGGAAGAGTACGTTTTTAATTCTAACTCATTCTTTAAGGTGTTTTCGATACAGGCTAGAACACTCATTTAAAAAAATGCATAAATGCAATGCATACTACCAGTGGTGCCAGAGAAACATCTATACATTCTTTCTGAGAGGCTGATGGGACAAAGGCAAACACGGGGAAGCCTTCTTCACACATTGTTGATAACTTCTTCCTATTTTCTTAAAATAGCTACAGTTAACACTTATGACCAGAGAAAGTACATTCTTTATAGTTCAATCGAGCTTACAATATACATTACATGTCAAATTTACATGCCACCTGCAAACATTTGTATTCTCTTGTTAAGCACACAACCGATGGAACCATATCAGAGAAACTGCAAATCCTAAATCAGCACACCAGCTAATCAGTTAGACGGGGTTTTTTCCAACACATTTTTAAAAGCATCCATTTCCTGTCAAAATATGATGCAAAGATGACTACTCACGCTACACAAACTCTATACATACACACGCTATACAAACACATTTGCGCCCTACCAAAGTATGACTAGTTTCGCCGAAACTGTATTTAAAGTAAAACTTAAAGTAAGATGGATCAAATGCACTGTCATTAGCTGGTTAAACAGCACACACAAGGTAAGCAGGAAAGAGTCGTGTGGTGCTTCTGACAGCAGATTTTACAGCTAAGCTTTTCTATGTTAACTTATACTGAGTTTCCCCTATATTAGGAACGCGTTAATTGCCAAATCCCAAGTGTGGTCTAAGTTAAATCTACAACGGCTTTGACAACAAAAGTAACTCAACTTTGCAAACGCTAAACACTTGTTCCTAACTTAGCTAATAAATGTTAGCTAAGTTGTTACTTAGCTATGCTTGCTAACGTTCGCTTCCCTATCTAATTAACACTGCACTCTTGACTTACATTACAAGTTAAACATTTCGTTTGTTAACCCATACTGAATAAGCAAGCCAGCTGCTGACTTGCTGCTACAGTAGTCACAATTAGTATCTACAGCTGTGAAGTTTGTAATTATTCCATTTAGCTTTCTATTTGCTAACACCTGACATTAGTGAGGAAAGTTGGCTAGCAAGCGTTAGCTGGCTAATGTTGGTTTACCCTCATAATAAATCAGGAACATTTCCCTACAAGTAGCAATCCAGTTATTCGTTACCGTTATCGGGTTTGTCATTTAACATCAAAGGTAAAGCTGAACACAGATTCCCATTTAGTTCATACATCATGAGGCTACCTAGTAACCACTCATTACAAGGCAAGTCTGAGCTGTGTCACTTTCAGCCATCATCACAACATGGCTAGCTAGCAAGCTATATCATTGATAGCAAGCTTGCAGCTTTCCTGTTAAAAAAAACTAAATCTGATAAAGGTAGTCGAGACAGCGTGGCGATATTTGCCGCTTATAGCCAAGCCAGGTAATCATAGACTAATGTACTGCGAAACATAAACAATATTATCCGTATCTGATCCTACCTCATCTTGGGAATCGTCTTCAGTCTCCCCTCTCTCCCTGGCTCTCTCTTTCACACACACGCACACTCATTCACGCAGGCGATGCATAAAAAAATCTACCCACTCTCACTGTTTGTTGTGTTATGATCAAGAATGCATTATGGGTAATGAAGTCCCAAATCGTCTGACTCACTGTTGAGAAGAACACTTATCAACTGATGTGTTTGGCACACTATCACAGTACAAAAAAGCTTGACCACCTCAATACAAAGACACCGCAAAAAACTTTTTTTTATTACAGGATAAAACATAAGACAACATTAAATTCACATTTCAACTAGGAAATGATTTCCATCTGTTTATCAAAGCTCATTTTATTTTTGAAACTGTGATTAATGTAATACCAGTAAGAACAGTGACCAAAACGACACCAAGTAGTACAAAGTTCTTGATTCCCTAGAACAATAAAAAGATAGATAATACATTACTATTGAAATGCAAAACTATATTTAGGCAACATAATCCCTATCTAGGCCTACTGAAGGCCTATTGGGCTTATGAAACATTTACCTATTACAATTTCCAGTAAAAACAGCAATCAAACATGTATCGGTGATGCAGTCAGGACATTTTAAAATTACCTTAATCTCTCGGAAGCAGAATACACTCCATGCCAAAGACACTAGAGCAGGTCCCTGTAAAAATATATTTGTTCAAATGTTGTCATTAGCATTATTTAAAAAGTTCAAAACTGTATTTCCTTCAACTTCGTAAAGTATGCACCCATAAAACAGTAATTATACCAAACCAGTGGCTGAAAAACTAAACTTCATTCTACTACTATACAATATATTATGGATGGCAATAAACAGCATACTAAACCAAGTCATATAAATTGAAATTGTAATACTATATGTATTTTACTGTATGTTGCTGAATGTCAGATAAAACAGTGTGGCTGTGTTGTCTCAAAACTCTCCAAAAGTACATGGGTAAAGACAAAAGGTCTCAGCATGTGCATTGAAGGTATGTGTTTTGATACTGTATATGTAAACTGCAGGTAACCAATCAATTTGGTCCTCATTTTACAATGAAACAAAGTCTAATTTAATCTATCTATCATATTATAAATACCTTCTTGTCTTTAGAAATTAGAAATAATGTACAGGAAAATCATCAATAAAATCATTTGATAGTCAACACAATATCTTATGTAATTATTTATTAGTGTACAGTTTATTGTATATGCTGAGATACTCACAGCTGTCCCAATGGCGTATGTTATAACACTTCCAAGATAATAACAGGATAAAAACCAGGCAACTTGGCTTCCAAACTGCAAGGATCCTGAGACAAAAGCTAGGAGGCAGAGAAGGAGAGCACCAGATTTAAATATACAGTCTGATAAATGGACAAATTATTGAAATTCTGTCTCATCACATCACTTACAGCATGACTTAAAGTTGTGATTATGATCTCAGCTATATCCCCAAAAATACAGACTTTTATGAACACTGCTTCACTGCAGATTTGGTTAGAGTGACTTTGTTTTTCTATGTACCTGGTAGAACACATTTTGAAGGAAGATGAGGTCTGTTCTTCATGACTGCACAGTACACATAGAATGCAACAGTTGTTGTGGCAAAAGCACCGGTCATGAATGGAAAAATGTAATCCAGATCTGTAGGCGTCAAATTGAGTTAGATGGAATTGAAAGACAGCATGCAAATCTGTTCACACACAGTTCAGCCTACTAGTGTTTGAGACTTGAATGATGGGAGGGAGTGGATGATGATGGATGGGAGTGTAACGCTACATTACATTTGTATTCCATACACACCATATTGACTGGCCCCACTGAATTGTGTGTTGTTTCTCTCTGCGCTGTTTTTCACATAGATGATTGGAGTGTAACAACACCCATAGAGCACACCAGCAAATGTAGCCAGAGAGCAGCCCCTGCAGGAGGGAGGAGAATATTTTATAGTATTTGTCTCCGTATTAGTTTAAATGTAACAAAGTGATTCCGTTTGAACAATGTTTGCTTCATGTGTAATTCAATCACAATGTCTATGAACACTGGTCTTGAAAAAGTATAGGCCTTAGTTAGGATGTTTGCTTTGCAGTAGCTCACATGATCTTTCTCTGAAGGGGACTGAGTTTATCCTCCCACGGCTCTTCTTTGGACTTAACCAGAATGCACTCGTCCACTAGGCTGTCCAGCTAATTGGAGAAAGAGTCATGAGAAGTACTCACATATGTGAGCAGTCAACAAGCAGTCAACAAATCGTTAATCTGACAGATTAAGACATTTTTGGTGGTGGTATTACACAGTTACCGGTGTGTTTTATATATCCACATCATATTATATGAGGCAGTCTGAAAGGTAACACCACATCAGTAACTATTCTGACTAAAGAATAGTGCATTAGTGATTAGCATTAGCATCACTTTAGTACTTTTTCTCCATACCTTGTTGTCATGACTCTTGTCAGTCTCATTCTGAAAGAGGGGCTCTATATCCTCTGCTTGCTCATCCTCTGTACTTCCCTCCGTTTTCATGAAGAACACAATCAGCACACTCAAGGAACAAAGGGAGAAAAATCACTTATTTTTACACACACACTGTGTATGTGCTGCCAAGTATAGTGTTAGTATTAGAGCGGAACTAAGTTCCAAGCTAAAAAGGATTATTCAGAAAAAGTCAACAACTCTTTTACGTGTGCAGGGAATCAAGGAAGATTTCTGATTACCACATCACCACACTATGCACTTGAATATTTGAGTGTCACCCTAACCCCAGCTTTTTGGATTCAGACATATGTCTTATTTTATTTTCTCCAGCAGGGCAGAAGGTTAAAATACCGTAGTTTGTGTGGACTTCTGTTTTGACACAAATACCAATTTATTTACAACGACAAATTTGTTGTTAATGTTGTTTGTAAAGCCTTAAATTCAACAAGGGTGGTTTCTTACCTGACTGTTGCCAGAGCAGTCCCGATGTAATTCAACACAGGACTTGCAACATCCTGTGGAACGAGTCCAAACCAACCGAATCTGAGTAGAATGAGCAAAACAAGTATCACAGTCTAGCAATTACTCGCTAGAGCACTTCTAACAAAGAGTAAGTGCCCGTAAAACTGCCAGTGTGTCTCCTTGGATAATCTTGCCATTTCATTAAAAAGCCATTTGGACTGATGCCATGTCACAGTGCATGAAAAGGGTCTTGTAAAGTTGTGTAAGTTACCTGCCACTAGCCCAGCCCATCAGGAGACAAAATGTTGACCATATCAGGAATCCCAGTCCCAGTCCAATGGTCCTTATAATTGCTATGGTAGTGAGGTTGCCTTTACAACACAAAGAAGCAAGTTGTACAATTGTATATTCATTAACGGCCTTATATAATAAAATTGCAATATAACACACGCACGCACGCACGCACACACACACACACACACACACACACGCACACACACACAAACACACACTCATGAAATCTGGGTGTCTTCATTTCATCTCATCTCACCTATGCCAAAGAGACATCCTGCCACTATGCTGAGAAGCCATGTTTGTGGGCTGCCCTGAATGAAATGCACTGGGAGAGACTCAAGCCACATGGCAGAGCAGAAAACCCACTGGAAGAACAAGCCTATCACATCCAAGGAGGGAAACAGGACAATTAGCTACAAGACATGATAAGAATATGGTGGCCATGACTGATGTTAATAACTAGCACAAATAAGACAAGAAAAACATTAGTACTATTACAGCCAAGGGCAGCAAGATTAATTACTTAATGTTTAACATACAGCTGCAGAGCAATAACTTGCTTTAAATCATGAGTTGTAGACTGTGAAAGCCTGGGCCCTCACCATCTCCTGTCTCTGTGCGTTTGATTGGAACGAGCGAGCTGCCAAAGCCGATGATAGACAGGCCTAGAGATATGAACCCTTTGATGTACAGCTGTGTGCCGGTGGTGTTCGGTGTGAGCTGTGATGTGTTTGACTCAGCTCTCTGGGAGCCCTTGAACACCAGAAGATCCCCCTGCCACCTGTCTACACACAGAGAACACACAGAGAACACATGATAGCGTGTCACTTCCCCTCCTGACAATTATGTTTATGTGCTCACAGCTTTATGTGTGCATGGGTACTGTGTCATAAGGGCCCGGTCGAATAAAAAGCCAAAGAGAAGTTGGTGTTATTGTGCCCTTCGTGAGTCCACGAGCTGTAAAGCCATAATACCTTCGTTTAGCACTAAGATGTCACATGAGATGATGGGGACATGAAGTACAGCATTTTGCTGGTTAAACATTGAAAACCCTGGTCTCACTCTATTCAATCTCTCTCACTCATCATGCAATTGTACAGTTCCACAATTAACTTAGATTTGACTGAAACTAAATTTGGGTGAGCCTCCAATGCTACAATAGCATTCTCATTTGAGCAAAATGTTGAAAAAAAAAATCTCCTGTCAAGAACATTTCTAAACAAGTATGTGTGACATATGAGGATAGCGAATGAGATACACACCAGTTAGACAGCATTCCAACATAATTGTACAACATAAATGGCCTGTTAGCCCTGGTTGTCGTTTAAAACCAAAATGTTGGAAAACAAAATGATACATTCACTATCTGATCCATCCCACTCCATTTCCACCCTGATGAATTACCTATCTGAACTGAATCAACACCTATCCAAACACACCGGCAAATGGAATCATAAAAATAGGGATGAATATAGTTGGAAGGAGAAGCATAGGTATGCCTGCTGTACTCACGGAGGTTTAGGCTGGTGTCATAGACCTGAGAAGCAGCCACCTGCATCAGGATGGCCACGGCACAGACTCGGACGAGGAGCCACTGAACCGCCATCTCTAGCCGTTACACTCCACTGCTCACTCACCAGAGAAACTTCAAAATATGTGCGGAGATACACACACACACACACAGCTCCTCAGCACACAACAGAGATACAAAGGCACAAACACAGCTCATCAGCACACAACAGAGATACACAGGCACAAACACAGCTCTTCAGCACACAACAGAGACAACATTGCACCTTACCCTCCCCAAACTCTCTGGGGGAAACTCAGTGCAAGGGAAGGGTTACGCAAGGAATTTTAATAGGTGACATGACAACATCTCTACTGAGACAGCAGTATTTTTTCACGTCATTTTTTTTTCTCTTGTTGAAAAAATAGGAGAGTACAGAACTTGGGAGAAATTTCCAATATTGACTTAACATCAGTTGGAATGTATTTATTAAAATAAAATTGATTTGTCTTTAAAAAAAAGAATAGTGTACAACAATAAGACAATAATTAAATTAAAAATGATAATGAATGCGAGTTTCACTTGAATTAACAATATCAGTAAAAGGTTTGGGTAATACTGTTTGAAACTTGATTATTCATGAATATGGAAAGGTGTTTATAGCTAAAGCACAAGAAAGATGTAAGCATGTAAGATCCACAGTTGTTTAGAATAATATAAACAAATGAGATAACATTTTATCTGAAAACTATTATTATTATTTTAATATAGTATTGTTTGGTTTTACTTTAAAATTATACTCAATATTGTTTTATGAATGTTATCGCTGCTTATTGCCTAATTTTCTCATTGTTGCTTTTATTCTATTTTATTTAATGTTTTGTAATCGTCTTGGACTTTTAGTGTCCCAATACCTTAACTTTAACCTTAGCTAATAACCTCAGCTAATAACCTTAACTTTAACCTTAGCTAAATACCTTAGCTAATAACCTTAACTTTAACCTTAGCTAATAACCTTAGCTAAATACCTTAACTTTAACCTTAGCTAATAACCTTAGCTAAATACCTTAACTTTAACCTTAGCTAATAACCTTAGCTAAATACCTTAACTTTAACCTTAGCTAATAACCTTAGCTAATAACCTTAGCTAAATACCTTAACTATAATCACTGTATGATATGACTTGATTTGATAAATAATTAATAGTTAATAGTTAAGTCAATATGACAGACACTTTTGTCCAAAATGACTAACAAAACATATTTAAAAAAAATAGAATACTAACAACAATAAAGTATTGTAGGTCACCAAAACCATCTACCAGCACTTCTGGACATTGACGTTGTTTATGCTAAATAACTAGCTAACTGAAACTGAAGCAAAACTTCACTACTCAGAAGATAAAAAATAATGAGATGGACAAACAACAGAAACCCATTTGGCATCACAACAGAAGCTCTACTCTGCATCTACTAAGCATCTACTCTGTCTCCCTTTCTTTCTCCACCTCCATTACTGTAAAATCAAATTAGGAAGTATTTTTTAAGTACACAATACAAATTCAAGGACCGAAGTGTTTTTTCCTATGATGACCACACTTTGTAACCATTTCTTTTAAACTCGGTTGGTTACAGTCAAGCATGAGTTATTACTTCCAGTTTCTCTGAGGTTGCTATTCCTCTTACACTGCGTCCTCTAACTTTAGCAGAAGGAAAAGGTTTCTCATAAGGCTGTGTCTCATACTGATCAGATACTGATTGCAAATTCTTGTCATTGTATTATCAAGTATCATTTCATGTTTTGCTACAATGAATACAGTGCATTGTTAGTTACAAAAGCAGACACGTAAAGAACTTGGTGTCATACCCAAAAGGCATCGTTCAATCAATCAAATCAAATCATGTTTAGAAGAAAAAGGTTACAACACCATATCAACATAACAAGTTAACGTAAAAAGTACAGTAAAAGCACAATAAAAGTACATAATGCAAAGGCATTAGAGTATAACTCTAATAGTCAACCGACTTCTAAGTCTCTTGATTAGCTGAGGATTGCACAGGTGTATCATGCTCAAAACCTATGTTGACTTCACCCTGTCCAGTGTTGACACTTGGGCAGCTCTGTAGGGCCTGGTCAGGTGAGACAGACTCATCTGACGACTTGCATGTGGCAATCCGCTTGTATATCTGATAAACTGACACAGGAGAGCAATGAGCTTCACAACATACCAGGCATGACTTGCTTTTGGTATTGTACACAGTATTGTGAGTTGCACTGGTAGAACCTGAACATTAAAAATGACAGGAAACAGCACTGGTATTAAAAATATTAATAATTGTATCGAATGTTAACCTGTATCTCTCCTGTAAGACCACACTGCAAGACAACTTCAATACACTGCGCCGAAGCTGATAGATGGGTCACATAAAATATGTTCCATCAACTATGGCTGTGTAGATGCAGTTCTCACCTGTTACGAGAAGAAGACAAGAGATGAGCTGAGAGGAGCCGTAGATGAGGGGGAAAGTGAACATGTGCACCAGCTCCTCAGGACTGAAGGAGAGCTGGAGCACCGTTGTGCAGAGATGAACATTCTGGGCTCCGGTCTCCAAGGCAATTGTCCGGCATCTGTCACCACAAAAGGTTAAAGGTCACAAAACTGCCGTACTTTCATTAAACAGAGGGATTTGGAAACATAGCTCATAACAAAATATGTAGGTCAGGGGGAAAAATGACCAAACTAATTCTGTTCTGGTATGTAAAACCTTGATCTCTGACCTACTGGGGTGTGAAGTGGATACAAATAATAATTTAGACCCCAAACACACCCAGTGTAACAAGCCCTGAGGTAGACATTCTTTTGTTGATGTGTGTCTAGACACATATTATGTTGGAACCTTGGTTTGGTGTGAATAAACTGTATGCTATTCTACCACTCAGAAGCACGGTGAGTATTTGTGCAGCTGCTTGACTGGGAGTTTACTGATAAGATTAACCACCCCTGCATTCAACGTAGTGGTTATTTCAAGTTGTATATGGAGGGTGAGAAACACACAACATTAAGTGAACTCTTGTCCTGAAAGCTTAGAGTTGTATCCACCTTGTTTCTTTCACTAAGTGAAATTGGTCAGGGGCAAACCCATATAGCAGGAAAATACGTACAGTATTAAACAGTGAGAAATTCTCTCACCTTTGCCATGACTGCCGCATTATAATAGAAATGGTGAAACCAGCAGCACAGCCGATCATGGGGAAAATAACCCCGACAATCACAATAGATACATCTGTGTTCCACGAGCCACGGTACAGCACAGCGCTTGCAATGCCCACTATCAGCAGCAGCAAACAGCCCACCGCTGAGCCTACCTGCCCAAACCAACAGAGAGAGAAATTAGTTTATCTTCATTAGTTTATGCAAGGCATTCTTGTCAGTGTCTTTAATGACATATCTCAGTACTATAACAACAGTGGGGGAGAGCGGGGTAAGGTGTCACACTGGCAGTTTCTTCAACACTGAAATAGCGACATTGTGTGACTGCCTGAGTCAACATCTTTTCTACCTGAAACTGAGCTGGGCACAATATTCCAACTTTTCCTTTGCCAAAGCAAAATTATGGCATACCAAATTTCATGTAATAAAACGTTTTGGACGCATTTTTTTTTTACTTTTCTATGATAAGACTCTGTTACTAGTGTGTGATGTCATGCTTTTACTATAGTCTTGTTGAATTAGCCTTGGGATTTAGCTCTAATTAGTTCATTAGTGAGTGTGGGGCAAGTTGCTCCAGTGACCAGGGGCATGCTGTCACGTGTGTTGTGTTGACTATTTAAAGCTCTGGCAGGTTTGTTCTCCCTTGAACTGGAAATGCAACTGGTTCGGGTACATCACTAGGTGAGCGGACCTTTACTGTGGTTTAGTGCACAGTAGTGCAACTGGTCAGCGGACCTTTACTGTGGTTTAGTGCGCAGTAGTGCAGCATTTAAAAACCCCTCCTATGTGTGCAGAGAAAAGGCAAGTGCAGAAAGGGAAGGAAGTGTCCAAGTCAAGTTTGGGAAAGCAAAAGAGGGCAACAAAGTAACATTAAACATTGCATTAAACTACAAATATCTCATCATCAGAGCCAGTGTTTCTGCCTTGTCTGTGTGGAACTATTTTCAAAGAGCCAGCCAAAGGATACTTGGGTTCAATGTGTGAGATGCAGCACATGGTCCATGCTGCATGTAGGCTACCTCAGGACAGGAAATGTATGCTTTGTTATTACTTTGAATAGTGCTGGCAGACCATAGGACTTTAGTCTGCCTTCATTATATATCCTGATGGGCATGATTTCGCCCATTTTGTTTTAGAAATGACTGGTTACTTTTATGTTCACTGAAGCTGTTGAGTTCAGTTTCGGATAAAAGATTAAAAAAAATCAAATTTATATTCACAATAACTTACAGGTTCTTATTTGTTCAATAATCTAACGTAACAATTTACCCACTTATTGGGCAAGTTGTCACAAGTGCACAAGTCGCAAGTGCATAATAATGTTGCACCGTAATATTATATAACAATACAATGAATGCATATTATATAACAATACAATTCATTAATATGTGCCCAAGACCAGTTTTGCCATTCTGATGTATCATTTGTAGTCATTGTGAGAAAACCTGAAAAGTGTGACAACATACCCCACTCTCCCTTAATGCAGTACATGATTACATGAAGAGAAGAAACCATTACCCTCAAAATGATCTTTGCTGCTTTTGGCCACTTGTAATTGACAAAGACACCACAGGCCACAGGAACAACTAGACTAATCAGAGTAATACCTGAGAACAAATGGAATATTAGATTATTTAACACAAAATAAAGAACACAATGCTAAATTGACTTGATTGAAAAATCAATGGACATATGATACTAAATTAAGACTACTTTATATTACAATACAGTATCAAGATTTATTTATGGTCTTTTTTGCCTTTATTTGGATAGGGCAGTGAAGTATTTTGGACAGGAGTGAAGAGGTGAGTGAAGAGGTGGGGAGAGGATCGGGAAACGACAGCAGGCCGGAATCAAACCTGTGTCCCCGCGGGCATTGTAGCCCGTAAATGGGGGGCTTATTGGCTCGCGCCACAGTGCCCCCCAGTATCATTGATTATATTCACCATCAAGGCAAATGAAATGTGCCCTGTGAAGCCATGATCAGTCAGATATGTGGCACCATCTGAACTCCTCACCTATATTGGAGTAGGGAATCCTGATGCTGCCAGTCTCCACCCAGGAGCGTGAGTAAACAAGGAGGCACAGCGGCATCATCCCCATCCCAATCACCGTGGAAACACTTGTCATGGTTATGCTTTTCGAGAACAGAGGGACAGAATTTACTTTCCTACTTCATTTCCCACCTAAATTACAAATAACCCAACTGCCGAAGTGATTCGCTCTATTTGCTTTGGTGAGTGACAGCAGTGCTCATCACTGTTTTATAGTGCCCCTTTCTAAAATGGCCATTCAAATTATTGTCAAGTTCAGTGTTTTGCTTGATTAGATTCAACACAGGGTTCAACAGTTCAACAGGTCTCTTTCAAAGAATGACAACCCTTTCGCACTGATAGGGAAATATGAAACTCTGACTAATCAAGTATGGTGCGCCGCAAGGCTACTATCTCCTCTTCTGTTCTCCATCTACACGAATGACCTGAGCTCTCACCACCACTCTGCCAAGATGTTCAAGTATGCAGGTGACACCACCATCCTCGGCCTAATCAGAGATGAGGATGAGTCTCAGTACAACAAGGAGGAAATAGTTGTGGACTTGAGAAGGAGGCCTAACACCAAAGCCTTAGTTAATATATTTGACCAGCCCATAACCCTTACAGACTCTTTAAATATCTGGGCTCGTACATCAGCCAAAATATGAAATGGGATATTAACACCACCCACCCATCAAAAAAGCCCAACAAAGACAATTTCCTCAGACAACTGAAAAAGTTTCATGTGAACAAACACCTTTTGGTGCTCTTCTATAAAGCCATCATAGAAAGTATCATCACTGCATCAATCACTGTCTGGTATGGAAGTTCTGACAGTCGCACAAAGAAGAAACTAGAGAGAGTGGTCACCAAAGCCTCCAACATTATTGGTTTTGACCTTTCATCAGTCCTCTCCTTGTATGCTGACCACATCTTAAATCGTGCAAAGAAGATAATCAGAGACTCCTCCCATCCAAGCCATGACTTTTTTTAACTTCTGCCTTCTGGAAGACGCTACAGATCCATGCGAGCTGGAACAACGCGCCTCAATAACAGCTTCTTCCCTTCTGCTATCACACTCCTGAACTCGCAAAGCTGACCTGGACCTTTTCTTTTTCTTTTTTTTCTCCTCCCATCTCCCCCTCCTTACTGGACTGAGCTACTGTTAAATATGTTAGGTGAAAATTCACCCTAGTTACCTCAGGACTCCGGAGCTGCATATCAGTATATTTATTAGACAAACAACAATTGCAATCGGCTCACTCCCAGCACAAGGCTGAAAGTGAAGCAATTTCACTCACAAACCACAAGGTTTATATACTTAGATGTATCTAATGCTGACGCTGTAAGTGTTTAACATCAAAACAAGGTTCTCGACCGAGCTTCTTGTATTTTCTCAGGGTCGAGAAAACAATAAGTGGCGCCAGTTAATCAAAGTTACACATTTACACAGGAACACAGAAAAGCCATGTTCCTGCTTACATAAGTACATGATTCATAAGGTAATTAATAATACAAGGCACTTGATTATTATATTCTTAAGTCATTAACAGTGTTTGGAAATTATCTCCATCAGCTACCTATGACAAAAAGAATACCACCATCATTGTAGTGTGGCAATAAAGTTTTATCAATCTATCTATCTAAAAGTGTACCTTCTGTGTATGTGTATAAGCAAGGGCTGATAAGAAGAACTAGAATTCCAGAACTAGAATTGAGCCAAGTTGAAGAAATATACTTATATACAACTCCGGAGTCCTGAGGTAACTTGAGTGCATTTTTTACCTAACACGCACTCATTCTCTGAGACAACAGAGCATAGTTCTGAGTTTATAATGTAAATACGGTGATAAGGTTGTGTGGTACTGGTACGTCTGTGTGTCGTAACCACCAATACCACAATGTTCAAATTCAGAGACTAATCTTAACATGAAGCTGAATATCTATCAAACATTTCCCCAGACATTTTCACACAACAGGGGTAACAACAGTAATTTAAGTCAAAAGTATTTTTGCACTCCCATATTTTGAAATCAACATTTAGACTGTACCACCCTCCTCTTGTGAGAAAACAAACACACGCTCACACATGCTCACACAAACCTGAGGTCCATGTCTCCATCGATCCAGTAGGTGATTATGTTTGAAATGGTGCCCCCAGGACAGCACCCCATGATAAGAATGGCTACAGCCTGCAACGGTCTGACAGCGAAAGCCTGGGCCAGCAGGAATGCAGTGAGCGGCATGATGCCAAACTGGCATAAAATCCCAATCAAGACGCCCCATGGTCGGCGTACGTGGGTCCACAGCTTACCTATCTCCACCGTGCAACCCAGGGCAAATACTACCAGAGCCAACAAAATGGTGAGGATTACGTTCAGTGCCTGGTGGAGGGTCATGCCCAGGCCATCCAACGTTGTATTAGAGGCATGGCCCACTTCTATGAGGCTGCTATTTAACATGATGTGTACAGAGGAAGGACAGAGACCAAGTGGAAAGAGTGCTACACTGCTATGTCCAGTACTAAACCCGCCCACTCAACTCACCTCCTCAGAAAAACCATCTGAATGACCAAAAGAGTTTCTGTAACCATTGTTGGAGCTAAGCAGCTTATAGTGCATATTTGAGGCACGCTACTGAGCTGACTACCTCAGTTCAACACAAATGTTAACTCTTTACTGTCTTTTTAAAAACACAGGGAAAAAACAATAAAGACAAATTAAATGTATTATAGATTACTAATAAAGTAGAGGCCAAATCCTTTTAGACAATCACCATATAATTATAAAAGAAACATATAGCCGTCTGTGGTATAATAGCTAAGCATCTTCACATTATTGGGGAAGCTATGATGCTATGAAAGGTTGGCAAAGCTATGATGATGCTATGAAAGGTTGGCAAAACAAGCACCTCCACTTTGACAGTAATTGCTTATAGTCAAATGAGGTCAGTTGCATGGTGGTTTGATGCAAAAGGAAAATAGTTATGAGCTAAAGTAACTCATGTCTCAACTCAAGTTTTTCCTCCAAAAGCCCTTGGCAACTAGTCAGAGTACATGGTAAACAAGTCTAGACACCTTTGTTTGAGAGTGCATTTGTCTTTTTTGTCATTTGTTAAACCTCAGTTAGGCAATAACACATGTTGTCAGAATTCATTGTTCACTGGTGTGCAGCTCTGTTACAGTAATTAATCATCGGACATAACATAACAAAACATGTATTTTATGGTTTTATTGAGAGAATCATGGCAGTTTGGAGAACATCCAATCCCTCTAGAAAGAAGCTTTCCTGAAGAATCCAGGGGATCGACAGAAGCGTCTGTCCTCCACAGTCTGAGTGTGGAAGCTTAGGTCAGGCTTCTGTGAACTGTTCTCGTCACTTGCAGACTCACCATGACTCACTTCACTGGAAAGTTACATTTATATATATATATACAGACAGACACGTAACTCATCAGCTTGCGTCATGAGCAATAGAGCCTTTTGCAATGTTTCTATTCGTGCACTCTTGCGTGGATATAAATGTGATCAAGTTTAAGCAAACTCCTGAAGGCAGACAAACAGATATTTATATGTATTTAAAAAAAAGACTAATTGGGAAATATCGCAAAAAATTGTTGTGGTTGACAAATAAAGTTACATATTCCACCAACAACCAACTCCGCTTTGGAAACGAAAGTTGCCCATGCACACAGGCTAAGGGTAAAATTCAAATTAAAACCACATGATTAAGTAAGGAATATTATCATATAACCTGGTTGTGAGACTTGGTTTTGATGGGTATTTAGTCTGTACATGGTGGAGCTTTCCAATGTCAAACAAGGTAATCTCATGCGCCAAAGGCAGAGCCCTCCTCTTCATCAGGAACAAACCAGAGAACTGTACAGCGTCATACAGCTTCCTCCTGAAGAATATGCAGAAACTAGAAATGACTCTAGGCCTACAGGTAGTAGCCTATTGCACACTGCTATGAAAGGATATAATCAATTCATCCCCGCAAAAAAGGTATAAATATGAAGTGTTCTGCAGCTTACTTGTATTTGTTTGGATTAAACGACGAGTCATATTTATACTGACGCCACAAGAGGGGAGGCTCCAAATTATACCTGTACGCTTCCTACAATGCGTAAAACACACCAATCAGGTCATATTTTACATCTTATATTTATACATGGAAAAATACTACGCACGTTGAATTACCACGTTGCTAAATCAGATTAATGGTGGCGAGCAGGTAGCTGAACTATCAAAAACATTTCTGTACAGAACTAAACATACCTGGATATCTCTCAGCGTCATTTGATCAAGCGAAGGCCAAACAGATGGCAATGAGTGACAGCGTTATACTCGGGGAGAGGTAGCCCTATCTCATCACAATATCAAGACGAAGCAGTCAAGTCTTACGTCACATTGAAAGGCATTGTTCTAGAAAACATTACACTAAAACAATGGCCATTTAAGCCTATGTGAAACTAATGTTAAAAACATTAGGCTACTGGATGTAAATAAACTTAATTAGCAAATTGGGACCCAGTATGCCTAAAATATTCTCTATTGTGGTACATTCAGCATTTGGCATAAACCAGTCTAATTTGTTAAATGTTACATATCATAAATCACTACACTCATTGTAAAGCTATCTCTTCTGAACATAAGATCTCTTTTAAACAAGTTATTTTTAATTATCTTCTGGAACCAGTAAAGTCCTGTGAGGAGATATTTTTTATCTTGTGCACACAAGTTATTGCCTTATGGGAACAGGTTCTTAAACTTATTTTCTATTTACTTTCAAAATCTCTTTATTAAGTTTTTCTATTACTGTGTAATGCACTGGAATTCTGGAAGTAGACCTCTAGTCATTGCCGATAGGGAAGTGATGGTTAATTGTTAATGGTTAAGACCTATTGGCTATGAGCTATTGATTCTCTAGTCCGTGGTCCAAAACAGATACACACACAGTCAGGGATACTTCCACAATGTTTTTATTTTATGTACTTTGTACATTCTTTTAATTATTCTATTTTATTGACTTTGTATGTTCTGTTAATTATCTTCTTTACCACCTTTTAATAATATTTTAATCTCTTTACTCCTGACTTTGCTTTGGATGTTCCTTCTGCTCTAATTTATGTAAGACACATTGAATTGCCTTATGTAATTGAAATGTGCTATATAAATAAAATTGCCTTAGCGTAAAAAGTATGGATACATCTTTATCTGTATCTGAACTCTAAATCTGAACTAATACATTGGACATCTTTAAATCACAAGTGGGTAACAACAACAAAATACAGAGTAGGCTAAAATGATTTTAATGGCGGTATGTGACATATCTGTACAGATTACTATCAACGCCAACGTACGCAGGAATAAAGGAACATCTCTCTCTCAATCAGATGTACGGAGGACAGGCCATTCAACATGATGCACAAGAGAAGACTGCTGGCTGATGTGTTGACAGTTACTTGTATTTTCGTTTCTTCAGCAGTGAATCTCTCAGGGCAATCTGCAAAGTGGAACAACGTCAGTACACCGAACATTAAATAACACAAAATATATATTACTTAAAATGTTATATAGGAGCATGTTATGCATTACAGTCACTTTGCCAATACAAATTACTAACTGTGCAGACAGACAGACAGACAGACAGACAGACAGACAGACAGACAGGCTTAAAGCACTGATGTTAGGCCAATAAAAAGGGAATTGGCAAGGGGAATTTCTCACTTGTTTGTCTCTGAAGGACCGTTTGCCCTTGGTTCGAACATTCTGACTGTGCCTCATCATCATGAAGTTCTTAGACCTTTTCTTCTCCTTGTTGCTAGTGCTAGCAAATGGATTCAGCTTGGTCCTTTTCTTCAGAAAATCTTTTTTCTCAGTTCGGCCAGCCTGCAAGGAGGACAGAACACTTTATTAACGACATAACAGCGGACAATATGTCACGTCTGACTTTATGTCATTTGGAATGCAGCTTCACACCTTCGAAAAGAAACTGTTTCCTCCCTAAATATGATGAATGGACATATGTACACTTACCATAGCTCCGGCTAGTCGTTGTTCCTTGTCATCTTTAGGTTTCTTATGCAGCTTTTCAATGGCTTTTATTGAGATCAACTCCCCACTGTGAAGAGAAGTCTACAGTTTACAGACTGCACTACAGTTTCAGGATCTCCTTGAAATCATTTCCAACAATGTACTGGACTGAAGATTCACATTAAAAGACAGATTATTTTCATGAAGGATAGAAAATACTGACAATGTATTCACACTTAATCCACACAGACCTGACCCAGATGAAGGACGCGCCATCACAAGATCACAACACAATCCTCAGGTAGTGGTCTTACCTTCCCTCTTCTTCTTCATCAATCTCCACAATCTTCCTCTTCTGGCCTTTGCCAGGAGCAGCGTTGAGCTCCTTGGCCATCTGTGCCAGACGGATCTTCTTGAAGTCCTCCTGTGTGAGGAGTCGGCTGCCGCTGACTGCTGTTGCTTTGGCCTTTCTGTCCTCTAATGGAATAGTCTGGAGCTTTTCCGCCTGATCCAACACAGATAAGAACATGAGCAAACACACACACACACACACACACACACACACACACACACACACACACACACACACACACACACACACACACACACAGTCAGACTGACCAGTTTAACACCCTATATCAAGCTTACCATCTCAGCTTGTCCTTCATCTGATGAGTGATGGACATCCACCCATTCTCCATCGTCATCTCCGTCCTCCTCACTTGCACTTTCCCACCCTGCCCACGCTGAAGATAAAACAGCTATTTAATTCTCCACACAATGTAATTATGCAGCAGATTTTTTGCCGGACAGCTTCATGCATTTTGACCAGTAAAACAAGATTCCTACCATCCTCCCCGTCTCCCTCCTTATTCTCCTCATCCAGAACCTCTGCACCCGGAATGTAATCCTTTGCCCCCATTTCACCATAATTCTGTATGTGGGCCTCAGAGGACGATTCTGTGGGTTTCCCCTAAGACCACAAAACAGAATTTTTTAAGACCAGAATACCACATTCAACTACAACAAATTATCCCTCTGGACTGCAGCTTGCTCCATAAACCAACTGACCCCTCAAAATGAACAAACAAACATCAGGCATGAAACGCATGTAACAATGGGCTATATATCCCAATCACATTACATGGTGAAGACTTCTGTATAACTTAGAGATATGAATTGCCTGTGAAAGGGACCAGGTACAAGTTCAGTCGTAAGTGAAAGTGCCACCTCGGGGTCTAGAGACAGGCGTACGTGGGAAATAAAATCGCTTTCCGTGATCTACTCACCCGATCTTTCCGGTGAAGCATGTGTGGATTCAGACTTCTGAAGAGTTGAATCAAACCCTTAGCTGACATGACCACATCTAAACAGCAGGGGGAAATCCAAAAAATTGCATTTAAAACCACATGACGAGCTCCGTAGCTGAGATAATGTAGCATCTGGGCTCAGGCGGAACAGTGGAACTAGAGCTGTGTTGGAATACTCTTGTCTGTGTGATTTGGAACTAGAACTGTGCTGGCATACTCTTGTCTGTGTGATTTGGAACTAGAACTGTGCTGGCATACTCTTGTCTGTGTGATTTGGAACTAGAACGGTGCTGGCATACTCTTGTCTGTGTGATTTGGAACTAGAACTGTGCTGGCATACTCTTGTCTGTGTGATTTGGAACTAGAACTGTGCTGGCATACTCTTGTCTGTGTGTGATTTGGAACTAGAACTGTGCTGGCATACTCTTGTCTTTGTGTGATTTGGAACTAGGACTGTGCTGGCATACTCTTGTCTTTGTGTGATCTGTACATAGTCAGGTCCTGGAGCAGGTCCTCATTCATGGCCAGGGGACAGCGGGCCACCACCTCCCTGATGGCATTAATGCTGTAAACAAGAAACGGAGGGGGTTCATATCTGCATTTATGAGCGAAGAGCACTCGGCTTTATACATGCAGGTTGTCCAGATATTGAGGACTGACCTAACATCCTGTACCACACTTTGAATACTACTGCACTATAATGTATGCTATTTTCAATAATTCTGAGATACAAGTTTGTTATATATAATTACTAACATAAGTAATAACTGCTACAACTACTAAAAACAAATATGTTTATGAGTATAAACCAAATTGCAACAACAGTTAGTTATAAACAACTGCAACAACAGTCACCTACCCTACGGTCATGACTTCGCCTGAATTTCGGTCTGTGACAAAGTTGTTGGCAATGGTCATGACCACTGACTCCATGACCTGCGGAAAAGAAACAACAATTGCTCACTTTACAAGTTCCATTTCTCAAGTGCTCTTTATACACAGGTTTAAGCTCCGATTAAGGCATTGAAGACATTCTGCAATTTATGGATATAACGATTTAAAGTCACTGTGTCATGCAGTGAAGGGATTTCAAATAATGCATTCTTTACCTCAGGAGGCACCAGCTGGTGGGCTGACTGTGCTGCACACAACAGGATCTTTGTCACCTCTGAAGACAGACAGAGTACACACTAGCATTAGAAAGCAATAAGGAAATACACTGCAGTTTTTGTTTTTTTAGATAAACGGTGAAATAGATAAAGTAATATATTCAATTTTCATGTACAAACAAATTGAGAGTTGTGTCAGGATTTCCAAAGTGCTTCAAACTCTTACCTCTCTGGTGAGGCTGTAGAAAGCGCTGGAGAAATGGATAATAGTTGAGGAGTAGAAGCTGTGGGCAGAGAAAGAACACATCATTTGTTTTCACCAGGTACCAACAGCTCCAAACAACCTAGCTAAGATGCATGCTCTTCTTTGTTGCGAAGGGGTGGAACTACACATTTTGGCTGTAGAATTCAGCAATATTACAATTAAGCCCCACCGGGATCTTGCATCCATAAGCGACTGAATTTCCTACAGGAATTGTCTTAGTCATAGGCACAAGCCAACCAGATCACTACCGTGATGTTATTTCTGACAATGAACTTCCTCTCTTGTTCTATTGCTTGATCCATTTTTCCCCCGCCACACTTGCTCTTTCACCACTTAATACCACTACAGCTAACCCCCACTGCTGACACACAGTTACAGCCTAGTTCTCTGGTCCAGATTTTAGTTTGCTTACCTCATGAATTCCCACTAGTCTGGATAGCAGTTCCATCATCATGATCTTAACCTCAAAGCGCTCCTTGGAGGCTTCCAGCTGTTTGAGAAGTTTCTCTGAAAAATCTGAGAGAAGGAACGATAAGAGAAGCATTTTAGGAGATATTTTGAGTATACAAAATGATGTGGCTTCACTATGAGGACAAGTTGTCACCTTGAGGGTCATGGATGAGGTGGATAGCTGAGAAATTGAAGACTTCCACTCGTTTTTTCTTTTTATGTTGCTGTTAAATGAAAGCAAGATAATAAGTAGGCATGTGAGGAAAGAAAGATCCCCAAATGACACCCTCTCCTGTTAACCTCTCCTGAACCTTTAGTTCACAGAACTAAATAATCACACAACCCTCCTACCCTCCACCCAGCACAACTGCACTTTTTTTAGTGGTTGTACAAACAAATTTCATTGTGTATCTAATGCACAATGACAAATAAAGTCGATTCTATTCTATTCCTGGTGTCATAAATGTATCCTTTAGAAGCTGTCAATCAAGCCACATGTGATCCCCAAGCTCACTCACACTCAGTACTCAGTACATATGGAACAAAGAACTCTGGTCCTCTGTGTACCTTGAGAACTTTCATTGATTTCTCCATCTTCTTCTTGTTTTTCGATGTTTTCCTTCCTGTGTGGTACCGAATCATGAGGTCTCTTGCTGTTGGTCCCTCATTCTAGAAGCAAGAATCGGAATTAGACAACTCAGTGCAAGCAATACAGCTTTCAGCTCATCTTTGGTCGGTTATACTATACCTCGGATTCAGATTCGCTGTCCTTCTTCTCATCTTCATCTTTACCCAAAAAGAACTTTAGTCCACCAACACAGATCTGAGGATAAAAGGGAGGAAATCAAAATCTGGCAAACAATCAAAGGTAAGACAATAAAACAAGAATATATTAATAAGGACAAAAGCACAACAAGTAACTCTTTGTCTACCTTTGTGACTTTGGAGAAACAGGCTGTTGTGATGACATTAACAGTTTTGGCATCATTCCTAAAATAAAGGCAATACAAATATAAGTGAAAGCAAATGTACATTTCAAAGTAACAAAACAGACCATTTTCAAGCACATTCTTTTTACTGATCAATGGATGAAGACTGCAATGCACCAGACTCACCATATATTTCTTTTGTAGAGCTCGGTCATCACATCCAGAGATATCTTAGCAGCAATGGGGTTACTGTCTCTCAGCATACTGTACATGAAGTTCTGCAGAGTCTGAGTTGAGGGACACAAAGAAACCCATCTAACACATAAAGCGACATGAATAATTTGGATTTCAACAAAGAGGGCAGTGATTTTTACACTTACTGTGTTCAATTTGTTGTTCTTGTGCTTGGCATTGATGTTCTTGATATCCGTCACAATGTGTGTGTACAATGTCTGAAGAAACAGTAAACAAAGTCTTCAGCAGGTACAAATAATCTATCATGCTGTTTTGGCGGAAAAGATAGTGACTTGGATATCCGCTATTTCAGATAACAATTCCATGCCACTAAAGCAATTTAATGGACTGTGGAAATAAGACGTTTAAGACACAGGAGGTAACATATCTGCTAGCTACGTTTTGCTCAATGAGGTAAGAATGAAATTGACTAATCCTTTTCCTAAATGCTTTACCTCAGTCAAAATTACACAGTACTTATTGTATCACTAAAACCCTCCTTGTGGTTCATGCACACCTTTCTCAGAAGTTTATCATGACAGCGCAGCAGCTCAAAGAACAGTTCCAGGAGACTAGTGGGATTGATCAAGTCTTTGTTCCTCAGTAAGATCAAGGCTTTGCAGAAAGTCTGAGAAGCAAAAGGCATAAAGACAAATACATAATTAAGAGCAAATGACATGCAAATGACAAATATCGTTTTCCCATAAACACATCACAAGCTAAGAACTACGGTACATTTGTTAACATAATTATTAACAAAAATGAAATTATTTTTATGCAAACAGTAGAGCTGTGTACACAATTTAATTGGCAAATACGGAGATTATCCTTGATGCATATAAAGATTTTGACAGTTACTGCTGCTCATACCATTCGCAGATCAGATTCCAAGACTGTATGATGACTTAAGAGTAGCTCTGTCAAGTCCTGAGGGAAAGTAGCCAACTGTTCCTTATAGCAATGTGCAACCTGTGGAAAGCCATGTTAAATGTAACGTTAACTACTGTTGTCATGTTAGGCAAGTACGCTGGTCATAGAAGCTATTTTTAAAGAGAGATTTGAGATAAAGAATTCTTTACCTGAGCGAGGAACATTGATAGGTCCGCCAGCTCCTTGTTGGCTTTATCTGGCTGATGTTTGAAGATCTGGACATTTGACTGGTAGTGTCGATACTGTTGTAAGAACTGAAGAGATTGTCGTGGCAATTACTATTAACGGTGAAGACTGGTATATTTAGGTTAAATGTAACCAATTTTGCGTGTTTATCATAGTTATACCACTGTTTACATTTCGAACTATGTTTACTAGCTATGGTATCTAGGCTAACTTTAGCTATCCTCGTGAGGAAGCTACGTTTTCGTTCTAAACGTTACTCACCTCTTCTGTGTATGACTGTGGATCTCTTTTTATAAGATTCTGCAGTTGCGGCAGATTTGTTGGTAATTTGTTATTATTTCGACCAGACATGATGTCGAAGAATGAATTGTCGATTAGCAGGGAACTTGTTTTATTTATCCAGTTCGTGTACCAGCGTGGCTCCTCAGTAAGTCGCCATGTTGTTTTCGATAGGTCTTTCTACGGAAAGCGTAATAAGACAATACAATGACGATTTTCCCGTTTTAAAAAAAAGTAGCAACTTGATGTCTTGATGTTCCATCAGTAACTTAAGTATCGTCAAAAGGGTTTGACATTCTGAGGTTATGTAATATGAAGTAGACTTACACTACCTTAACAGTGCTTTCCGTATTCACGATATGAAATTATTTATGCAACTGTCAGGCAAGTGTCATGTTTCAACTAATCTGCGATGCTTGACATTACCATTGCTTCTGCAGTTGTTGGCAAACTCATAAATAAATAACAAAGAATACATGTGATTAATATTTTTCATAGTTTAATGTTTAGTATTACCTTTTCACCAGTAGAGAGGAGCATCACTACATGATTGCATATGTAACTGTAAATGGGGGCGATGGCCATTGAAATTGGCATTATTTGTAAAGTAACTTCAGACTAAATAATTCATTCAGAATGTTCTAATTTTTCAGTTAAATCAGTCGTGGTTGTTAGCCTTGGCGGAGAATCTTTAATTTGTCTGTGGCTACACTGGCGAATATCAACTATGACGGAAATTTGTGTGCCTTTCCTGTTGGTTATGAATCATTGGCCTTCAAAGCATGACGACAAGGCACATAGTTTAATAGGAAAAGACCCTATAGGCAAGGCATTTTTGTTTTTCTCTTTTTAACATCTGACTTCTGCTAAAAATTTGGACTGAAATCAGAGCTTGTGTTTTTGATTTCAAGTTGACCCAACTCAGGTCTGATGGAACATCACATTAGGTCATCAGTTTAACAGAGCTCCAGTGCAGTGGGGAGGAAGTGGGGTGGTTTGCTGGTAAAGAGGCTGACTCACTGGAGGTAATTTTTTCTTTTAATGTTTACTGCTTTGACACCAAGGAACTCCTATTCTGATGCTTTAGACACAAGGAATTTATTAAGTTATTTTAACTGGCCCTTATAAAACTCATACTATTACAGTCTTTACCGGAATTACTAAACATTAAAATGTAGCCCCTATCAATTATAATCTCTAGTAAATGTTTTTTTTTTGTCTTTATTTTGTTAGGTATATGAAGTCAGTGATGGTGGCAAAACAATAATTGTACTAAAATACATCAACCAGTCCTCCTATTTCAAGAAAACATTCTGTTTATTATGATACATTACAGATCCATGGTTTAAATAATTGTGTTGAGAATATTTTCTCAGAAAAGACATGTTTGTTATGATACAGGACACAATTGCAGAGAAAAAAAAAAGCAAAATAACAAATGAGGGGAAAAAAAAGACAAAAAAGCAAATTAATAGCGGTCATAAATCAAATGAGAGACACTAAAAGTAATGGATACTTTAAGGTTTTAATGGTGCTTTTGTGGAACACTATTCATGATAGAGAAAGGACCACACTAAGGGCACGGGTAGTAAGAATGTCATTCCATAACACAGGTCACAGGTCAAAGAGTCTTCCCGTTGTGATGCTGAGTGTGTGGAACATACGTGCCAAAACATATTGTCATGGGTTTTAGGAGCAGATGAGGATCACTATAAGCTCATGTTGGGAGAGAACTCTTAACTGCACTGAATGATAAAGATAAACAACATCATTCAAGAGTCAATGACAATGGCTACCAGCTACTGTGTGTTTACTGTACAGCCAGGTACGTGCACAGCAAGGACCTGTCAGGTCACTATAAATGTGTACAGATTATGCAGATACATATTAAAGAACATTTTACACATTCTGGCAATTTCACATAAGATAATTTACTTGTTTTCCAGAATTAAGTTACTCTGAAGACGAACAATCACACCTCGGAGGCTGGTACTGCCCTGTGAGGAATAAGGGGAGCGCACTCAATATGGAATTTCTGCTCCAGACAAGTACGTACACAGCATGTGAGGAGGGGTGGGGAGTGTGGGGGTCTGGGATAAACTATATCGAAGTAAAAATAAAAACATGGCACAAAAACATTTTGCAACTTCAAAGTAAATTTTGAATACATCATTGTACAAATACAAAACGTTCATCATGTATATCAACGTGTAAATAAAAGGAGGGGCGGTGGTCAGAGAGTACTTAAGTCACTTCCAGAATACATTATCATTTGCCTCCCGCGTGGAAAGAAAAGTCCAGATTTCACAAGAGAAAAAGTATACAGGAGGGAGAAAGACTGGACCATAGAGTTTGTGTTGAGAGGGGGGTCAGGAGCCAGGCCTGAAGAGTCAGAAGGCCAACCAAAGTGATGTACTCCAGGGTGACTAGAAGAAAATAAAAGGAGAAAACCTATTATACATTCGAAATCTTAAAACAAAATAGATATCCTTACAAGAATAATAGCTTCTGACTACCATTTACTTGCTGCTAATGTAGCTTACTAAACGGAACCCTCAGTAGCCAGCTAAACACAGTTCTCTTCTCACAATGGAGGCGAAAACGGCTACGACATGTCCATATTTAATTACTAGCATGTTTCCGAACAAATGAAATGTGAAGGCCATATAAATCCAAGACGCAGACATTCCAAACCACTTCTGAGGATACAGGAAATATAAAAATAATGACCTACTTCCTGATCCTCAAACACGTCCGTTCCTCCAAGACTGGATAAGTGTGTGTGACAGGCCCAACAATGATCTCAGAAGAATTATTCTTTGTGATTGCGGTAGAAGTATTACAGAATCTGACCTAGTGGTTGTACTGCAACAAGGAGAAAACAGTGTCTAGGACCTTGTATACCTTTGGTGATTTTTCTTTTTCTTTTATCTGGAGCCAATGCTTCTGTCCTCATAGATAGTGATTTCAACCTGGTGATGAGTGAGTTAAAGATAGCAAGAAACGCCATAACAATTCAATTCATATACACACTCCACCACCCACCATACTTTAGCCACCAGGGTCCATGTACTGTTCTGGGCTCAGCTGTAAAAGGTGGGGGCTCTTTTTAGACTTACTGTCAGGAGTGCAAAGACATTTTATCACTGACTTGCTCAACAAGTGAAACAGGACATAGACATTCCTTAGCAGGTTAATGTGCCAGCATAGGAAATTATCTCTAGAAATCATCACTGTTCCGTCATGGTCCCTTTTTCCCCCTATTTGTCAACGGGAGAAAGGACATGGCCTTGCACTGAAACTCAGCAGTAAGCATCTCTGACAGTTCACATTCCATGATTAGTTTCACAAGACATTTGACTCCATTTCAAAGGGCTCCTCAACACTATTTTGGCCACTAGAAAACTCAATTTAGGGGATTCAAGTGTGGGTGGAATGCTCTGTGATTTACAAATAGAAAACAAATCTTGATTAAAGATGCAGTCTGTGATTTGGGTTTCACGAAAGGTTGACGTTTGAGCTCAACAGCCAATCAAATCACACCCTTCCCTTCTGTGCTCCTGAAGCATCGTGTTGATTGGCTGGGACTGTTTACGGCTCGGTCTGAGACATTGTGTTTGTCTCCCTTTTACAGAGCCGGGCCTTTAATTCATAAACTGCAACTGGGAGAGTCTGGTTCTCCTTCTTTTTATGCATGCTAGTAAATGCTGCAGCATTTCTCCCAACAAGAATGTCAGAGGGAGGAGTGATCCACTACTATGAAACAATGCACAGCAAACCTTTGTTTGCTTGCTAGCTTTCCATGGTGAATCAAGGAGCAACCAAATCGGTGCTCAGTGGTATGACACGGGAGAGGGCGTTGACTATGCTGATGGAGTATTTGAGGCTCAAGCCAGTCCATGGTCTGATACTGTCTAAATGTTTTCTGATACTGTCTGAATGTTTTCTGTCTCACATGCTCATACAGTTGTAGTCTTTCACTTTGTTTTGTTTTTGTTCACGGACTGACCATTGCTGCCAGCTTGGGTGAGGTGCATTAACTGAGGTAGGACCACAACATAAAATGGCAATATGCTACATAAAGCACTGGCCATTGAACTTCTACTATGCTGGAATGCTGTTGTCACTCCGGAAGCTCTGTGAGAAAAGGATACGACCCGGAGTCCTCTCTCAATGGGGTCAGTGAGGAGCAATCCCAGTGGTGCAAAGACCTTCTCATTCTGTTCTTGGATGTACTTGGCTATCTTTTTCAGCACCTGGGGAAGCATAACAAATACACCATGTGAAGGAACAGCATTACACCACAACATATGGTTCCCTGAGTATATTTATTTAACCATTTTTGCTTACTGAATATTGCTTGTCAAATGATGGTTTAATCATTCAGTCAAACATAGACATGAACAAGTCTAACCAAAATGTTAATGTTATTAAAAACACAGTTAGAGTACATTAGTACGTCGCTTTGGACAAAAGCGTCTGCTAAATGACTAAATGTAAATGTATAGAGTTCAAAACAATGTGAGGAACACTAACAAAATTGTTCATCAGATGACAATCACATGATGTAATTAAGTATTCAAGAATATATTAGTTTGGTGGTGTAGCAGGAAGAGTTACTTTACCTTCTCATAATGGGTCTCCATGCAGAGGAAAATAGTGTAGGCTGTGAGGCAGGCCAAACACCCCTCCAGATAGGACTTGCCACCCAGCTTCTCAGCCTCAGCATAGAGGTTGTTGAGAGTCTGGACGGTCTCCTCGAATTGTTGCTTATCAATCTGAGAGAGGAGAGAAGCCAGCACATTCACAGCAGAGGTTTAGGACACGTTTACATCATTAACATAATCATTGACACAGAGCACTGAAAACTATTTTAAATGACAATTGACCGAGGAGCAGTCAAACCAACATTTTATAAAATTGTACATATTCAATGTGTTAAGTGAAAAACATACCCTGGTCTCGAGCTCGGATGGAAACTTGGTCTGGAACTTGCATATTGTGCCTGAAGTGTAATCTCTCTGAACAAACACTTTGGAGGCGATAGCTGCTTGTTGCCGCAGATCCTGCAAGCTGTGCGTCTGGATAGAGGAAGCAACACACCGTATAGGTATCGTATAGTGTTTCATTGTTGTATATGTAGGAATGCTATTTTGAATTAAGAAACAGTGTGGCTAGCAATTAATATGTCTGACCCCAATAAGTGCTGACGTTAAGTCAAAAGGGTTCAGGCCCTGGCACTGTAAAGCCCTTTGAGACAATTGTATTGTTTTGGCCCTATATAAATACAATTGAATTGAATGAAAAATATTCTAATCCAAACCGCACAATTACATACGTCACCGATAAATGTTTTCGCTAGATGACGACTGAGTAACAATAACTGTAATTTACTTGTCAAGCGTTAGTTAAACAACACATCTTGTAATACACATTAATGTCACTTAACAAGATAACGCATTCAAACCAATCTGCTGACTTAGAACAGTCCGTCGAAGAGGTTGTCGTTACTCATATTTTATTCACATCAAACATTAACTTGCTTACGTTCACTAACTATCAGGAAGGACTAGATTGTTTATCATCTCCCAAATAATGCAGCATTAGCTAGCTAGCGATAGCTTGCTCCGATTTACTATTAGCTAAAATGTAAACCCCACCTAAATACAATCGTAATGCCCCCACCCTAACAGATTTCTTATGCACCGGACACTACATATTACAAAACAGGTAGTTAATTAACCACCCACGTAAGTCTGATCAACCAGTAAATGCCAACAGGTCAACGATAACTGGTTAAAGTGAGCCAACTAGCTGATCCGCTAACGTTACACAGGACACCTAGCGATAGCTAACGTTATTGATATACGATAGTTAGCTAACGTTAAAGTTAGCTTCATTTCCAGGAGAGATCTCGAAGCCAAAAAGTTGTCAACCGTAAGTGGCAGTATGAACTACACAGCGAACAACTATTGTTTTAAAATATAAAAATGCAACTAGGTACGGTAAACATAGCTATATTTATACAGTTTAATCGCTTTACCTCCGCCATGGTAGACGTCTTCCTCCTAGCTGTAGGACTACATGTAAAACGTCCGGGTAGAAACAATATTTTCGTAATAAAGCTTCCCTGGAGGTAGGCGACAATACAGGCTGAAACATGAATAATACATGAATAATATTATTAGACAATCTATCTAATATACTATAATTATTAGTATTATATATTTAATATTATATTAGCCAGTTTAACCACATTCACATTTTGTTTTATATTAATGTGTGTACATTTTACTACAAAAAGCGGTATGCGCCCAAAATTCTAATAGCCTACCTATTATTACTTAATTTGAATTGTGGGCCTGTCAATGCAGCATTCCACTGCATGAAGGTGATCGAGTAGCCTTTCTAAAATCTGTATGATCTAAATATTCCCTAAAATAATGAGGTTTTGTTGCATAACAGTGATGTTTTCCCCTTTAGTTTAGTTTTCTCTTTAGTTTATGACTGTTTAGTTTAAGCTCTGCAGGCTACGGGTGTCCACATCATTGAGTCAAGATCTGAAAAAGGGAAAAAGCCCTCGGATTTGTTCCAGAGATATTATATTGCATACTAAATTAAAATGGCCTGACCTCTTGAGGAATGATCTTTATTATGGTAAATACATATAGTTTTCAGAATGTTGATGACAATGGCTGCTCTCAGATAACCACTGGCACACAATCATATATTTCCCATTACATACAGCAGTTTTGGCAGATATGATTTATGACAGTGTACAGTGAACCATACGCAATGCAGAGCCCAAGTGGTTGAAATTAATGGAGCTGTAGTTGTATGGACTATGAACAAATCCATCAGTTCAGTTAGGTTTGAGCACTGCTGTAATGGTGCATTGCCTCTCTGCTCACTCACATGTGTTCCTAATGAGAAAACCAAATGGTGCTCATTAGTAGTCCCCAAGGTTTCAGTTCATCCCAACTGATGGAGCTCCAAATGTGGGCCGTAGACCTCCACAAGGAATAAAAGAGGAATTTATCCCACTGCACGAATCCTTTCTAATTAGGTCCAAAGTCAACAGCCAAGTTAAAGCCTGTGTACTGTTCACACAAGTGTGTTCAACAGACTTCCCTTCTCTTTTTTAAAAAATGTTGAATTCACCTCACTGTCCCATATTAATGTATGTCACCATCTATAAATTAGTCAATAGCCGTCAAAGTGTTGTGGTGTCCATGTCTTGTATCTGCTTATCAAATTTTCAGTTATCAGAATGCACCTTCATATTTCAGGAAAGATGTTTGATATGATTGTGGGTCATGTAGGGACAGTAGAGAATAAAGCCTTAGGACAATATTGACTACATTGCCTAACACAATCAATTATGGATGCTAACAGTGCAGTGCAGACACAGCAGTATTCAATGAAGTAATTCAAAGCAACATTCTCTGTATTCAAGTTATTGAAGCAAACTCATTTTCAGGACTTTACCTTTAAAAAAAAAAAAGCAAGAATAAAGAAGTGTTAAAGGCACTCTATAAATCTTCAAGCATGGGGCACCTAAACATTACTTTTGTTCTTTGCGATTTAGTTTGCTATTTACATTCAAGTGCGTAAATTACAGCTGAGTTTCCTATCTAAAACGAACACTTTGTATTCTTCATATTTGGCTTGAAAAATGAACCACACATATTGAACTGTACTTTCACATCTTCATGGTCTGTTTGAATCACAATGGTGCATGATGAAAATTAATGGTTAGTGTTTGTTCCCTTGCCCATCTTCAAGCAATTTTCTTAACACAAAACATCTTTATGGCCTAGTGCATTTCATCCAACTCAGGGATGTATTAGTTGTTGCTTTTGCTGCGGTTCAATTGATATTGTTTTGTAGTCTCTGATATGCAGCTTCATGCATACCATGGATCCAAATTCCTCCAGCACAAAAATCCTCATAATTCTCCACGCCCTTCTTTCTTTGTGTTTGTAAGAACTCTTAGATCTGACAAGATTCAAACAATTTTCCACTTTTTTTTTTGGCAGAAAACTCTTATAGTCAACCTTGGGTGCTGAATCAAGGACTACTCCTTTATCTGTGCATTCTATACAGACTGGTGTTCGCACCTGAAATTAAAACTTTCATTTATGACCCTGCTCATGCCTTATTGATCTAGTATCACTATGCATGTGACCTCCGGGGGCTGTTGTTGCAGATCTTCATTTTACTTTATTTTTTATCGTTTCATAGTGGTCCTACACAGCATCTGGGCGCCTTCCCAAAAACATCTGCACCCTTTCATCAAATTAAACATATAGGCAGAAATCCTCAAGAGTTTGAGGAAAAACCTCTTCATATATTTATTAATGAAGTATTCAGTGAAAGACCTACCAAAGAGAATGTCTTGCTCTCACTATATTCCCTTTCTTGTACATTAAAACAAATAACATTTCTCTGGCTTATGTCATTATTAGCTGTCATAGGTTTAAATAGAGGCATTGGGCAGAACATTCTGCAATGAAAGTGTTAGGCCAAACTAACCATCAGCTCATAAGGCTCAGACCAGAGGAGCATGGACCCCTAGTGCACACAGCAGGTATAGTTTCCATAAGCACTATCGTAGAACATATACAGTTCTCTGAAGTGGAAATAGGATGTGTTTCTTGTGGCTTATTCTGGTGGGCGAGAGAGAGAGAGAGAGAGAGAGAGAGAGAGAGAGAGGGAGAGGGGGCGGGAGTTACTGTGAGAATATGAGCTCCCAACTGCATTGTTGTGGGTCAATCTACCATCTGCATCAAACTCATGGCCAAGCCACAGGAACCCACACGTTTCACAGCAAGCACTGTTTCAATGTTGCATTAGATTGAGATCAGAAATACTCCTATCAAAGTGACACAGAACACAATTGAATACATTTGAGAGGATGAAGAAATATATTTCTGCGCACACACTGCTGCATGACCACACAGAAGAGAAGTTTGACCATAATCTTACATTCCTCCTGGAATGCATGGGTTCCTGGATTTATTGAAAGTACATTCATTGTTTCACTATATTTGTGAAATGGCAGCACAGCAGTAGCAGAATACCAGACAAACTGAACTGAAAAGATTGACAGAAATCGTGGATTTCATGGAAACACAAATCTACTCAACAAGCTTTTGTGTGAGTGATCACTGTTTGGAGGAGATATGGAGAGCATGTCATGCAACATGTGTTCTTCATATCATTTATTTTCCAGTTGTGGTTCCAGTGGAGGTCCTCCTGTCGCTTATTTCTCATTTCGAACGGACAGTTTTATTAGAGACTAGACACACAACACGCAACACAGGGCCTGACAGGAGGACTGCTGAGGACTGCTTTTGGCAGGGGAGCTTCAGACAACCCACTGTGTCGTTTCACTGAGACAGACTCACTA